>NC_089046.1:17427857-17743571 GCF_034140825.1 Oryza sativa Japonica Group
ATCTTTACCCACAAGACACATCTTTACTCCGCATTCCATGGCCTTGGAACCCGTCGTAAAGATGTGACATAGTTTCCAACCCATCCTAGCCTTAGACAAGAGTACCGACCCAATCCTACCTACGGCCGGGATACCCGGGACAGGCAGGCAGAACTGAGCCCCTAGCATTGGGCACCAACCCTCCGCCGTACGACATCTCGACTACCGGGCCGCAGCTCGTGTAGCCTTCATTTGCCCTGGAGAATGTCCATCGACGCCCGACTTCATCCATCTCCAATCCGTGTACTTTTGTTTATGACTAGACTGAGCCACAAACTAAGCCTTACCCATTAGACATGTGGAAGTACGGTAGTGCTTTGCAACAGAGGCCCGAGCTTTAGTCCTTATAGTGGCCGGGGTGCTACTTCCCATAACTGGCATGCACCCAAACCCCACCGAAAACAGGTTTTAGGGGTTTTGAAAGAGGAAGAGAGGTGTTTGTCCAATTCCAACATAAGCCAACCATTCCAAAGTGTCCAAATGATATGAGAATTCCCAAAGTCTAAAGTTATAAAACCACCTAATGTTGCCTAATTAATCAGCGAAGCATCTACCTAAATTCATACTAGTGGAACCATGAATAGAGTACCCACTAGTTGAGGTTTTGTTTAATCTAGGGTGAACAAGGTAATAATAATAACAATAACAATAATAATATGGTCATAACAAAGGTAAATAAGCATGGCTAAATAAAACAGTGGTAACGCGGGAATTTAAATAAAGCGATAATGCAATAATTTAAATCAACATAATTTTATAAAATGGGATTCAATATGCTCAAGGATGATGTGACTTGCCTTGCTCAGAAAGAACGGCCTTCCGAACCTTTGGCGACGACCACGAACCACGCTTCGGGAACCTCCGGAACGACGAAAGCTACGCGAAGCACACAAGCAAAGCTACAAGCCTATAAAGAAGCAATAACAATACATAAAAACAAAGCACAGGGTTCTTTAGGTTATAACAAACATTAGGAGACTTGAACGGGTCGATTCAGAGTTCGTATGACCGAGATATGATCATCCGAAGTTTAATGCTGTTATATGGAGATTTGCGGATTATTATAATTAAGCTTTGCAATTATAAAACATGTGTAAGCGCTGGCCTGGAAAAGACAGGAAGGCTGCGCCGTTGACATGCGGACCCCACATGTCAACCTAAAGGACCGCGGTAGACCGAGTACACAGAGGCGGTCCACGGTCGACGGAAGCGGATCCCGTGTGTCAACCGAGGCGAGTGGCCGACAAACGGACTCCACTAGACACCACACGGTCACTACCCGCACACGTGAACGACCACCGACACCGGTACACGGGTACCGGGGCCGACAACCGCACAACGGGCACGGGCGACACCGAAAGGACGAGGACAGGGCAGCGAGGGAGAGGGAACCTTACCACCACGCGACGAGGCGTGGGAACGACAACGACGAACGGGCGCGGCGGAGACAGACGGGCACAACGGAGACGAACGGCGAGGGGACGGCTTCGGCGGCGATCCTTGGACGAAGGCGAGACGCGGCCGGCACGAGGCTTGACGACGCGGAGCCGAGGACAAAGACGAGGACGGGGCTGCAGCGGCTCGCTTGACGAACGCGGACGACGGACGAGAACGGCTCGACGGAGGGACGAACGCCACGACGACCGGAAACGACGAGAGGACGACGACGGCGACGACCGGGGCCGGCGAGGAGGCGACGAGGACAGCCGGCAGCGGCTGCACGGGGACGAGGATGACGTGGAACACGCCGCTGCGATGACGATGACGGAGGCGGCGCCGCGAGACGACGAGCCGGGCGAGAGGGAACGGTGAAGACGACGACGGGCACCGGCGGTGTTCGGTCGGAGGGGAGGCGAGGCCGAGGACGACGTCGCAGCTGCGATGCCGAAGATGATGGGGGTGTGGCCGACCGGTGCACGGCGAGGAGGGACGGGCGGCCGAACAACTCCGGCGAGGCGGACGGAGAGGTTCGCGGCGACGTTCCGGCGAAACCGAGGGCAGGCCGGGGTGGAGGGCGATGCGGCGTCGCCGAGGGAGGAGACGGCGACGTCGGCCGACGCTCTGGCGCGGCGACCGGGGCAGCCGGAGGAGATGTCGACGAGGAGGAAGGTGAGGCCGGCGCGGGCGACGGTGTTCCGGCGATGTTCGGGCGAGGAGGAGGTGATGCCGGGGATGAGAGCGGCGTCGTGGAGCCGAGGAAGGTGGTGGCGACGTCGGCCGGCGCTCCGGGGACGCGGCAGAGGCGGCCGGAGGCGAAATCGTGGCGGCAACACCACTGGACGCCGGCGAGGACGCGTCTCCGGTGCTTTACCCGCGAAACGGAGGGCTGACCGAGGGAGAGGGGGCAGCTGCGAGGCCGAGGGAGAAGACGGCGCGGCCGGGCGGCGCTCGGGCGAGGAGAGGAAGGCGGCTGGAGGTGGCCGGCGCGAAGGAAGGAGGAGGGCGACGGCGGGAACGTAGTTCCGGGGGTCTCCTCGCGAAACGGAGGGCAGGCCGGCGTGGAGGAGGTGGCGGCGACGCTGGAGGAGGCGATGGCGCGGCCGGCCGGCGCACGGGCGAGGCGGCACAGGCGGCTGGAGGTCGCCGGCGGTGTGGGAGAGAGAGGGCGACGGCGGGGATGGGGCTAGAGACCACGGGGAGGCTCGGGATGGGGTTAAAACGAGAGAACGCACGGAGGGGGTTGCATTTTATAGGATGGGGGAGGGAGCCGGGCACGGGAGAGGGCGGAACGGCGACGGGAATGGCGGCCGGCGGCAATGGAGGGCGGCCGAGGAAGACGCGGGCGTTCCCGGCGATTGGGGGCGCCATTCAAGGGGGAAATTAGGGGGAATTGAAGAGGAGTCAATGGGGATTAAAACCCCCCAATTAATTTCGGAATCCATGGTTTGATTTGCGCGGATTTGGAGGAGGAATTCGCACGGGAGGGAGAGAAGGCCGTGCGGGAGGAGGAAGAAGGCGACGGCGCCCTGGCGCGTGGGCCCCACCGGTCAGGCGGCGGCGTCAGCGCGCGCACGCGCGCGGCACGTGCGGGAGGGGAGCGGCTCGGGGGCTGGGGCGGCTTGGGCCGAGCGGCCGGCCCAAGAGGAGAGGAGGGGAGGCGGCATGGGCCGAGCAGGCCGGGAGGGAAGAGGGGGGGGAAAAGGCAGCCCGAGAGAGAGAGGGAGGAGGGAGTGGGCCGAGAGGGGGAGAGGCCCAAGAGGAGGAGGGAGAGAAGGAGAGGGAGAGAAAGAGAGGGAGGACTTTGGGCCAAATTTGGCCCAAAAGAAAGAAGAGGATTATTTTTAGATTTTTCTTTTTAATAAACTTTGACAATTGTTGTTGTTGTTTAATAAATATTTCCGGTGCTCTGAAAATTCAAGTAAAATTTGAGGGCTCATTTTAGACCAAGGAGAATTTAACAAAAATTCTCCGGGCCACATTCGAATTTTTCTTGCACGTATTTTAGTGTTTGCCGATTTCTTTTCGAATTTTAATTAATTCTATTATTCCTTTTAGCGAATGAATTTTTAATTTTGGGATGAATTTATCAGGACGTGACAAATCCACCCTCCTTACAAGAATCTCGTCCCCGAGATTCGAGGAGGCTAGCAAGAAGATAGGTTGGGCGGTCTTCTCTTATTGTCTGACTTCTTCCGCTCCGTCTTCTATAACAAACTTGCCTAACAAAACTTCTTCACTCTGGACTGCTTGGCTCGATCTCCTGTTGCAGATGGAATCTTCTCTTCACCTGACTTGTCCCTGGTTGAACCTTTAGCTGACTTCGACTGGGTTGCGGCACTTGAAGATGGGGCTTCAGTTCCAGAACTTTGCATAGTTCATATCTTTGGAGTCAACCTCATACAAGTTACCCACTTCATGTCATGCGTCGAGATCAGCTCGTCATTACTAAGATACCATGCTTGTCATCATTTAGCATTCAAAGTATTCCTTTACACATTCAGCCCTGACGTATTCTTTTTAGATTTCTCTTATCAATCACCTTTCGACCTACTTCTTTGCCTGGTAATAAACATCTTTTTCGATATCTTCTATCAGTCATCTTTTGACCTCTGGAGAAACTTCTCTTGTTTGTCTTCATCCGTTTCCACATCTTCTGGTGCATAGTGAGCCAAACGATAGAACTCGTGCCGGTACTCTGTGACGGTCAAATCTCCTTGCTTCAGGTAGCGAAACTCTCGTTTTCTTAGTGTGATCATTCCTGCGGGAACATGTGATCTCCTGAATACAGAGGAAAACTCGTTCCAGGTGATGGTATGTCCTTCTGGCCGTGATGCCTCGTAGCTATCCCACCACTCTGAAGCCGGTCCAACCAACTGATGAGTTGCGAAGCCAACCCGCTCCTGGTCGGTGCACTGAATCACCCCTAGCTTCTTCTCGACTGTGCGCAACCAATCATTGGCTTCCATAGGATCGACGGCCATGGCAAAGGTTGGAGGCCCCGTTTTGAGAAATTCTGATAACTTGCACTGTTGCTGGACTGTAGGTACTTGAACGTTGGTTGCCCCTGCTGGGTTGTTCCGATTCTGTAATAGTTGAAAGGCGGTTGCCAACATGTTGGTTTGGTTAACCACAACTTGGATTAGCTCTGGTGAGGTTTCGTTGATGCTTCTCTCATTCCCATTGGCTTGGGTTCTTGAGTCATCGGATCCATCATTCCCATAGCCTTTGTTACCAATGTTATCCATCTGTCACAAGGTAGAGGTTGAGAGGGGAAGCATACAAGGAAAGAATAGACCAGAGCTAGGGACAGGACCTTAAAGGAACTAACTCTTTTTGTTGATGTGTTGTTTGTTTCATTTATTCTGCAAGTTGATTAAGCAAACAACCTAGCATGGTTACATCACCACCCACCGATGCAAACCACGCGCTACACACACAAGCAAGGAAACACACGACAAACGAAACACTAGAGGGTGGCTTAGGTTCTGCGACGGGTTCTCCAAGATCTTCACTCCTGCTTCACAGCTGGCTTCACTGCTTCCTTCGCTTCGCTGGCGGATCCTGCAGTCTTCCGGAGCTTCGGCAAACAACTGACGACATCTTCTTCTTCGCAAAGCTGACCATCTAGTACTTAGTTGAAATCCGAAGAAAGAAAAGAGTAAACCTTTTGCAAATAGCATTAGGGGAAGGAGAAAAAGAGGAACTTTCGCAAATAATTTTATTTATAAAATATGTCCTTAGGTTTTATCCATTTGGCTTATCCTACAGTCGAGATGGCTCTGATACCAGCTTGTCGCGACCGGGAAAATTGCCTTTTCCCGAACGCTAGTGTATTAATCCCCGTCCCAGGAAAAGCCGGGGTACACCACACAAACATGATATAAAAGACACATCTTTATTATATCGATAATATTTACATTATTACAAAGGCACTTAAGGCCTGACAATCAAAAATAAACGGCAGCGGACTAGCGGGCCTACGGCTCCATCTTCACAGGCGCTCAACTGGGGTATAAGCCAGGACTCCACCTAAGACATCTTCTCCAAAGCTTCTCTTACTGAAGGGGGAAAAGATTGAGCAAGAATGAGTACAACCACAGTACTCAGCAAGCCACACCGGCAGATGCATGATTAATGCAAGGGGGTACAAGGGGATAATAGTAGGGGTTAGGTTTTGCAGTAAACAGCATTTAAAAGTCACTTAGTTGCCCAAAGCCATTTTGTAAAGACGATCCTAGAGCTACACAGTATTATTAAACAAGGCCGTGAACCCTCACGAACCTGCCTTAACCCAAGGCCTACGATGATTTGGACCGAACTGGCAACCCGACCTGGGTTCCAGCTCGTCCCAAGCCAACCCAGGCCAACCATTCCATATTTTAGTTGTGGAGCAAATTTTAAGAATTAAAACACTGACTTGGGTACATTGCTAGGCTTGCCCATATCCGAGGGCTCGGCTATTCGAATAGATTTACTCTGATCAGAGGTGTACATCTTTACCCACAAGACACATCTTTACTCCGCATTCCATGGCCTTGGAACCCGTCGTAAAGATGTGACATAGTTTCCAACCCATCCTAGCCTTAGACAAGAGTACCGACCCAATCCTACCTACGGCCGGGATACCCGGGACAGGCAGGCAGAACTGAGCCCCTAGCATTGGGCACCAACCCTCCGCCGTACGACATCTCGACTACCGGGCCGCAGCTCGTGTAGCCTTCATTTGCCCTGGAGAATGTCCATCGACGCCCGACTTCATCCATCTCCAATCCGTGTACTTTTGTTTATGACTAGACTGAGCCACAAACTAAGCCTTACCCATTAGACATGTGGAAGTACGGTAGTGCTTTGCAACAGAGGCCCGAGCTTTAGTCCTTATAGTGGCCGGGGTGCTACTTCCCACAACTGGCATGCACCCAAACCCCACCGAAAACAGGTTTTAGGGGTTTTGAAAGAGGAAGAGAGGTGTTTGTCCAATTCCAACATAAGCCAACCATTCCAAAGTGTCCAAATGATATGAGAATTCCCAAAGTCTAAAGTTATAAAACCACCTAATGTTGCCTAATTAATCAGCGAAGCATCTACCTAAATTCATACTAGTGGAACCATGAATAGAGTACCCACTAGTTGAGGTTTTGTTTAATCTAGGGTGAACAAGGTAATAATAATAACAATAACAATAATAATATGGTCATAACAAAGGTAAATAAGCATGGCTAAATAAAACAGTGGTAACGCGGGAATTTAAATAAAGCGATAATGCAATAATTTAAATCAACATAATTTTATAAAATGGGATTCAATATGCTCAAGGATGATGTGACTTGCCTTGCTCAGAAAGAACGGCCTTCCGAACCTTTGGCGACGACCACGAACCACGCTTCGGGAACCTCCGGAACGACGAAAGCTACGCGAAGCACACAAGCAAAGCTACAAGCCTATAAAGAAGCAATAACAATACATAAAAACAAAGCACAGGGTTCTTTAGGTTATAACAAACATTAGGAGACTTGAACGGGTCGATTCAGAGTTCGTATGACCGAGATATGATCATCCGAAGTTTAATGCTGTTATATGGAGATTTGCGGATTATTATAATTAAGCTTTGCAATTATAAAACATGTGTAAGCGCTGGCCTGGAAAAGACAGGAAGGCTGCGCCGTTGACATGCGGACCCCACATGTCAACCTAAAGGACCGCGGTAGACCGAGTACACAGAGGCGGTCCACGGTCGACGGAAGCGGATCCCGTGTGTCAACCGAGGCGAGTGGCCGACAAACGGACTCCACTAGACACCACACGGTCACTACCCGCACACGTGAACGACCACCGACACCGGTACACGGGTACCGGGGCCGACAACCGCACAACGGGCACGGGCGACACCGAAAGGACGAGGACAGGGCAGCGAGGGAGAGGGAACCTTACCACCACGCGACGAGGCGTGGGAACGACAACGACGAACGGGCGCGGCGGAGACAGACGGGCACAACGGAGACGAACGGCGAGGGGACGGCTTCGGCGGCGATCCTTGGACGAAGGCGAGACGCGGCCGGCACGAGGCTTGACGACGCGGAGCCGAGGACAAAGACGAGGACGGGGCTGCAGCGGCTCGCTTGACGAACGCGGACGACGGACGAGAACGGCTCGACGGAGGGACGAACGCCACGACGACCGGAAACGACGAGAGGACGACGACGGCGACGACCGGGGCCGGCGAGGAGGCGACGAGGACAGCCGGCAGCGGCTGCACGGGGACGAGGATGACGTGGAACACGCCGCTGCGATGACGATGACGGAGGCGGCGCCGCGAGACGACGAGCCGGGCGAGAGGGAACGGTGAAGACGACGACGGGCACCGGCGGTGTTCGGTCGGAGGGGAGGCGAGGCCGAGGACGACGTCGCAGCTGCGATGCCGAAGATGATGGGGGTGTGGCCGACCGGTGCACGGCGAGGAGGGACGGGCGGCCGAACAACTCCGGCGAGGCGGACGGAGAGGTTCGCGGCGACGTTCCGGCGAAACCGAGGGCAGGCCGGGGTGGAGGGCGATGCGGCGTCGCCGAGGGAGGAGACGGCGACGTCGGCCGACGCTCTGGCGCGGCGACCGGGGCAGCCGGAGGAGATGTCGACGAGGAGGAAGGTGAGGCCGGCGCGGGCGACGGTGTTCCGGCGATGTTCGGGCGAGGAGGAGGTGATGCCGGGGATGAGAGCGGCGTCGTGGAGCCGAGGAAGGTGGTGGCGACGTCGGCCGGCGCTCCGGGGACGCGGCAGAGGCGGCCGGAGGCGAAATCGTGGCGGCAACACCACTGGACGCCGGCGAGGACGCGTCTCCGGTGCTTTACCCGCGAAACGGAGGGCTGACCGAGGGAGAGGGGGCAGCTGCGAGGCCGAGGGAGAAGACGGCGCGGCCGGGCGGCGCTCGGGCGAGGAGAGGAAGGCGGCTGGAGGTGGCCGGCGCGAAGGAAGGAGGAGGGCGACGGCGGGAACGTAGTTCCGGGGGTCTCCTCGCGAAACGGAGGGCAGGCCGGCGTGGAGGAGGTGGCGGCGACGCTGGAGGAGGCGATGGCGCGGCCGGCCGGCGCACGGGCGAGGCGGCACAGGCGGCTGGAGGTCGCCGGCGGTGTGGGAGAGAGAGGGCGACGGCGGGGATGGGGCTAGAGACCACGGGGAGGCTCGGGATGGGGTTAAAACGAGAGAACGCACGGAGGGGGTTGCATTTTATAGGATGGGGGAGGGAGCCGGGCACGGGAGAGGGCGGAACGGCGACGGGAATGGCGGCCGGCGGCAATGGAGGGCGGCCGAGGAAGACGCGGGCGTTCCCGGCGATTGGGGGCGCCATTCAAGGGGGAAATTAGGGGGAATTGAAGAGGAGTCAATGGGGATTAAAACCCCCCAATTAATTTCGGAATCCATGGTTTGATTTGCGCGGATTTGGAGGAGGAATTCGCACGGGAGGGAGAGAAGGCCGTGCGGGAGGAGGAAGAAGGCGACGGCGCCCTGGCGCGTGGGCCCCACCGGTCAGGCGGCGGCGTCAGCGCGCGCACGCGCGCGGCACGTGCGGGAGGGGAGCGGCTCGGGGGCTGGGGCGGCTTGGGCCGAGCGGCCGGCCCAAGAGGAGAGGAGGGGAGGCGGCATGGGCCGAGCAGGCCGGGAGGGAAGAGGGGGGGGGAAAAGGCAGCCCGAGAGAGAGAGGGAGGAGGGAGTGGGCCGAGAGGGGGAGAGGCCCAAGAGGAGGAGGGAGAGAAGGAGAGGGAGAGAAAGAGAGGGAGGACTTTGGGCCAAATTTGGCCCAAAAGAAAGAAGAGGATTATTTTTAGATTTTTCTTTTTAATAAACTTTGACAATTGTTGTTGTTGTTTAATAAATATTTCCGGTGCTCTGAAAATTCAAGTAAAATTTGAGGGCTCATTTTAGACCAAGGAGAATTTAACAAAAATTCTCCGGGCCACATTCGAATTTTTCTTGCACGTATTTTAGTGTTTGCCGATTTCTTTTCGAATTTTAATTAATTCTATTATTCCTTTTAGCGAATGAATTTTTAATTTTGGGATGAATTTATCAGGACGTGACAGGCAAGAGGCCTAAGCCAGATCCAGAGGCCACTACCTCTGAGCCGTGGGGACTCCGGTTTGCGCGAGCCAGCGACTACCCTCTACCTGCCCCGGGATCCTGCGGATGGCTGGAGGATTAGACTGACGGACTCCTTGCAGCTTCGATCTCGTATCAGATGGTTTTTGGATAGTATGCGAGACACCCCCTTCCCTTACCTAGATTGACGAGTAGTTTGATGATTGGTTTGATGTATCGTTTGGATGAACCTTATTTGGACTGCGTATGTATGCAGTCAATTGCATCATGATTTATGTACCATTTGTGAAACTCTGTGATGTTATCTATGATATCTATTGTTGTTGTGTTGTAAATGAGTTTATTCCACCATGCTTGCGAAACAAAGTCATATCGACACAACTCCCTTAATGGGATAAAGCCATAGGAGCTAGTTAGAAAATTAGGATGCTTACTCCATCAACCTACACAGATGGCAAGCCGACGTCGGGCAACAACCAGCAATGACGAAACTCAGACACCCGACTTAAACACTCTGGCCGGAATTATGGCCACCCAAACTCAACTTCTGCAAGCTATCGCGAGCAACCAAGGCAACCGCGGAGGGTCAAGCTTTGGAGAGTTTATGAGGACCAAGCCGCCCACGTTCGCTACGGCCGATGAGCCCATGGAAGCAGAAGACTGGCTACGCATCATAGAAAAGAAACTGACTCTAGTCAGGGTACGCGAAGCCGACAAGGTGATCTTCGCAGTGAACCAGCTGGAAGGACCCGCTGGTGATTGGTGGGATACCTACAAGGAGGCCCGAGAAGACGGTGCTGGAGAACCCACCTGGGAGGAGTTCACTGCAGCGTTTCGCGAGAATTTCGTACCTACTGCAGTGATGCGCATGAAGAAGAACGAGTTTAGAAGACTGCGGCAAGGGAATACAACGGTGCAGGAGTATCTAAACAAGTTCACTCAGTTGGCTCGCTACGCAATTGGAGACCTGGCGGATGAAGAAGAAAAGATCGACAAGTTCATAGAAGGGCTGAATGATGAATTGCGTGGACCTATGATCGGGCAGGATCACGAGAGTTTCCAGAGCCTGATCAACAAGGTCGTCAGGCTAGAGAACGATCAAAGGACGGTGGAACACAACCGCAAGAGGAGGCTTGCTATGAGTCGCCCACCTCAGACAATGCCTCAGCGACTTAAGGGAGCCACTCCGTCCGGATGGAAGCCCCCTGTCATGGTGACCAACCGTCCCGCTGCACTTAGCAACTTCAACAGGCCAGTTGCACTTCAGAACCGCACCCCTACACCAACTTTGGCTGCCCCTGGGGCCAAGAAGAATGTGGACTGCTTCAACTGTGGGAAATACGGGCACTACGCTAACAACTGCCCTCATCCACGCAAAACCCCTGTCCGAACTGGCGCGAACGCAATGACTGTTCGCGGCACTACTACCCCTGCTGTCGGGCGAGGCCTATTCAAGACTCCGCAACCGAACAGGACCACCACTGGATTTGGGCGCGGGCAAGTGAACCATGTTCGAGCTGAAGAGGCCCAGGAAGATCAAGGCGTACTGATGGGTATGTTTTCACTCAACTCCACTCCAATTAAAGTTCTCTTCGATTCAGGAGCATTGCATTCATTTATATCTTTGAAAGCAAGTCAACAACACAATTTAACCAGAGTTAAATTAAGACAACCAATGTTAGTACATTCGCCTGGGGGTGAGATAGCAGTGGATACAGCTTGCATTGACGTACCCATCCGCCTTAGGGATGTGGTATTTCCCTCCAATCTTATGGTGCTAATACCCCAAACTCTTGATGTCATTTTGGGTATGGATTGGTTAGCAAAGCATAGAGGAGTAATTGACTGTAGACGTAGAGAAGTTACCCTGACCACACCCTGGGGATCGGATATGAGAGCAACCATGGATCAAGATCCTAGGCTAACCGAACGTGCCGGAGGTATATTTACCATGCTACCCCTAAAGGGAATGCCAGTAGTGCAGCGATTTCCTGATGTGTTCCCAGAAGATTTACCTGGAATGCCACCAGATCGTGACATAGAGTTCATTATTGACCTGATACCCGGAACTGCCCCCATATCCAAGAGACCATATCGGATGCCGGTCAATGAGTTAGAAGAACTTAAAAAGCAAATTAGGGAGTTGCAAGAGAAGGGATTTGTACGCCCCAGTTCGTCACCTTGGGGAGCCCCAGTGTTATTTGTTAAAAAGAAAGACGGTAGCATGAGAATGTGTGTAGACTACCGATCACTGAACGAAGTGACTATCAAAAATAAGTATCCCCTACCACGGATTGATGACCTCTTCGACCAACTTAAGGGAGCTAAGGTGTTTTCAAAGATAGACCTTCGATCAGGATACCACCAACTGAAGATTAGGACCGAGGATATCCCCAAAACCGCGTTTTCAACACGCTATGGGTTGTATGAATTCACAGTAATGTCGTTTGGTCTAACCAATGCCCCAGCATACTTCATGAATCTTATGAACAAAGTATTCATGGATTACTTGGATAAGTTTGTGGTGGTATTCATTGATGACATTCTAATCTACTCCAAAGATGAGGAAGAACATGCGGAACACTTAAGATTGGTTCTCCAGAAACTCCGAAAGCACAAGTTATACGCAAAATTCAGCAAGTGCGAATTTTGGTTGAAGGAAGTCGCTTTTCTGGGTCACGTAATCTCAGCCGGTGGAGTAGCAGTGGACCCTGCTAAAGTGGAGGCTGTCACGGAATGGAAAGCACCCAAATCGGTGACTGAAATCCGGAGTTTTCTAGGCTTGGCTGGATACTACCGAAGGTTCATTGAAGGGTTCTCTAAGATAGCCCGACCAATGACACAATTACTCAAGAAGGAAAAGAAGTTTGCATGGTCGGAACAGTGTCAAGGAAGCTTTGAGCAGCTCAAAGAAAAGCTGACCTCAGCACCTATTTTAGTTCTTCCCGACATCAGGAAAGACTTTGTTGTATATTGTGATGCGTCGAGGCAAGGACTAGGAGGTGTACTGATGCAGGAGGGAAAAGTGGTGGCCTATGCGTCGCGACAATTGCGACCACATGAGGAAAACTACCCTACCCATGACCTAGAACTCGCAGCTGTGGTTCATGCACTAAAGATTTGGAGACATTATCTGATTGGAAACCATTGCGATATCTACACTGACCACAAGAGTCTAAAGTATATCTTCACCCAGTCAGATCTCAACTTGAGGCAAAGGCGATGGTTAGAATTAATCAAGGACTATGATTTAGAGGTTCATTATCACCCAGGCAAAGCAAACGTCGTAGCCGACGCTCTGAGTCGTAAGAGCCATTGCAATCATCTGAGAACGGAAGGGATGGTCCCTGAGCTTAGGGAGGAAATGGCGCAGCTGAACCTACATATAGTACCCCATGGACAGATAAACACCCTGGATATTCAACCTCTTTTGAGAACCCAAATAGAAGAAGCCCAGAAGGACAATGAGGAAGTCCGAGAGGTGAAGGAACGCTTAGCTGCCGGACGTGCAAAGGAATTTTCAACCGACGAAAAAGATGTTCTATGGTATAAAAAGAGAATTTACGTACCCGAACAGGGTGGACTGAGGGGATTAATTTTAAAGGAAGCTCACGAATCGGCATATTCATTGCACCCCGGAAGTACGAAGATGTACCAAGATCTGAAGGAAGGATACTGGTGGCCCAACATGAAGAGAGATGTGGCCGAATACGTAGCACTCTGCGACGTATGCCAGAAGGTGAAGGCTGAACACCAGAGGCCGGCAGGTTTGTTGCAACCTCTCAGGATTCCCGAATGGAAATGGGATGAGATAGGTATGGATTTCATTGTTGGATTGCCCAAGACCGCAACAGGATATGATTCCATTTGGGTAATCGTGGATCGACTCACCAAGACGGCGAGATTCATTCCCGTTAAGACAAATTATAGCAGTGCAAAACTCGCCGAGTTGTATATGACCAGGATAGTGTGTCTTCATGGTATACCTAAGAAGATTATATCTGATCGAGGCACACAGTTTACCTCACATTTCTGGGAGAAAGTCCATGAAGCCCTGGGAAGTTACCTCGCATTTAGCACCGCTTATCATCCACAGACAGATGGCCAGACGGAGAGAACCAACCAGGTCCTGGAGGACATGCTGAGGGCTTGTGCTCTGGATTTTAGCAAGGACTGGGAGAGGTGTTTGCCCTACGCCGAATTCTCTTACAACAACAGCTTTCAAGCAAGCCTAAAGATGTCACCCAATGAGGCATTGTTTGGTCGACGATGTCGTACCCCGCTAATGTGGTCCGAGACTGGAGAACGGGCGGTATTTGGACCTGACATTATTCAAGAAGCCGAAGAAAAGGTTCGCTTGATCCGTGATCGTCTAAAAGTAGCACAATCACGACAAAAGAGTTACGCCGACACTCGAAGAAGAAACCTGGAATTTAAGGAAGGAGATTACGTTTATCTAAAGGTTTCTCCGATGAGGGGAACAAAAAGGTTTAAGGTTAAAGGAAAACTGGCACCAAGATATGTGGGGCCATTCCAGATCATCGCCAGGCGAGGAGAAGTCGCATATCAGTTACAGCTACCAGAATATATCGCCGATGTGCACCCAGTCTTCCATGTGTCCCAATTAAAGAAATGCTTACGAGTGCCGGAAGAACAAGCCCCGCTGGAAGAGATTCACATTAGCAATGATCTCACATATCCAGAACACCCGATCCGGATATTGGATGAAGCAGAAAAGAGGACTAGGAGCAAAGTGTGGCGTATGTACAAGGTACAATGGAGTAATCACACTGAGGACGAAGCCACCTGGGAAGGCGAAGAATTCTTGAGGACGGAGTACCCGCATCTATTCGGCAACTGGTAAGAAAATCTCGGGACGAGATTTATTTAAGGGGGGTAGGTTTGTAACACCCTGAAAATTCGACCAACGAAATCAAAACTCTAAAAATGCGGACTTTCAAAAACTTTTTAAACCAATTGCATCATGCCGACTTTATTCGCCTGTTTCATTGGATTTTGATGTCGGAGTCTAATTAATCGCGAATAATGAATAACTAGCTAGGAACAAACCATAAAATAAAATCTAGTTGACTAAATAAATAATTAAAATATAAATTAAAATAAAGGTTAGGTGGGATTGAAATAAATAAAATAATATCGCAACCATATTAGCAATAATTAAATTTTAGTACGATGGAATAACCCTAATTAAAATAAATTATATAAAAATAAAATATGAGTAATATTAATCTAGGGAGAATTCATTAGTTAAGATTACATGAATATTGAGTAAAATGCATATATGTAAAATTAGGAATCGTGGAATCAAATTTATATGGAAAATACACTAAAACCGGGATAAATGGGAAAAGTCACTGTTCATCGGCCGCCAAGTGTTCGACGTGGTTCCCCTAGCGCTAGCCCCTCCTCTGCCACGCCGCCTCGCGCACCGCGCGCCGCGCGCCGCTCCGCCTCCTCTCTGTCGCCGCCCGTCGCGTCGCCGCTGTCGCCGTCGCCGTCGACGTCCCATCGCCGCCTCGCGCCCCGAGCCGCCGCGCCGTCACCATCGTCGCCTGCCGCCGCGCATCGTCGCCCACGCCTCGAGCCCGCGCGTCGCCCGTCGCCACCACCGTGCGCCAAGCCCCGCGCTACCTCGCGCCCCGAGCCGCCCGTCCCATCGCCGCTCGCCCGTCGTCTCGCCCTGTCGCCGTCGCGCCGCGCTACCGTCGCGTCCCGCCCCGAGCCGCGCGCCACCGCTGTCGCCGCCGCCGTCAACGTCCCGTCGCCGCGCGTCCCATCGCCACCTCGCGCCCCGCGCCGCCGCGCCGCTGTCGCGTCGCCCCTCCCCTTCCCTTTCTTTCCCCCTCCTCTCCCCTATAAAACTCCACCCCTCCCCATTTCTCCCCACTCCATCTCCCCATCCTCTCCCTCTTCCCCTTCTCCACGCGCCGCCGTTCTCGTGCCGTTGCGCCGCCACCTTCGAAGTCGCCGCGCCGCCGTTCCCGTGCCGCCGCGCTGTCATTCCCGTGACGCCGCGCCGTCGTTCCCGCGCCGCCGTTCCCGTGCCGCCGTGTCGCCGCTCCCACGCCGTCGTGCGCCACCGTCGCCGCCGCCGTCGTCGCCGCTGCCGCCGCCGGTGAGCCGCCCTCTTTTCCCCTTGCGTCCACCGCCGCCGCTCGGGTGAGAGAGAGAGAGAGCCGAGAGAGAAAGGGAGAGGAAAAGAGAGGCCGGCAGAGAAAAGAAGAAGAGAGGAGAGAGAAAAAGAAAAAGAAGAGAAGAAAGTGAAAAGGAAAAGGGAAAAGAGAAAAGAAAAGAAAAAAGGAAAGGGAGAAAAAGGAAAAAGGAAATAAATAGAAATTAGAGGGAGTTTGGGGAAGTTTAGGAAATTTAAAATAATTAGAATTTAATTATAGATTAATTATAGTCGTAGAATTGCAAAAATGTAATATAAATTACGGATTATTCTTGGTAATCGATTCGCGGTAGTATTTTAGATGAAATTAATAACTAAACAAATAGACGAATTCCTATAGATTATTATAGAGTATTTTTGGGTAAACCCTATAAGTAATCGATTCACGGTAGAAATTCGGATTCAATCGATAGGAATTTTAGACGTATATTATGTTTAATCGTTTAGTCATAGACTAAATTAAATGGTATAATATTTTTAGGATTCCGTCCGACATTTAGCTCGCGAGAAGAAATTTCTAATCTAATATATGGATATAATGCTCGGGTAAATTAAATTAAAAACTTATGACAACAAAATATTATACCCGCAAAACAGTTTAAATCGAAATTGGGTTTGCCGTAGTTCGCGGATAGTGAAGATTAATAAAAGGGAATCGACTTTCGCATGCGACTTTTATTTGGATTTGTTTGGATTTTTATTTGAATTCTAACCGAATTCAAATCAATTCTTGCACGTAACTATAGAGCCCGAGGGAGTTGCGGATCCAAGCGAAGGCCAAGACCCGCAAGACTTTGAGCAAGGCAAGTCATCACTATTCCTTGAACATGTTGATCCCAATTGCGAAATTATTTTGTTTATAAATAAAATTGCATGCAATGATGAATATCCTACTTGGGATTATGCCATGCCTTGATTATTGTTTACCCTTAAATCTTTGTAACCATGTCTACGTATGAGTCCCTAGTCAATTATGACAATTGCTTAGAAATGCTATTCTAGAATCATGCATACTCATATTTATCAAATGCTATATGCTTGGGCAATTACCTTTGGGAAGGTAATTGAGATGCGGCATGTGGAGACATGAGCACCACATTGCCATGATGTTGATGACATGATTTGTGAAAGGAGAAATAAAATTAAACAAATGTTTTCGACTGGGGCGGCTGGAGGACTTGGGTGGTGTCCGGTAAAGGCTAGTGCCGTCCCTGGTCAGTTAAGGACCGAGCCATAAAGTTAAACATGAAACGACCTCAGTACAGCCGTACTTCTCGAATGGGTATAGACCTAGCGGAGTAGATAGCCGAGCGGAGGCAGTATCCCTGCATAGTGGTTTCACTTAGGTGTGTGGACGAACAAGCAGTCTACTGGCGGATACCCGATACGGATGGCCAAATGGCGGATACCCGATACGGATGGCTAGAGACTGACTTGGCAAGACTACAAGACTACAAGGAGATACCCAAAAGGGGACAGCATGGATTGGGTTCAACTACAGAATGCGATGTTAGGCGTGCGTGAGTTTTCCCCCTCGGGAGCGCCAGAACTCCTCTCACTGCTAGAAACCGTGTACGCCTAGAGTGCATGAGGGCTTAAGTTCATGGAGCGGATACTGCCAAAGTGAGGTTATTGAAAGGCTTTGCCGTGGCAAGTCTCATTCGTTGGGACGTAGGCTCATGTGTTGGGCAAGTTGCGGAGTACGGGTAAAGTGTACATCCACTGCAGTGTGAGTAAACCAAATCTATTCGAATAGCCGTGCTCGCGGTTATTGAGCACCGGGACATGTATTACACTTGGCTAGACTCTAAATTCTTAACTTGTGTGGGATGGGATATTGCATGATGATTTTTTTTTATGCTGATGGAGCCACTTCCTGAGAAGCGGGAAGGTGGACGTCCTCAGAAAACCATGACGAATCAATGGCGGGAAGCTATCCTTGGGATCACAATGGATGGTGGACAGAACCGTCGTTGTTTAAATACAAACTCTGGTACTAAAATTTGATCAGTCAATGCTAGGTCTTAGGCTCGTAAAAAGAATTACAAAACTTGCTTTGCGCAAAAGAACTATGGCCATCCTTTGAACTCCCCCTTTCATATGCATTGTTGCTGTGGTGGCTTGCTGAGTACGGTTGGTACTCATCCTTGCAAATATAAAATTTATCAGAAGCGGGAGATGAAGCCTCGGAGGATCCCTATGCCTACTATCAGGAGGGAGATGAAGACGATGGCGTCCAGTAGGTCTTAGTACGGTCGTTGCCTGTGGCAATGGCATGCCGCTGCCTGAATTCCGCTGCCTTATCTATTTCTGCTTTTGGATGTATTCCGGACCTCTCGGTCCGATGATTTAAGACTATGCCTGCGGGCCTATGATGTAATAATTCGTATCAGACACTCGTGTATGTGCACTTGATATTTCAGCTATGAATTCGTGTGTACCAAACTACTTGATCCAGGGAAATGGTACTGTTTACACGATTGATTCCTGTTATAAAAACGAGGGTCCACACTATAAAAGGAGTTGCCATTCTCACTTCACTCACACACCTCAAGCAAAGCTCTCTCATATTCTCTCAAGTTTAGTTTAGTGCTTTTAAGCTAGTGGAATAGGAATAGAATATAAATCGGAGTCCGGAAGCTTTCGGAAGAGTTCGGGTATAGCTCTAGTAGCTCTTCTCTTCTCTTTTGTAAGCTTTGTACTTTATTTCGAATACTCTTCTTTATACATTTATGGTATTGAAATACTTTCCAAGTATATGAATGCCAACTTTACATTATGTTCATGTTATACTGATTATACTGCTAGCTTATCTGGGAGATGCATCGGTACGGATTTAGTGTTTGTTTATGCAACTAATCTATGTCATGACGATGATATTTGAGTAGTATCTGGTAGTTTAGGCGTGGTGTCTAGATTACGGGATATCATTATTTGGGGTTATATGATATGGATGAGAGGTGGGCCGCTGATGGTGACAACTCAGTACGGGTATTCCTCCGCTCGTGTATACAGTCCTAAGTTAATTTCCTGGGGAGGGTACTCATCCGTATTTAGCCCCAGTTGTATGGTCATGACGGGTTGTTGTAAGGAACTTGGCAATCAGGGCTGGCTTCTCGAAGTACCAGGAGGGCTTCGGATAGAGGGTATTAGGTAATATGTCAGATAACTAGAATGTATGTATACTATATATACTAGAAGTATAGGAATAGATTTCATTTATCTTCTCTTTCCACTTAGCTTAGATAATTTAATATGATAATGAGTAGCTCCCTGCTTGTGTGTCATTCTACCCTTGGATTATCTTAACCCCTGCTTAGACTATGATTATTACCAGTAACATATAAATTATTAGTCAGGTTGTCTCTACTATGATCTTCCCACGGGATTAAATAAATACGATGTCCTTCGAATACTCTCGGGTGAAATGATACAATGGTATATCCGTGCGCTTGCGAATGAACTCTGTAACCATAATATACCAGGAGTATTTCTGCGCCATTGCTGGGAGTTATATTTCTAGTAATGTCTGTCCGGTGACATTGTCGAGCTAGGGTTGACGATGACGGGGCCTAGACGAGAGCGGCGGGCTTGGGATCGGATGACGGCGACCTTCACCTGCATGCTCCACTCAGGTTTTCTGCGCCGCCTCTACCGCCGAGCGGCGTCGGGCGCCGCTTCAGCGGATCTGGCATGGCACGGTTGCTGGCGGGGCGACGATGGGCGACTGTGGGCAGGAGGCGTGGCAGCTCCACCTCTACCGCCGACTGGCGGCGGGTGCGATATCGGCGGATCCGGCTTGGCATGGCTGCGGGGGTGGTGGTGACTGGCGACTGCTGACGGAAGGTGAGGAGGCTGCGCATCCGGACACCGCTCAACGCCCCACGCGCGCGGATCTTAGCCACTAAGGTGGGGCGTATCCGGCGTGGATACGGGCGGTGCGACGTTGGATCCGATGCGGATCCTGCACGGGTGACGGAGGGCGTGGCTGTGATTGCTGACTGCGGGCAGGAGGCGAGGCGGCAGCGGATCCGGCCGCCGCTCCACCCCCACGCGCACAGCGCGACCTCCGCCGCGGCAAGCTTGGACTCGAATGGATATGGAGGAGCAGCGGCGGCCACCTCCACGATGCGCCGCCGTCGATGTCCGGAGCAAGCGCCAACAAAAATTTAACTTATGCTTAAATTTTGTTGAGTAAAAATTTTGTTGTCATATCAAGTTAATTTTTTACTCAGTAAGGATACCAAGCATACGATGTATATGAAAAAGGGTTTCAAATGAATACGTAGCACTGGTTTTATTAAGTGGAATTATCGCACGAAAAAATCCCCTGTTTTCGGCACCTCATCTAACTGTTTTTTCTATTAACGCCGAATCACTAATCCCTATGATCACGCATATTTTTTCTTAAACTAAAAGTTATTTTTTTAACTACGTATTTCAGACATCATATAGGTGTTTTTAAAACAATAAGTTATTTTTAACTATTAAATCCAACAATAATAACATAACATAAATTTCTTAATTTAGTTTTTAACTACAATTAGAAAATCTTACATCTACAAGTTAAATTTTAACTACATATGTAGTCCCCGTACAAGTTTTTGTACAACATTATGAATTTTTAGTAATAAAACAAATGTTTTTAACGTCAGTTATTATCACATCGATTCAAAGTTAATAGTTAACTCATCCATTTTTTGAGTTTACGTAGCTCCAAGATAGATAACTCACGTTGTAAAGTTAAATTTTAACTCCACAACGATGTCATCTCAACCCACACCCAATTGTATCTAAGTTAAATTTTAACTCCACACGAAGGTTGGTTGCCTCGGTGGTGGGGGAAATGGTGAGGAGCGCTTCGTAGCGCCACCGATGACTATTATTTTAACATTTCTGACTTAATTAGAGAGAGAAATTTAGAACCTTATGCCAAATTATATGGCCTTAACCCACTTATATTTTCGTTCCAAGTTGCAAAGATCAAAATAAAAAATAACATGGAAAAAATAATTTAAAACTGAACATTTTTTTCTAAGTGTAACATTGTTTTTGGATTTGACCCATTCTAAATAGCAAAGTTCAAACATTTTAAGAGTAAAATATTTAAAATTTCAAATAAAATCTAACAGAAAATTGATTTTTCCGGCATTATTTTGGAAATAAAGTCTAACATAATTTCAATTCAAAGTGTATAGCCCTAAACTACAGAGAGCAGTAAAAGTCTCCTTTTCTAAGATGCTCTGATTCAGCAAAAATATTTACTAATGCAATACTACGTCCTTACAACTAAATCAATAGTTCAACATATCTATCTCATTTAATTATATGATGTAGTAATTTAGAAAATATCTTCAATTAATATATAGTATACAAGAAAAAAATGTTAGTTACAGTTTAGAAGCTCGAAAAACAAGATATTAGTACAAATGATCTATAGTTTCATAGGTAGCAACTCCATTAGGAAAAAAAATATTAGTAGCATTCAAATAAATCCCAAATAAATTATCTAGAAAAAATTTAATAAAGTAAGATAAACATTCATAATAAAAATCCAAACAAATTAAATAAGATGTCCACACATGTGACGGGCTACCTTCCTAGTTAGACAAATTCATAAAAAATTCTGAGAAAAAAAATAAAACATCCAACTATTAATGTTTATTAAATTTGGTGACCCACTATTTATGACCATTAGATTTATCTTCGAAACAATAAATTCTCTCTCAAACCCAGGCCCACCAGGGCTTTTACGTACGTACATTACTCACATTTGTCAGCTCTCTGCTCTTCCCTCAATTTTTTCCTCCTATTTTCTACCTATTCCTTCTCTTATTTTTTCTTGCTTTATTAGTTTTTATTAGTTACGAAAAATAAAAATTGTGTTAAACAATTAAGTTATAATATCTAAATCATAGAACTTAGATCATAGAATTTTTTTTGTCCACTTATATCTTTAAATTATTTACGACAAAAATTCACTATAATTCAACTTTGAAAACAAATTTTATTTTGGTTTATATCTTCTAACCTTTGCATACCATTCAAGCAATTATAAAAAATATGAAATAAAGTAACAATATACTCCCTCCGTATCAGAATATAAGAAGTTTTAGAGTTAGACACGGTTATTAAGAAAGTAGGTAGAAATGAATGGTGGAGGGTTATGACTGGATGAGTAGTGGAGGTAGGTGGGAAAAGTGAATGGTGGAGAGTTGTGATAGGTTGGGAAGAGAAATGTTGGTGGAGAAGTTGTTATATTTTGGGATAAATCCTGAGAGCTAAAAGTTGTTATATTTTGGGACGGAGGGAGTATAATTTATCATCATACATAACTTCATAGTAATTAAATAAGATCTGCAATCATAAAAAGTAATGTTCCCAAAATATGTTACTCCCTCCATCCCATAATATAAGGGATTTTGACTTTTTGTTTACACTGTTTAACCATTCATTTTATTAAAAAAAAATTGGAATTATTATTTATTTTATTTGTGACTTACTTTATAATTCAAAGTACTTTAAGTACAACTTTTTATTTTTTATATTTGTGTCTTTTTTTTAAATAAGACGACTAATCAAACAGTGCAAGCAAGAAGTCAAAAGTCCGTTGTATTATGGGACCGAGGGAGTAGAAAGCAAAAGTTATGCTAAAAAGTAAGCAACTACAACATCTAAATCAAAAACTAATATTTGATCCCCTTATATTTTTAGATTAGTTTACATTTAAAGACACATATGCACAGTAATTCAACTTTGAAAAGAAATATGTCATTTTACGGTTGTATTTTCTGATTTCTGCATTATTAAACAAAACGATGATATAGATTTTATCAGCATATATAACTTCACAAAAACTAAAATGAACCTAATTCCAATTAATGTTTTTAAAATAATACTCCCCCATCTAACATTCTAATAACTCAAAATAATATTATTTGATTTGTAATGTTCATATTTTTACTATCTACTATGAATAAGAAGCTATGGGAAAAGACGAATAAAAACGATAAATTTTAATCAATCAATAAAGCTTCTATTCTATATTTAGTTAATAAATTAATAACAAATAAAACAATATAATTTAATTCTCTCCCCTTCAACTCTCTCCTCCTCTCTTCTCTCATTCAATTCCTTCGTCTCCTAATTTTTAGCTAATTAATACAAAATGATCGATAATTAGAAAGCCAAATGATTATAATTCTTAAGTTATATCCGATTTTTAGTATATTTGAACTTTTTTTATTTATAATTAAGAAAAATAGTTTAAGATCCGTATTACCTATATTAACATATAAAAATAAAAGTATGTTATTTGAACATAGACACTGATCCTTTGCATGGTAACAAAATAGCAAAAGGTATATAACATTATAAAAAATTATAATAAGTACTATTTCACCTTAAATCGTTGTACATTCTTAGAATTGCACTTAACATGTCACGTGTTACGTCTTAAATAAAAATAAAACCTTATAAGTTGGAAGAAAAAAACATTTGACAATCAGTTTCCACTTGAATAGGTGGATCCATTATTTTTTAGCCAATATGTATACTTTTAAAAAAAGCTTAAGCCAACATGTATTACATCTTAAATATTAGATTAGAAGACATATTAGAAAATATGAGAAAAAAATCAAATCATCAGATTTCACTTAAATCATCTCTACTATTATAAAAATTGAAGATGTTTTTGTTGGTATTTTAGTACTTCATTCGTATTTGAGTTGGTTTATAAGTCTGTTCGCTTTTAGAAATACATATATGTATTTGAGTCAAATTTTAAGTTCGTTTGCTTTTGGAAATACGAAAGGAGTCGCATAAGAAATCTCTTTAAAAAAACATGCATTCTAACTTGAGATAAAAGTCAGGCACCTAACTGCATCTCATGATTTTCTAAACTAAAATATCCAAGCGAATTTCCACGATGAATTTCACCATAGCTAAACCGTATAACAATTACATGATTAAAATATCTTCACCCGTTACAACGCACGGGCATTTTTTCTAGTTTAGAAAGGTAGAAAAAAAATGCCCCTCCACTTCGTCCTCCCCCACACATGCGCACAACACAGTACTACCCACCCCCTCCCCTCTCGGCTTTAGCTATCCACTCTACCCCTCCCTATTTTTTATAGCGAGAAATAATTAAAATTATTAAAACAATGCATAACTTTTAAGCTACACATGTAACCTCTAATCGAACTATTGTTGTATTCATAATTAAACCAATAATTTAAAGATCCATAACGCTAATATTTGAACTTGTATAAAATAAAACAAGAAATAGAAAATGTCAATAGGGAATAAATTCAACTATTTGGAGAAAATGTAATAAGTTCATAAAAAAATTGGCTCTTCCATTAAAATTGAACCAACCATTGCATGTTCCATTTTTATAACAATTTTCAAATACCTTACATCTATATAACCTATACCATAGGATTATGAGTTTCTCTGCATATTATTGCATATAAGTCACACTAATGTTCGAAAGTTATATTTGTTATTATTAAAGTTAATTTTTTGGATTCATCATAACTAGGTATTTTCTTTTTAAAAAGATAGTATAAATCACATATATTACAAGGGAAGGAGTAATTGCTAAACCCGATACGGTGATAGGCCGCCCCTCTTGTGGTCTCTGAGTCACTTGCAATATCTACATGTTTCATGTGGAGTAAGTCAAATCACCTCGCTCGCTTTGCTTCGACGAAACTTCGACGACGCGTTCTCACCTTCTTCCACGATGAAACGGCGGGAACCATTTAAAGCCACACCACGCCAATTATATAAGCCGAGCCACACCGCCACAGACGAAGCAACGGTAAACAAGCACACATCCACACAACGGCAATTAATCATTGCAGAGAGCTAGCTAGCAGTGGGCAGTGGCTGCTAGTTAGGTGAGCAGTGGCTGCAACCTGCAAGGGGCAAGTCATGGCATCCGTGGAGACGTGGGTAGGGTTCGGGTCGGCCATGGCCGGCGTGGGCTTGCTTTGGTCCCGGATGCCGGAGCACGTCCATGAGGAGGCTAGGTACATCATCAGCAGCCTGGTCCCCATGGCGATGTCCTACTTCAACCCCTACGAGCAGATCACCGTGTCCGAGTACGGCGAGGAGCGGTTCCGGCGGAACAAGATGTTCGGCGCCGTCTCCACCTACCTGAGCCGCGTGTGTGCCGGTGGCGCCTGCAAGCTCAAGGCCGAGCTCTGCAACAACACCAAGGACGACCCGGTTGTCACCCTCGACGAGAACCAGGAGGTCGTCGACAGCTTCGACGGCGCGCGCATGTGGTGGAGGCTGTGCCCCAAGGCCTCCAAGAACAAGGGGGCCATCACCGTCAGCTACTACCCCGGCGAAACGGACGAGCCGCGCTGCTTCCGGCTGGTGTTCCACAAGCGCCACCGCCAGCTCGTCCTCAGCTCCTACCTACCAAGCGTCGTCCGGCGGTGGCGCGAGCTCACCGCCAAGAACCGGCAGAGGCGGCTGTTCACAAACCACGCCAGCGAGGGGAACAAGAGCGTGTGGACCAGCGTCCCTTACAATCCACCCGCGACGTTCGACATGCTCGCCATGGACCACGCGAAGAAGGTCGACATCATGGAGGATCTCACGGTGTTCCAGAAGGGGAAGGAGTACCACTCCAAGGTCGGCAAGGCGTGGAAGCGCGGGTACCTTCTGCGTGGGCTACCGGGCACGGGCAAGTCCACCATGATCGGGGCCATGGCCAACTTCCTCGACTACGACGTCTACGACCTCGACCTAATTTCCGTCAAGAACAACAGCGAGCTGCGGAAGCTCTTCCTTGACACGACGGACAAGTCCATCATCGTTATAGAGGACATTGACGCGATCGAGGACGAACTCACTACCAAGCGCAAGGGCAACAAGGTAGTCAACGGCGACGACGAAATCCGCGACAAGCATATATATGCTGGTAGAGTTTGCCGACAAGAACGATGAGAAGAGCAGAGTGACACTGTCGGGCCTGCTCAGCTTCGTCAACAGGCTGTGGTCGGCGTGCGGCAGCGAGAGGGTCTTCATGTTCACAACGAACCACATCGACTGGCTCGACCCGGCCCTAATCTGGCCGGGGAGGATGGACAAGCACATCGAGATGTCATACTGCCGCTTCGAGGCCTTCAAGGTGCTCGCCAAGAGCTACCTGGACATCACCGACCACTCACTATTCGCTGAAATCGGGCAGCTGCTAGACGAGACCGACACGACTCCGGCAGACGTTGCCGATAACCTCATGGTAAGGAGCAAGAGGAACGGTGAAATCAGTCGACTGCTGCTCGACGACGAGATGGATGGGTCACCGCCGGCAGACGTGGCCAATAACTTCATGCTACGGTGCAAGAGGAAGAGAGACGCGGACGAATGCCTGGCAGGTTTAGTGCAAACACTGAAGAAGGCCAAGATGGAATCCGCAACACCTCCAATGGACACAATCGAGGAAGAGGCAAAAGAGGAACACAACCTAACGCAAAAGAAAGCTACAGAAGGGGGCGGATATATGATGAGTGCACGCTGCTAGGCATTTGTAGGTTGGGAAATGCCACAGCTAGACTCCTTGTTTTGCGTTTGCTATTTTACCTGACTTGCGTGTTTACTAGTCACTTAAGGTTGCATAAACCATACCGTAAAATGGAATAATATATAAAATTAGTGGTGTAATACCCTAGAATTCGTCTTGTCAACTTTTAAATGTTATTTAATCTTGGTAAGAACAGACTTATATTACTGAGTGTTGTTTGCCGAAAATGCTTCGTCTCGAGCATTCGATGTGGGATGAAATATGGGACGCATCATCGAGTTGGTCCTACCACTAAACCAATCTCCCACATTTCCCTCCCCATGGTCCCTTCTCTAGCGTCTCACTCTCTTTCTCTCCGCCTCTCACTCTCTGGCTCTCGGCCACCTCGCGAGATGGAATA
Source organism: Oryza sativa Japonica Group (assembly GCF_034140825.1). Classification (NCBI taxonomy): domain Eukaryota; kingdom Viridiplantae; phylum Streptophyta; class Magnoliopsida; order Poales; family Poaceae; genus Oryza; species Oryza sativa. The sequence continues at coordinate 17,454,561 of NC_089046.1, forward strand.
GCAGGAGGTCAGCTTCCCAACCTCCACCACCGCAACCGGAACCTCACCGCCACCGTATTCAGCCACGCTAAGCTCTGGGCACCGGATTACACTAGTACAACAACGATTTTTGTATGCGTCCAAAATAAATTTTAGCATGCGGCTAGACAGCCCGCATGAACCTAGGTGTGTGAAAACCAAAATTTTCCATGCGAGCAGAGCAAACGTATGCAAAAATAGGATTTTTGTGTGCGGTCATCTATGTCAAGCGAACGCGAAAATAATTTCAGCAAAAAAAATAAAAATTCCCAGGATAAAATTCGAAACCCTAGCTCCCCGATTCATCCCAAACCCTAGCCATTGTCGTCACAGCCACCACCACTGTCGTCGTCCTCGTCATCATCGTCGTCGCAGCCGCCGCCGCTCGCTTCCTTCACCTAAGGCCGCTGTCACCGTCGTTGTCCTCACATCCGCCGCCATTGCTTGCTCTCGCCGCTTGAGGCCGCCGTCGCAACGCCCCCCGTATTCAGATTGGATACAGATCTGCTGCTTCCGTTAGCACCGGTGGCGGATCAGCCTAGTCCGATGCCGCCGCCACCGTCCCTATCCCGAGGCCGCCAGTTCCAAGCGTCGTCATCGCTCCTGAGGGTGGGGGAGGCGGATCCATCCCGTGACTACCGGATCCGCGTGCAGGAGCCGCTCCCGAGGGCTGGGGCGGCGAATCTGCACCAAGCCCACTGGCGCCGCCCACCCCCGAGGCCACTGTCTTTGTGCCCCCGAGCTTTACAATTGCTTTCAAATTCAGTATTTAAAGCAGTAGAATTAATATGAGGAGAAATTTGTAATGATTTGCAACTTTTAACCAAATATCATAATCCACAACCATCATATAAGATTTCATCTTATCGCACCAACAAGGAAAATCAACTCCATAAAAAACATGTGGGTAAAAACCCAAGATCGGTAAGAGAAAAAAGAGAAAATGTGGCTTTCACACCACTTATAGGATCGAATACAAGAACCAACCAAGCCTACCAGAAAGGTGAATGGTAGAAACACAAAAACCAAAACTTTTAGTGGAAATAACCCTCAAACCTGATGAAGTCCTCGGCGTAGTGGGTCTAACCGCCGTGTGCACACTGGTCTGACTACACCTTTGCCGCTAGACTAACCGGTGTTATCCAACCGGTTAGACCACTACCTCCTTGTCAGCTGTCTTCTCACCGCCGCCAGTCTAACCGGTTGTTTGCTATCGGTTAGACCGCCATCATCCTGCCGGTTAGACCACTCGCCAGAAGCCAGTATGACTATTAAGATTCAGAAAAAACACATATCGATGAAACACTTTAAAGTAGATCAACTTTACGAAGTGCACCTAAAGCACTTCTCTCTCAACTCATAAACTAGAACCAAAGCCTCAAAGCAAATTATATTTTTTTCTCCCCCAAGAAGTCGATATCTTCTAACTTGAACTCCTCTTTTATTTATACCTACAACATCGCGGTCCCTAGCCATGAATCCAACTAGAACTAGTACTCCTAATCATATAGAAAACATACCAAACCAGGGAAACAACATGCTCATACAATTCCATTCTTCAATCTTCCATACTTGGACTTCAATCCTAGTTTGACTCCTATTTTCATACACACACAACACCATGAGTATGCCATATGAAAACCTTCACTTTCACGTGTATTGCTTTCTAGCCTAAGGATCCCACATAAGGATATCCTTGATCATCTGGACCTCAACTTCACCCAAGCCTAGTCTCGATCCATCACTAGCCATACTCCCATGATTTCAAGCAAGATCTGCACATGAACAACAAAAAGACTCCATATCCGAGTACAAGTTTATACCAACTTGACTCACATCAACACACAATAGTATCACATATCAATAGAAACCTTCTAGAAACCATAACATGAAGCAATCTACAAGTTCCATGAATACAACCCGAAACTGGCTCCAACCTGGAGTATATCGGTCTGACCGTCGGGCCACCCGATCACCACTTGTCTGACCGGCGGTACACATCCGGTCTAACCGGCCTCCTAAAAGCGACCGATCTGTTCATCATTCAAAAACACGATACGCTGCATTTTCACAAATACTTACATTTGACAATTGTTCATTACCCAGATTAATCATCATATGATTCTACACATCTTGCATTACACGTACACATGGTTAGAGTAGATGTGATCCATTTGTTAGTGGTGACATAAAAATAAAAAAGTTTTCTTCCTCATATTGTTAAACAGAGTTCGTTACATCAGTTATCATTAATGTGTTAGTGGAATCACACCTAAGATGTATTAGGTTTTTCTCGGTTGCTAATGTAGTGTATTCATATGTCATGGAAGGTAAAATAATCACGGGGAAAGCAAAAGGATGCAAAGCATACATTCCAAGAATTAGATATTACTGGAGTGGCATTAGTTGTCATCTTGAACCAAGATTTGCTTTTCAGATTTCAAGAACTTCAAAGAAAGATACTTTTCTGTTTACTGATGTCTGATTTTGATACTCTGTGTGTGTAAAATTGCTAATATTGTTTCCTTCACATGGAAATGCTTGCTTGGTAATGTGATTCATTTTGTTCTTCATCATATGCATGTAAAGCTGAGGATCTAGATAATGATGTCTGTATGGCAGCAGATGACCTGATGTCAGCTGCTGCACCTTTGACAGTTACTATTGCAGAATGATCAGACACTGTGTTCAATATTTTTCTGTAGTTCTTTTGGAACATAGGGCTTGTTTGGTTTCTAGGGACTTATTCCAAGTCCCTGTCATATCGGATGTTTGGATATTAACTTGGAGTATTAAAGATACACTAATTACAAAACCCATTCCATAACTTTGGACTAATTCACGAGACGAATCTTTTGAGTCTAATTACGCCATGATTTTGACAATGTGATGCTACAGTAAACTTTTGATAATTATGGATTAATTAGGCTTAAAAAATTCGTCTCGCGGATTAGCTCTTATTTATGAAATTAGTTTTTTTATTAGTCTATGTTTAATATTCTAAATTAATGTCCAAACATCCGATGTGACATGGGCTAAAAAGTTTTAGCTTTCTAAACACCCCCATAGTCAATACACATTAAGAAATTCATTAAGGAATCATTAACTTCAATGCTATCCTTTGGAATCTTTTTCTCATGACAAAGAAAATAGAGAGAAAAAATAGAGGGTTTCCTCTCCCCTCTCGCTCTATGGCTCTCTGCCGCCTCGCAGAGATGCAATAGCAGGAGGCCTGCTTCCCAACCTTTCTTTCTTCTTTTCTTAACCAGTCAATGAATCAAAAGTGTACGGTCTGTACTTTGATTGGTACGATGGGTGATTCTACCCATACAACGAGAATATCCATACTGCTTGGATTTATATTCTACCTGGGCAAGAGTGTATCTCCATTCTACCTAGTCATCACAAATTTGAATTAATGCTATTATCTACACACCCCATGATTCATGAACAAAGCCAAAATTTGCCTGGTCTTAATTGACTTCTATCTCAATCTTTCACCCATGCTACAAAGTTGTATTCTTCAATTCCCGCAGCAATAGGTATCGCCTAGTCTAAGAAATAAGATTGGAAATAACCAAGACAGTTCAAGATTAACAAGATGCTTAAATAGATTTGAACCAGTTGATAAGTACTTTCCGGAGCGATTGATATAGAAACCGTAACTAAGAAAGCAAATCAATCAAAGCAAGAGCCAATAAATCTGGTAAGCAATGCGAGCAAAAGAAGAACCAGTATATTGGACCTAACCGAGAAGTACTAATTCCACCGATACAAACAATGGGTTTTGACGAAACTAACTTTTTTGCCAGAGATCGAACTTAACCGATGCATCCTAAACTCGAAAACAAGAATTCGTCAGAAAAATTAGGGTGGTGATGCGCCGAAAGTTGTATATTTTACAAAGACCCTGAGTGTACATATTTATATCCATATACAATACTAAGTCCGACTCTATTACGATTGTATTGATATAGAACTCTATCTCTAATTAAGGAAATTATTATAGACTTCGACTCCCAAACGACTCATATCGGCTAATCGTTACTTAAACATATCCGAGTTTGAACCTCACACGACTCCATCAGCTCAGAACTCTATTAACAAGAATAGAGACTATGATACACCTTCGTTTTCTCCGGAGCTTACTCAATCTTGGATAAATTTGTCAAACCGAATTTCTACAGTATGAAGGCTTCCTTTGACCCGGCCTTGACTAATGAAAATTAACAAATTTCATCATTAATAAATTGGGTAGACAGGCGGCCCAACCGCACAGAAAAAATGGTTTTGATCGCATGCAAAAATGTTCTTTTAAGTAGTGTATGTTTGTAAATTTGTACTCTATCTTTGATCATCATATAAATATTCAGTTTATCCAGTAAGTAGGATAAAAATTCTATGAAGCTTCTTGGATATACTGTACGAAAAAATACAGGTTTAGCAAACGGGTTTTATTTCTAGAATGAACACATATATGGGTATCTGAGGTGCATGGCAAAACTCATCATGCATGCCCACCTATCTTGCTGTAGCCACCTCGTGAAGAGCCGCGTAGTGAGATTTCCTCGTCGATCAGACCGTGCAATATCAGCATGAGCTGATCGATCACTAGCCGCTAGCGCTAGGTCTTTCTCAATAATACTAATATGCATGCCCGCAAACACTGAGGCCGACGCCCACCCACTCCCATAGGGGCCACCAGCTACCAGTGCTACCCAATCATCAGTCAAATGGTGCATCTTTCACTTGATGCGCAAAGCGTTGGTTGATACCGACCCAATAGCCGATCGTCGACCGGCTCAACTCGGTCATCGCAACGGGTACGGACACCAAAAGTGGCCGGCCATGGGCTCCCGCGGCCGCCACCTCTCGGACCTTCGCCATGGTGGCCCATCTCTACTTCTGGCGACGGCTTCCCTCGGGCGAGGCCAACACAAGACCTCGCCGAGACGCCGGATACGGAGGGAAAAGGAAGAAGACACCGGATCAGGAGGAAGAGGAAGGAGTGAGAAGGGAAGAATGCAACCTCGCCGCCACCCTTCTCTTCTCCACCATCACCGAGCTGGCGAGATGGTTGTCGTGGTGCTGCCGAGCTTGCCGTCCTTGGAGGTGCCGTCGCCGGCCATCCCGCCGGTGGCCGACTCCTCCGCCTCCCCCTCCCTCCCATAGTTGGCAAGAAAAGAGAAGAAAGAATAGGCTAATTTGTGGGCCCCATATCTTTTTTTTAACTAGTATGCCACGTCAACGAAACCAGATAACTATGGCCGTGTTTAGTTCACCCCCAACTACCACAAACTTTCAACTTTCCATCACATCACATCACATCCAAAACTTTCCTATACACAAACTTCCAACTTTTTTTCTGAACTTCCAACTTTTTTCAGGAACTTAACACAGCCTATACTATTATAGGACCTAAATTGCACGGTTTGTATAGTTTAGGAGTGATGATTTCTGGTGTTGGGAGACAAGGGATGTCAAATAAACTCGACGTAAAGTTGAGGGATGATTAGTAGACTTAATCCGCCAACCAAAGGCAATCTTAATTACAAACCAGTCGATTTAGCCCATTGCCATCCAGCCCATTAGCAGGCCCGGCACCATCATGGTCTCCAATTAACGTCAGACACTGCTCCTCCTTGTAATAACAAACACACACACACAATCTCTCAGGCAATTTCTGCCCATGCTTTTGCTCATAATACTACTACTACTACTAACATGTTACTGTTTCCTAATTCTTCTTTTTTTTGAAACAGTTTCATAATTCTTCTTTGAACAAACAAGAACAGGAAAATGTTAGCACTAAAGTGCAAGTCAGCATATGTTACCTTTTCAATTGTTCCGATGATAACGAACAACACTGACGAGCGAGGCTTAAACGGTTGGATCGAGATCCAACCATCCAGTTTGTTTGGGTCCAGCTCGAGCATGGCTCGGCTCGGCTCTATGCCAAAGAGTCAAGCCCAAGCTTCCGTTTTCAGCTCGTTGATGGCTCTAGAGCCGCTTATTTGGCTCGTGAGCACGAGTTGGCTTATGAGCCTATGTCGTCATGTACTTATATGGATTATTTTACTTTTTAGTGGAGTTATTAATATATCAAATTGTAATTTATCATCTGGATTTTGAAGAATTGAATATATGAACTTGTTTTAATTTTACATGTCAATAATTTGTTCTTGCTTTCTTAATGATTACAAATTATACATGAAGAGATGCTTCAACAGGTAGGCTCACAAGCCAGCTCAAGCCAGAAAACAAGCCAAGACGAGCTCACGCTTTAACTCGTTTCTCTAACCGAGCGTCCGAGCCTAGCCAAGCCTAATTTGTTACGACCCTGTGCAACCCGAGAGCCAGTGACCCGCCCGCTCTAACTATCATGTACAGCCAACAAACACGTGCGCAATTGCCCTTTTTTTTCCCTACGATTCTAAGAAATGTTTGAAGTGCTGATTGGGGGCTTGGGGCTTTACCGCTCATCGCTAAAAGTCACTCTAGCAAACCTCTCGGCAAATCAAGGTAGAGGCTGACCTGTAGTGTACCATAGTACATGGAAATACGATAAAGTGTGCATTAGTGTGGGTGCATGTCATATAAAGAAAAGGAACCTGTCACGATAAATATCATGATGGTTTTATAGGCAGTGACTATGGTACACGTACGTACACTGTTGTATTTGGTTCAGCTGTTGTACCAATATTTGTTTGCGTGCTAGGTAATTTGTCCAGATTAAATAGTTTAAGAGTAAATTCCCTGTGTGCCCCTGAAAACTCACTCAATTCTTTTCATACCTCTGAAATTTACCTGATCCCTTATATACCCCTAAAATTTTAACTTGATCCCTTCCATACCCCTACTATTACATTTTCCTTTGGTTGCAAATGTCTTTTTTGCCCATGATGCTTTAGGTTTGAATATAAGGTTGAAAAATGATTGAAAATTTTGTTTAAGTGCACAATATGTGCATTTTATAAAACTAATGAGACTAAATAATTAGTGCGAAAAATTTTGACATAAATTTTGAAAATAAAAATAAATTAAATTTTTTATTTGAAATTTTAATAGGACAATGGATATTTTTGATTGGCAGCATTCATAAAAAAATTATTGTGAGCATTGGTAGTCCTATCCTTATACGAATGCTCATCATTTTTTATGACTTTTTTTAAAAAATAAATACATATTTTTTATTTCTTTATCTAAAAATAAATTGTGTGATAAATAATGCATCGCACAACAAACTCATAACTATAATAGTCTTATGCGATAAACTTTTACATTTTTAATAATGTAATTTATGAATTTCTATGTTCGTCCAAAGGGTAAAATGGTCATTGTTATAGAAATTAGACGGTCAACTGACGATAGGGGTATGGAAGGGATCAAAATCAAATTTTGGAGGTATACAAGAAAGTAAGCAAAATTTAGGGACATAGAAGGGATTAGCTAAAAATTCAAGGGTATAGAAGAATTTTCTTATAGTTTAAGGGTGTCAAATATCTGAAATTGTTGATAGAAGGGTATGCTTTTGCAATAGTTGAGTAATCCAATAATCGATCTTGTTGGTTAGGATGGTTAACAAAAAAAAATTGTTCCATAAGTAGCAAACTATTAGGACCAATAATTTTGATAAGTCTGGAACCATTTAATCCATAATTACATGAAAGGTTTTCTTCGACAATGCATGCCAAACGTGCAACAAATGAGGATACAATAGGTGGTGCCAAGAATGCAATCGTGCACATAGTCATCAACTCAGCATGATATTTGTTGCTCCCAAATTCCTTTTATTGACATGCATGCACCCAAGAATGCATGCTTATATCGTATTTCCCTGTGATGTTTATCTTTACGGTATAGTCCACTGGTGGAGAAACCATCTTTCGTCGGTCGGCCGATTTCCACAATAGTCCCGGATGCAATAAAAACCGGGGCTAAAGATCATCTTTAGCCCCGGTTCAAAAGGGAAACGGGCATATTTGATCTTTAGTCCCGGTTTGTGTTACCAACCGGGACTAAAAATCATCTTTAGTCCCGGTTCGAATGCTGTCAGGACCTGTCAGGCCCCCCCGGGATCTTTAGTCCCGGTTGGTAACACCAACCGGGACTAAAGATCTTAACTTACCAACCGGGACTAAAGATCCCGGTGATCTTTAGCCCCGGTTGGTGCTACCAACCGGGACTAAAGATCTTAACTTTAGTCCCGGTTGGTAATACTAACCGGGACTAATGATCCCAGTGATCTTTAGTCCCGGTTGGTGCTACCAACCGGGACTAAAGTCCCACCCCTATATATATGTCTTCTTCCTCCTCCAGCTGCCCGAGCAAGCTTCAAAATTACTTTAAAAAAGAGGGGAGGTCATGCCAAAATTTCTATTGAATTTATTTTGGTGATTACATACAAATCGGAGGTGCCTAAAAGGTTTGCAACTTCATCCTCCAATGTTTTTTTTTGTCATACTACATTTGCACCTATGTTTTGCACACTTTTTTTTGTCTCCAAAATTTAGTTGTAAGTTGATGAGAGAGAAAATGTGTGTGGGGAAGAAAGAATATATAGAAATTTAGTTCATTTGCTAAACAAGGTTTTATAAAATAGTTGAGAAGGAAAACTCTAGTGAAAGTTAATCTTAAATAATAGAAAACAAACTAAAATGAAAATTAAAAGAAGTAAAACACATTAAAATTAGTTTAAAAATTTACAAATAGTTTTTAAGAATTATTTGGTGTAATATTTTATAATTTTTGTATGAATAAAGATATCTTATAATTATTGTATGACTGTCATTATTGTAAGAATAATTATTTGTGTGCGGTTTTTTTGACTCATGTAGATGGATCGGCAATGGATGTACGCTGACCGGCGGTCCAAAGAGTTTATTGACGGCGTGCACTATTTTTTGAGTGGCCGAAGCTAACAGGCAAAGGGGTTTTATTTGTTGTCCATGCAATAAGTGTAAGAATCAGAAGGAGTATTCTGCATCCAAGACTATTCATTTCCACTTGTTTGAGTCGGGGTTCATGCCAAGCTATAATTGTTGGACATCCCACGGAGAGCAAGGTGTTGAAATGGAAGAAGATGAAGTGGAAGACGACAATATTCCGGACTTTGCTCAGTATGTTGGATTTGAAGGAAATCAAACGGGCGAGGAGGAAATAGCTGCTGATGGTAACGACGTTGCGGATGATCTTGGTCAGATGTTGCAGGACGCCAGGGAGGACTGCGAAAGTGAAAAGGAGGCCCATAAATTGGACAAGATGTTGGAGGACCACAGAACTTCGTTGTACCCAGGTTGCGAGCAGGGGAACAAAACGTTGGATACCACTCTGGAGTTGTTGCAATGGAAGGCAAAAAATGGGGTTAGTGACAAGGCATTTGGCGATTTATTGAAACTCGTCAAGAACATTCTTTCGGGGGGGAAACAAATTGCCCGAGACAACGTACGAGGCTAAGAAGATAGTCTGCCCGTTAGGACTGGAAGTTCATAAGATTCACGCATGTCCGAACGATTGTATCCTATATCGCGGTGAGGAGTATGAGAACCTAGAAGCATGCCCTGTTTGCAAAGCACTACGATACAAGATTAGACGGGACGATCCAGGAGAAGTTGACGGGCAGCTAACAAAGAAGAGAATTCCTGCTAAGGTGATGTGGTATTTCCCTATAATACCACGGCTAAGGCGTTTGTTCAGGAACAAGGGGAATGCTAGAATGTTGTGATGGCACGCTGAAGAGCGTCAACAGGACGGGATGCTGAGACACCCCGCCGATGGTTCGCAGTGGCGAAACATCGACAGAAAATTTAAAGAATTTGGAAAGGACGCACGAAACATACGGTTTGGTTTGAGTACGGATGGCATGAATCCTTTTGGAGAGATGAGCAGCGGCCATAGCACTTGGCCCGTTACGATGTGTATCTACAACCTCCCCCCCTGGCTATGCATGAAGAGGAAGTACATAATGATGCCGATTATTATTCAAGGCCCCAAGCAACCTGGTAACGACATCGACGTGTACCTAAGACCACTGGTCGAAGATCTTAAACAGTTGTGGAAGAAGGAAGGTGTCCCCGTGTGGGACGAGGACAAACAGGAGGAGTTTAACCTACGAGCGCTGCTGTTCGTAACCATCAACGATTGGCCTGCACTTAGCAACCTATCCGGACAGTCCAACAAGGGGTACAAGGCTTGCACTCACTGTATGGATGAAACAGAAAGTACGTATCTTAAGCACTGTAGGAAGGTTGTATACATGGGTCATCGTCGATTCCTTGCAGCAAACCACCCGGTACGGAAGAAAGGCAAGCACTTCGAACATAAGGCCGACCACCGTACGAAGCCTAAACATCGCAGCGGGAAAACAGTGTTTGCTATGGTTAAAGATCTTAAAGTAGTGTTCGGAAAGGGGCCTGGAAGCCAGCATATAGAGAGCGAAGATGGTCACGCGGCGATGTGGAAAAAGAACTCTATATTTTGGGAGTTACCATATTGGGAATTCATGGACGTACGCCACGCAATCGACGTGATGCACCTCACTAAGAACCTTTGCGTAAACCTTCTTGGCTTCCTAGGTGTATACGGAAAGTCGAAAGATACACTGGAAGCACGTAATGATCTGAAGCATATGAAACAACGCGGCGACCTTCACCCGGAACCAAAGGAGAAAGGAAGCCATTACTTGAGTCCAGCCAGCTACACTCTTAGCAAGGCAGAGAAGGAAAGTATGTTTGAATGCTTGGAGAGCATAAAGGTACCGTCTGGATACTCCACGAATATCAAGCGAATAATAAGCACGAAGGAGAAGAAGTTCACAAACCTAAAGTCTCATGACTGTCACGTGTTGATGACACAACTGCTACCAGTTGTAATAAGGGGTATCCTTCCAGACAATGTCCGGGCAACAATAACAAAGCTATGTGCATTCATGAACGCAATTTCGCAGAAGGTCATCGATCCGGATAGATTAGAAGCCCTTCAGAATGAAGTGGTGCAATGTCTCGTCAGTTTTGAGTTGATATTTCCACCTTCATTTTTCAATATAATGACGCATCTGCTTTGTCACCTTGTGAAAGAGATCCGTATTCTCGGGCCTATGTACCTACACAACATGTTTCCTTTCGAGAGGTACATGGGCGTTCTGAAGAAGTATGTTCGTAACCGTGCTCGTCCAGAGGCAAGCATCGCCAAGGGTTATGGAACAGAGGAGGTCATCGAATTTTGCGTAGAATTTATCGAAGACCTTCGCCCAATCGGGGTACCTGAATCACGCCATGAAGGGAGACTACGGGGAAAGGGAACTCTCGGAAGGAAAGCAATAACGACGGTAGACAACAATTTATTCCGTAAAGCCCATTTCACTGTTCTGCAACACTCTTCATTGGTAGCTCCTTACATCGAGGAGCACTTGGCTCTAGTTCGCGCCAGGAACATCGGTAAGTCCGATGCATGGATTACACGGCATCACATTGATACTTTCCCCGCGTGGCTACGACAACATCTCATGGGTAACGAGTCGATCAACCAACAACTTGCCTTCCTGGCGAGGGGACCGTCTGGGTCGATCGCGACATTCCAGGGATATGAGATCAATGGGTACACATTCTACACGAGAGCCCAAGACATGAAGAGCACGAACCAAAACAGCGCTGTTCGTGTCGATGCCATGGGACACGATGGAACAACTGCCACGTATTACGGTGCCATCGAGGACATATGGGAACTTGACTATGGTCCTCTCAAGGTTCCTCTGTTCCGGTGCCAATGGGTTAGGTTGACTGGTGGAGGCGTAATGATTGATGACAGTGGGATGACAACTGTTGACCTTAACAAGGTTGGATACTCGGACGAACCTTTTGTCCTTGCCAATGATGTAACGCAAGTCTTTTTCGTGAAGGACATGTCTAGCAAAGGAAAGAAGGGCAGAGGGCCTGATGAGCCTAAGCGTCAAGTGGTTCTCCCAGGCAAAAGAAAAATCGTCGGAGTTGAGGACAAGACTGACGAGGATTACGATTATTAGAGGTTTCAACAAGTTTAAATCATGTATATGCTAGTTATATGTGATACTTACAATTTTTAAAAGTTTTAAATCACACAGGTGGCAATTTCATATGTATGTTAATTAGAGTTTTTAACATTTAATTTACTAGCATTCATATGCTAATTATAATTGACTAGAGGATTTTTAAAAGTTTTAAATCACGCAAGTGGCAATTTCATATGTTAATTAGAGTTTTTAACATTTAATTTACTATCATTCATATGCTAATTATAATTGACTGGAGAATTTTTAAAAGTATTAAATTTAATATATTTTTAAAACTATCATTCATATATTAGAGTTTTTCACAATTTAATTTACTATCTTTCATATGCTACTTATATATGACTATTCGAATTTTTAAAAGGTTAAAATCATGCATGTGGCATTTACATATGTTAATTAGAGTTTTTAGCATTTAATTTAATATAATTCCTACGCTAAGTACATATGATGATTACAATTTTTATTAATTTTAAATCATGCAGTATGTACATACATATCTTAATTAGAGTTTTTACCAATATAATAATATCATTCATATATATGCTAAGTATATATGATTATTGGAATTTTTATTAATTATATTTGCTTATTACGATTTATCCACTTAATTTATTACAGCCAAAAATAATTTTTCGAAGTAATTGTCATTAATCTTTGTACTTTACATAATGTTAATGCATTAACTTCTATTTTATAAACACATATGTAAGCGAAAATCATATGCAGTGCTATAATCTTTAGTCCCGGTTCTTAACCCTAACCGGGTTTAAAAAGAATTTCGAAATAGCGGGAAAAGATATTTACTCCCGGTTGTTGAGAACAACCGGGACTAAAGATATCTTTAGTCCCGGTTGTTGAGAACAACCGGCAGTAAATATCTTTTCTTTACTCCCGGTTGTTCTCAACAACCGGGACTAAAGATCTTTTCTTTACTCCCGGTTGTTCTCAACAACCGGGACTAAAGATATCTTTAGTCCCGGTTGTTGAGAACAACCGGGAGTAAAGATCCAGGGGTATATATATTCCCGGTGCGCCCTCGTCTTCTTCACCAACACTTAAACGTTTTCGGCCGATCGATCTCTCTCGGCCTCTCTCCTTCGCCGCCACTGCCTAGGGCAAATCCCCGCGCCGACGCCGCCGTATCTCGCCGTCGTCTCGAGCTCGTCGTCCTCGCCGCCGCCTCCGCCTCCTCCGCTGCCGCCGCATCTCTGAGGTGAAAGCCGCCGCCGCCAGATCTCCCTTCATGCATCTCGATCTCTCCGATCTCGATCTCTCTCCGTCGCGCCGCCCGCCACAAGACGCCGCGCCACGACGACGACGCGCCACGCCGCCGCCTTCGACGCCGCGCAACGCCGCCGCCGCATGCCAACGCCACGCCGCCGCCGCCGTCGCCACGCCGCCACCGCCTTCGCCGCCGCGCGCGCAATGCCGCCGCCGCCACGCCACGCCGCCGCCGCCACGCCACGCCGCCGCCGCCACAGCCCCACAACGCCACGCCGCCGCCGCCGTCGCCACGCCGCCGCGCCAGCCGCCGCCCCGATGCCGCCACACCGCCGTTAACGAACGAGAACGAGAACGATCGAACGAACGAGAGCGAGAACGAACACGTCAACGTACGTTGCCGCGACAACGTGAACGAGAACGAGAACTATCGAACGAACGAGAGCGAGAACGAGAACGATCGAACGAAGACAAGCGAGAACGAGGGAACGAACGTGAATGAGAACAATCGAACGAACGTGAATGAGAACGAGCGAACGAACGTGAACGAGCTAGGGAACGTGAACGAGCGAACGAACGAGGACGAACGTTAACGTGAAATGCAATATATATATATATGTATATATATGTATATATATGTATATATATGTATATATGTATATATATATATATATATATATATATATATATATATATATATATATATATATATATGTTACTTCGCATTTATCCTAATACATTTTTTTGTATCTTGCAGAAAAGACGTGTTGTCGGAGTCGTCCGTCAAGCCTGAGTGGAAGAGCTAGCCCTAGAAGGAATTCGAGCAGGCAAGTGACGTAATAATATAAATGATTGTTATATTTGTAATGCAATTAATTAAGATTATTAGACCTGCAATTAGACTTATCATATAAGATTGTGTAGTGTTCTAATATTATTTGAGTTTTAATATAAGATTATTTTATTGCAAATTAGACTTAGTATGACATTATTGACTACGGAATTGGTGCGACTCCTAGCAATTGACTATTGTAGTCTTAATTAGACTTAGCATATACGCACGAAACACTTAGCATACATTACTATTTTAGTCTTAGCATGTAATATTATTTGAGTTTTAATATAATATTACTTTATTTGTAATTAGACTTGGTATGTAATTATTGACTACGGAATTGGTGCGACAAGTAGCAATTGACTATTGTAGTCTTAATTAGACTTAGCATATACGCACGAAACACTTAGCATACATGACTATTTTAGTCTTAGCATGTAATATTATTTGAGTTTTAATATAAGATTACTTTATTTGTAATTAGACTTAGTATGTAATTATTGACTACGGAATTGGTGCGACAAGTAGCAATTGACTATTGTAGTCTTAATTAGACTTAGCATATACGCACGAAACACTTAGCATATACATGACTATTTTAGTCTTAGCATGTAATATTATTTGAGTTTTAATATAAGATTATTTTATTTGTAATTAGACTTAGTATATAATTATTTACTAGCTAGGGTTGTATAATATACGTCACCTAGACTTAGCTTATATCACGATTTGTAATTAGACTTAGCATGTAAGGTTGTGTAGGGTTCTAATGTACGACATTTACACTTAGCATACATGACTTAGATTGTTAAAACATAAATGTCTCGTGACTTAGCAGATGTTTCTTGTATCAACAGATGGCTGACCGCGATGAGGAACAGATATTGTACGATACAATCGCGGAGGGAAGCAGCCAGTACTGGAATGAAGAAGAGGGGAACGAGGATCCAAACCAGTACTTGAACGAGGAAGGGAACGTGGAGAGGGATGCGGAGGGGAACCAGCAGGGGCACGTGGAAAGGGATGTGGAGGGGAACCAGGAGGAGGAGGCTAGTGGTAGTCAACCCTCCGTTGGACAGAAGAGGGCACGCGGGCAACGAGGTGCAGCGAAGAAGCTTGAGGGTCGGCACATCATAACGGAAGTGGAAGAAGATGGACGTCCTAGTGCCCCGGCCGAAGCCGCCAAGAACTATGTACGTCACAGCGGTTGGGTTGTGCGGGATAACGTGCCTGTCAGTACGGTGTACTGGCGAAGAACAAGGGCACGCGGAGATCATGAGAGCTTTGTCCCAGATTCGGAGAAAGAGATGCTGTGGACCACAATGCTCGAGACATTCACCCTTCCTGCGGGTACAGAGGACAAAGTGAAAAGGTGGACTCTGAAGAAAATGGCAGAACAGTTTCAGAGCTTCAAGGGAGATCTGTACCAGAAGTATATACTGAAGGGGCAGACACCGAACTTCGACACATTCCCAAAGCTAAGGGATCACTGGGACGAGTTCGTTGCATATAAGACAGGTGAACAAGGGCAGGTGATGATGGAAAGAAACAAAGAAAATGCCGCCAAGAAGAAGTACCATCACCACTTGGGGTCAGGAGGCTATAGCGTCGCGATGCCGAAGTGGGAGCAGATGGAGGCTAGCTTGATTGAGAGGGGTATCGAACCGGCAACAGCCAATTGGCCGGAACGATCGAAGTTCTGGTACTATGCTCACGGTGGAACGCTCAACCCAGCTGATGGCTCACTGGTCTTCGGCTATCAGATACAAGAGGCTGCGCGACGACTAACAGATGCAGTGGAAGCCTCCTCTCAGGGCACGTTCCGACCAGACAGAGATAGGGACGAGCTGACACTCGCCCTGCAGACTCCAGAGCATCCAGGACGAACTCGAGGGAAAGGGGTGATTCCTTGGAAGATTGGTTTCAAGGAGGACATCCACACGTACAGGAGTCGGATGAGGAGCAAGAGAGATACCGAGGCGAAGATTGCAGACCTAGAGTTCCGGGTATCGAGCTACGAACTCAACATGCAAGAGGAGGTGGCAAGGAAGGTTGATGAACGCATGGCCGCACATCGGTCCCATGATCCCCAGCCGACCATTCCTCCTGCAATGGTGAGCCCGTCAGGAAACCGTAGCAGCTGCGCCTCAACGGGGCAGGTAGGATCGCAGAGCATGGACGCCATGCAAACACAGGACGAATCGACCTGTCCCGTTGATGACATCACTCAGCGGACACCATGTGAGCTGCATATTCCTTTCAAGAACTTATCAATAAAGGTAAGATTTAGCCATTCCGCTAGTTGCTGCTTATATATGTTGATTACTAATAAATAATCTCTCACAACATGAAGGTGGCGTCGGGCATGGCCATCCCAACGGACCCTTCAGGTACTTACCACTGCAGGCCGATTCCAGCAGGATACTCCAAGGTCGAAGTTGAGTTGGTCGAAGGCGCGTACGAGGACCTCGAGCTGGATTACCCTGGAGGAGACGGTGAGACGCATCTACGAGACACATGCCATGCCATTATTCTATGGCGCAGGCGGTACATCATCCTCCCTGGGCGACAAGCGGCGTCTCGTGTACCATCTCCTCCGGCTCTGCCATCTCCTCCTCAGGATCCTGCACCGTCTCCTCCTCATGCTCCGCCAGCACCGTCTCCACCGCAGGCTCCAGCATCGACTCCTCCTCAGGATCCTGCACCGACTCCTCCTCGTGCTCCTACACCTACTCCCCCGCAAGCTCCTCTTCCGGCACCTTCAAAGTCAAGGGCCCCCCCAGCTCCACCGCTTGCCCACACAAGGGCAACAAAGAAGGCGAAAGTTGACGCCGCCAAGAACAAGGACCCGGGGTACGATTGCACGCAAGAGGAGCTTGACGCTTACGTTGCATCAGAAGTCAAGAGACAATTCAAGCCTCGAAGTCCAGAAAAGAATATTCCTATAGACCCCAGTGTCAGGAACTTCTTCAGGGGTATGTCTGCATCTGTCAAGGAGGCCATCAAGCTATCGGACTATGAGCGAACGCTGAAGAAAGCATCTTCTGGAAAGTCCAAACCAGTCCCTCAGCTTGGAGAGCAACCAAACCAGGAGATCGAGCCGTTGGTGACCGGTAAAGAAATGACGATAGAACAATTTATTACTGACACCGGTCTAACTACGGATCAATTGCTAAGAGTCGCACCAATCGAAAAGGTGGAAGTGAAATACATGTACGAACTCGGTAAACCGCTTGTCAAGCCTGAGCTGCTGCAGTCCCTACCCACACAAATGTACAAGTTCCATCAGCTGTACATGGAGATGAGCGCCACCGGTAGAGAGATGATCGGAGCGAGGATCAGGGACACGGACTTCTTGCAAGGAGATGACATTCTCTGGATCAATTTCAGGGGAATCTACGAACTATACCAGCTGGACGCCCTCGACGTCTCTATTATGAGTTGCTGGATTTTGTAAGTATATCGTTCAGTTAGATTTCTTACTATACGTCTCCTTTAATTAATTAGGTCCTTGTATATAAGTAGACCATAGAAAATAATATACTCCCATTTATCGTTGTAGAATGGAGATTCAAAGGGCCCGACGGCGGAGGGTTTTCGATACTGGATTCATCGACCCTCGGAAAGTAAACGTCGCAATGCTCGACCAATATCCACAAGAAACAGAGGACAATCTCGTCCATCTCCTGAAGGCGCAGCATTACAAGACGTTCATACTGTTGCCATACAACACAGAGTTAGTTTAATTTTACTGTCTTCCTACATACCAAATTTCATTCCCGTACGAACTTGCTAAGTGTTTCATATGTAATGCATCCCACGCACATTGCAGATTCCACTGGGTGCTTTTACTCATCGACCTGGAGGCCTGCACCGTCAACGTATATGACTCAATGGATAAAAAAGAGTCTACGTTTGACAAGGTTTTCGAACTTATAGACAGGTACCGTCATAAGTTCCTTTGTTAATTAAGAAAATCTTGTTATGTTAATTGCTACTACGAATCATAGCTTTAAACTCCATGTAGGGCTTGGTATCGGTTCCGTCATTTGGTCCGCGGCAAATGGAGAGAAAGACTTAGGCGGAAGTTCAAATTTCCTGTGAGTACACATGCTCTACATTTATATTTCTCCGATTCAAATACATACAAGTGTATATTAATTAGATCTCTCGTTGTTTGTCATTTATTTGTAGTGCGCAAAGCAAAAGCAGGGAACTAACTTGTGCGGCTATTACGTGTGCGAGTATTGCCACTGCCTTGCAGACCAAATCATCACCACAAGAGAGCTCGATGTACGTACAAATAAATTCAAAATTTCATTACGTAGCGATTTCTTGTTTAATTACTAATCAATTTCATACATTCATATAGTTTATTCGCATGAGGGATAACCTGACCACACACAAGGAATTTATCGCGGCGTTTCAAGAACAACTCATGGGATTCATCAACGAAGAAATCCTTGATCCCAAGGGTGAATTCTACTACGACGGAAACACAATTCACCGGTCCTTAGCTTCTGAGCTAGCAGCGAGTACTACTACGTCGAAATCGTAGCTAGCTAGGACATATAATGGATTGTAATTAATACATGACTACATATGTTTCTATATGCATGTGTACACATTTTCTATAATGTAAATATATTTTGTTCATATATATATCTATATACATATGCATTTGCATAACATATATATGTATAAATACATATATATTATGCATGTATATACATATAATATAATATAATATATATATATATACATATATATATATGTATGCATATATATGTATTGAAACATATATATGCATGGTTTATATATATATATATATATATATATATATATATATATATATATATATATATATATATATATATATATATATATATATATATATATATATATATATATATATATATATATATATATATATATATATATATATATATATATATATATATATATATATATATATATATATATATATATATATATATATATATATATATATATATATATATATATATAAACCATGCAGCAACAGGGGCATGCAAAAAAAAAAAAAAGGTCAGCTCGATCTTTAGTCCCGGTTGGTGTTACCAACCGGGACTAAAGATCGATCTTTACTCCCGGTTATTTCACCCGGGACTAAAGATAGCGATCTTTAGTCCCGGATTGGTACTCCCGGTTTGGAAACCGGGACTAAAGAGGGTTACGAACCGGGACTACAAAGGGTTTCTCCACCAGTGGTCCAGCCTTTACTTTTGATTTTTCTTGACAGGTGGCTAACGTGACAAGTTAGTAATTTTAGTGTTAAGCCTCCATAAGACACTCCAACATTTCTTTTTATTCTATGTACAGGTGCGATTGTTAGTGGTGCATGGTGAGAGGAATGAAGAGATACGAATGGAATAAACGCAACAAACAAGACCAACCGTGCGCGGTAGTCACCAACGACACTATTACAATAGACATTTTTCCACGCGGTCAGAAACAGGTTTCCGCGTGCGGTTAGTCCTACCGCACGCGCCAAAAGTCTGCAAAAGACACTATTTTTGTGTGCGGGTGCTTATGTTATCTTAAGAAACCATATGCGAAAATGGTGGTCGATTTTTGCAGACGTAGTCAGTTATGGTCCGTTGTAACCTAACGAGGGTCTCGTACAGAAAAATTGTTTTTTATAGTGCGGTAAGATCAGCATGATATTTGTCGCTACTGGATTTCTTTTCTTCACATGTATACAGTAATAAATGCACGCTTTGTCCCATCTTCCATATGTTACTATAGGAGTATAGGTCTGAGTCTTGATTTACTGAATTAACCTCCAAAAAAGCACTCCCACATATTCCTCGTGAAAATGGCTGCACTACTTCAAATCCACCCTCACCTTCCCAACATCGTGCAAAATCCAATCACTCGGAGCTAGCAAGAGGCAGACCAAATGGCAGGCACCCTGAACATCTCAGCACGTGCAGACCAAATTAATTCACACGTCTTCAAACTCACAAAGAGAAACCAACTGATTTTGCCCCTCTAAAATAAAACTTGGTTGAACTAACCAACCAACTGATCAAGACAATCCCCACAGAGTTTAAGCAAAATCCGATGAAACACGCTGCTACTATTATTGACGGTGTGTCTCCAGCGACGCACCCGTTCGTGGGAGAGGATTCTCTCGTTGCCACATTTTTGGCAAGCTTTGGTTCAGGTTGCATGCACGCTTTGGCCCGAACCGTTCCTCCACGTGGGCAGGGGCAGGGGCAGCGAAGGCCGGCACCATGATGGCTTCTAATTAACGTCAGACACTGCTCCTCCTTGTAAACAAACACACACACAATCACTCGCTGAATTTCTGCCCAAGATTTGTCTATGCTTTGGGTGGAATGCAGGAAGAAAATTGTAGTATTACTACTACTAAGAAATTTTGACAGTAACACATTTACTACTTCGTAATACTGCTAATTTATTAAAATTTTAGTATTACCAAATTTTAAAATGGTTCATTTTAACACTAAAGCGGAACAGGCCATCAGGCCCTAAACCGTTGGATCGACATCCAAAACAACCAAGTCACTAGTCACCGCCTCTCAAATATGCCCACGTGTCTTCACTGTACCGATCGTGTACGTACCGCCAACGATCACATCCGTATTACCTTATTTGTTTGAAGATTGTAGAAAAATGTTGAAGTTATGGTTGGAGGTTTATCGCTCATTGCTAACGTCACTCTAGCAACCTCTTGGCAAATCAAGGTAGAGGCTGACCTGTAGTGTAGAAGGTCAATATTACATGGAAATATGACAAAGTGTGCATTCGTGAGTGCATGTATATAGAGAAAAGGAACCTAAAAGTGATAAATATCACGCTGGTTTTTTAGACAGTGATTGTAGATATGATCGTTTGTTTTTCACATGTTATATAACTATTTGTTTGCGTGCTTGGTAATTCGTCTAGATTAAATAGATTGAGGGTGTCAAATGTCTGAAATTATAGTTAGGAGGGTAAATCATATTTTTCACAATAGTCGTGTGGTAAATTAGACTTAACCTAATTCAAGAAACTAAGAACAAAAATGAATGGTGTAATCCCATAATCGATCTTATTGGTTAGGATCGTCAACCAAATTAATCTAAAAATTTGTGTCGTACTTATGAATCGTGTGTTGTTCCATAAGTCTGGAACCATTTAATCCATAATCATGGACAAGGTTTCCTATGATGATGCATGCCAAGCATTTAACAAATGAGGGTACAACAGGTGGTGCAAGGATACAACAGTTCAACCATAGTCATAAACTCGATATTTGTCACTTCCTAATTCCTTTTCTTCACATGCATGCACCCATGAATGCATGGTTTTATCGCATTTCCATGTGATTTTTATCTTTACGATATAGTCCAGCCTCAAACTTTTGATTTGCTTAATAGGTGGCTAGCATTACAAGTTAGCAATGTTAGTATTAAGCTTCCAAAAGGCACTCCAACATTTTTTTTGTTTGTGTTCTAAAAAGCCCCACGTATGCAATCGTTAGTGTTAGTGGTACATGATGGGAGGAATGAAGACACACGAATGGAACAAAAGCAACAAACGAGGCCAACTGTGCGCGGTAATCATCAGCTACAAGATTAGCATGATATTTGTCGCTACCGGAGTCTCTTTCTTCACACGCGTGCACCCATAAATGCACCCTTTACTACGGCCGTGTTTAGATCCAAAGTTTTTCTTCAAATTTTCAACTTTTTCATCACATCAAAACTATCCTACACACACAAACTTCCAACTTTTCCGTCACATCGTTCCAATTTCAACCAAACTTCCAATTTTGACGTGAATTAAACACAGCCTACATCTCAACTGCGTAATATTTCACTTATCATACTACAGGTCGGACTGTTGATTTACTGAATTTGGTGTGACAAGTGAAGCATGAGGGTGGTAAATTAACCTCCAACGAGCACTCTAACATAATATTCCTTCTATTTTGTTTCCTCCCAGAGATGGCTGCGCTCCTCTACCGATTCAACATTCTCTCTGCTTCCAAAAGCACAAGAGGAAGAAAGGAGGAGGAGGCAGAGAAGGCCACCAAAAACCCAATCCCCCAAAAAAGAAACCCAGAATTCAAACCAACAAAAAGTTTGCCCAAAAATCCCCAAACTTTCCAAAGGCCAATCCACACTACACAGTGCCATGTACCGGTACCCAGCCTCTCTCTCCCTCCCTCCCTGTGCAGGCTGTGTGCAGCAGCCTTGACCAGAACCGGGCCAGACCGGATCACTTCCTTCTGGTCCCTGTCGGGTCGGTCCCCTCCTCCCTCTCCCTCTCTCTCTCCACCGCGCCGGCCCGGTTCGACTCGACCACAACACGCGACGCCACGCCTCCTCCCGATCCGCTCCGGCCGCGCCGCCTATGTAGGCCTCTGGGTCCATTCACACCGCCTCTTTTCGTTTCGTTTCGCCGCCCGCTTCCGCCGCGCGCGCGCACGTGCGAGAGGGGAGAGGGGGATAGCGACGCCGCGCCCAAACCCTACTACTACTCCTCCTCCTCCTCCGCGTCCTCGCCGGCCACTCGTCGCCGGCCTCCGTCGCCGCCTCCGCCTCGTCATCCACCAGAAGGTAGGCGCCGACCTCCTCCTCCTCTTTCTCCTTCTCGAGCCTACGCGGGCGAGGGTTCCGAGGTGTGCGAGTGTGGTCTCGTCTCCCTCCCGGAGACGCGTGCTCCGGTGGGTGGGAGGGATGGTGTCCGCGTCGGTTTGGGCGGAGGCGGAGGAGCGGGGGAAGGGGGCGCGTGGCCCGAGGCGGCGCCGCTGCGTGTCCTCTCTCTCGCAAGCTTTCTGCGGGCCTTTTTGGTTTCTCCGCCGATGCTCTAGTTCGTCGCATCCTTTTCTGTGTAGTATTTTCGTTGCAGATGGAGCCATGGAGGTGGCAGATCTGTCTCGTGACCCCCCGGAGTTTTTTGTTTCAGGCGTTCGTGCGCACGGGTTTCCGCGCGATGAGGGTCTCCTCGGCGTCCAGTACGCCGCCGCCGCCGGCGTTCGCGGCCGCGGCGTGGGCGGTGGTGCTGCTCGCCATGCTCCGCTCCGACGTCGCCCTCGCCGCCGCCGCATCCTCCAACGACGACACAGGTGACGCACCATTCCAAAACCACCCCGCTTCATCCTGTGCGCTGCTGCTTGATTCTCCCACACATGATTCGCCAGTTTTTTTTGTCTGCACATATATTTCTGAAAAAAAAATCGCACTCCTTTCCTCGTCAAATCTCTCTGCGTTTTGGCTCCGTTTCGATGAGATCATTCTCCCTAAAAATTTTTGTATGAATAAAATTCTCGAAATACCGCACGGGTGCAATGGATTTGCACCATTAGTTTTGCATCACTAGGAGCATCATTAATAATTACGGACGAGATCTCTCTCTCTCTCCCTCCATCCGTGCGGTTTCTGGAATTTGCATTGTACTGCTACTGTTCATCGTGTTCATGCCTCCACGTCGACCTGCGCCTTCCTTTCCAAGATTGGGATACGAACAAGGAGAGGCGCAGCGCGGTGGGCCCACCACCAACCCACCCACCCCCACCCATCCATCCATTCCCATGGATTCGAAATGTTTTTTTTTTGGTTGGTTGGTTGATTTCGCTCTGTTCGTATCGCTGTTCTCCCACTGTGTGCTACTGCCGCCGCCGCGTCGTGGATTTGTCGCGTGGGGTGAAGTTTTTGGGCTTTTGTGTGTCGCTGACGGGGTGGGGCCCACTCCGGGTTGGTCCCACGTGTCTGTCGCCGTGTGGCGGGGGTCTAATCGTGCGGGCGTTTTTTTGTGCAGGTCTCTCGCCGTTGATGCCGCCGCCGCCGCTCGCCGCCCCGGTTCCCGCGGCGGTTTCTCCGGCCCCGGCGACGCCTCCCGCCGTCCTCTCCCCCCGCAAGCTCCTCCGCCCGCAAGGTAAAAGCAAGCTTCCTATCCCCGATTCCCTCGGCGATGCTTATCTCGCCGTCCGATTGACCGATCGGACGGCTGCTGCTTGGCCCACGCGGCCGGCGCTTTCTCCGACAAGCCTCTGACGCAGGCCGTGGGGGCCAGAGGGGGGGGAGCCTGATATGTGGGGTCCACGGAGACGCCTCCTGTTTTGTCCTCGGAGACGAGACGATCCCTTTGGCGCGCCATGATTCCGTCGCCCTCACATTCCATTCTGTCGTATCGGAGCATGACATGTGGGCCCGTGTCTGCGGTGCTCTCAGTTTTTCGTCGCCGCATGCATGCAGTGACTGACCGGTGGGGCCCGCTTGCTTTCACCCTTTTTGCAGGCGCGGACGTCGTCGGCGTCGGTTTCGTCTCCGGCAGCGGCGGCGGAGGAGGAGGAGACGGAGTACGGACGCGCCGGGTGGACGACGGGTGCGCGGGGGCGGACGACATCGCGATCTACCAGGGGAGGGCGACGCCGCTGCCGAGCGGGGTGCCGGCGTACACGGTGGACGTGATGAACCGGTGCGCCGGCGGCGGCGGCGGCGACGAGGAGTGCGCCATCGCGGGGATCCACGTGCGGTGCGGGTGGTTCAGCTCGGTGAGCCTGGTGGACCCGCGCGTGTTCCGCCGGCTCGGCCACGACGACTGCCTCCTCAACGACGGCCGCCCGCTCCTCGCCGGCGAGACCGTCTCCTTCGAGTACACCAACTCCTTCCCCTACAAGCTCTCCGTCTCCGTCGCAACCTGCGTCGTCGACCCCGCCGCCCCATAGCCGCCGTCAATCGCCGCAAGGAAAAAGTAGACAAAACAAAAGAAACGAAAGAGAAACAGTAGTACTAGTGACATCTCTTGCCTTACTAGTTTTTTTGTTCTTTTCTTTTTTTTTGACCCCATGTCAGTATCACTCACAGAACAACAGCTCACCATTTGCTACGCCTCACGCAGTGCGTACTCCTCCCAACATGTATGAAACCCTCATTATACTACTACTAGACCTGCAGTATAGCGTTAGCAGTAGTTCCTGCTTCTTGCATGCAGCTTAATGTTGTTGTTAAGTTGCCTGTCAGGCAGACCAAAGTGTAATTAACCCTGTTTTACTCAAATCTCTCGGGTGGTTTTGGCGCGGATGGAACAAGTTTATTTTTGTCACTCTTTGGTTGTGCTTCCCTCTCGTGGTACTGTGCTTTGAGGTGGTGGTTGGTTGTAGCAAAACCGGGAATGAATCAGGTCACGTGTAAGTACAATCGGTGCATGCATGGGTGACAGCTCGTCGGAAGTGGAATTAATTGCACTTTTGAGGCTAAAATGGAATCTTCTCTTTCTCTCCCCCCCTCTGGCTCGTCTCAGGCCCGGGTCAAGTTAACAACTGTAGACATGTCCTTCAACCTTCGCCCTTCGTCTTGTTGCTTCTGCTACGATTGCAGGTTTGCTACACTGTTCGTTGCAGCAACAAAGCATGCATGCTTGCTTGCTTTCTCCTTTTGGCTCAAGCTTTTGCATGTGGTTTGGCCCCTGTGCTGAGCCCTGTGAGGCAGTGAGGAGGAGGTCCCAGTTCCATGTCATGTGGAACGGAATGCCATCTTGGCAAAAGGGCAATGGCAACCATTGCTGCCTCCCCACACCGTGTGGCTCGTGTCGTGTGTGGTTGATGGGTGAATCATGCCGCTGCGATGCTGATGCTGGCAATCTGGTGGTGGCGTGCATGTATACGGCGGAGGCAAAGGTAGGGGTGGGGGTGGTGTTTTGTGCAAAAGACCGTGGTCCTCTGCATGAAGTCTGTGTTGTTGACAGATATGCGATGGACGCGACGCGATGGGGCTTTGTGCCTTTGCCTGCGTGTGGCATTAATTGGAGAAGGGAGTGTTTATGTGATGCGATGTGATGCCGGTGCCCTCTTTTCTTGGGATGTGAAGGGCGGAGTAGTAGTAGCAGCAGTAGCCTCGTATTGTAGGGATGGTTCATGATGCTGCTGCTACTAGGATTGTTGGTGGTTGGTGTAGGGGCCCTGGCGTTGGGTTTACACGTGTACTGGCATTTACTGTTACGGGGTTCCTCTTCCTCCAAGCTCCAACTAGCTCTGTGTAGAAGAATGGTGTGAGAATTGAGATGTGAGTTCAGACACTGGCATATGAATTGAATTGAATTGAAGGAGATGGCCAGGCGAAGGAAGGAATGCAGGAAGGATCGATGCAAAATCCAATCCAAGGAGAGCGAAATTTCATTCGTGTGATGGGGGGGCCCTGGGCAGAGGTAGTGAATGCGGATGAAGGCGTTCGTGAACTTGCCAAATCAGCCGGCGCATTGAAGCATGTGAACGCCATTGAACACCGGGAACACTACCACTTTGGAGCGAGGAGGTAGTAACAGTGATGTGTACAGTAGTGGCAGTACTAGAATGGTGCACTCCTCAACGGAAAACGGGGGGGGGGGGGGGGGGGGCCGGGTGACAGCGAGTGGGCGGTCAACAGAGGAGAGGGAGAGAGTAGGCACGATCGGATCGGACGGCCTAGGAAGAATGAAAGCCCCGAATTGTGGGCGCAGGGTAGCGATCTCGCCGGAGTGGCATGTCGCGGGAGTCCCGTTCCGGAATGTGGTGAACAGTGACAACGGCCATCCCTCTACTGGTTGAGCTCCTCGATCTCCATCTCTACAGTGACAGTCTAGTACTAGTAGTATACAACTACATGCGACTTGCACATCTCTGATCTCTCTTGCTGCCTTGTGTCTTTTTTTTTCTTCTCCCGGATGACTTGTGTGTATGTGCATGCTGAGACTAGGCCAGTACACCCCAAAATTTTACACTCCATCACATCGAACGTTTGAACATATGTATGCATGAAGTATTAAATATAGGCTAAAGAAATAACTAATTGCACAGATTACGACTACTTTGCGATACAAATCTTTGACAATGTGGTGCTACAGTAAACATATACTAATAACGGATTAATTAGGCTTAATAAATTTATCTCGTTGTTTAATGAATAGGTTTTTTTGTTAGTGCTGAATACACCATAAGGTACTCTATATAATATCCGATGCGGTAAGGCTGTGTTTAGTTCACGCCAAAATTGGAAGTTTGGTTGAAATTGAAACGATGTGACGGAAAAGTTAAAAGTTTACTACTATATGTGTAGAAAAGTTTTGATGTGATGGAAAAGTTGGAAATTTGAAGAAAAACTTTAAAACTAAACACGGCATAAGCTAAACTCGGAAAAGTTGAAAGTTTACTACTATGTAGGAAAGTTTTGATACGATGAAAAAGTTAAAAGTTTGAAGAAAAACTTTAAAACTAAACACGGCCTAATGTAAACTTTACCCGAGGATCTTTAAACACACCACTACTAGGGCTGTGTTTAGTTCACGCAAAGTTTGGATTTTGGTTGAAATTAGAGATGATGTGACTGAAAATTTGTGTGTGTATGACAGGTTGATGTGATGAAAAACTACAGAAGTTTGGATCCAAACTGGATCTAAACACAGCCTAGAGGAGGAGGATCCGGTGCGTAACAGGGGCAGCAGGGCTAGATGTACAACCTACGGGTAGGCTGTGCTGCTGCAGCACACGGACCGAAACGGAAGGAGTACGCTGGGCGCAAGGCAGCAGCAGGGGCGGGGTTGACACTACACTTGGGGGGCTGGACGGAGATCGATGCGCGGCAGGAGCTGGAATGGACGGCCGCGGCTGAGTACGTGCGTGACGCCTTGACCTCGGGGAACGAGGCCGAGTTTAATTCCTCCGTGTAGCTAGCACGGGCCACTACCGATGGCTTTCATCGAGGAGAAAATTGCTAGTTTGCCATCATTCAACAGGGGTTTTCTGACTTCTGACTTGTGAGAATACTATCTTGTAGTATGCCAAATAGTACTCCCTCCATTCCAAATTAATCTACATATAGTTTTTTTAAGGTTATTTCTAAATGATCTACATATTTATATTCATTTATTAGGTCTATTCGTTATTTGTGTATTGGAGTAAGAGCAGGGACAATAGCAGGCTATAAGCCAAATGCAAATATATTTTAAGGAGATAAATAAGGAGAGAGATGGGCAGCGGGCTACAGATTAATAGCCAGCTATAGTACGGACTCCAAGACGCAGCGTGTTTATGACAGGTGGGACCAGGTATTAATAGTGTAGTACTCCCTCCATCTACTTTTGATAGTCATATTTCCAAATCTGAAAATTTTATTTTTGATAGGCATATTTCAATCCAACAACCTATCATCTTAATGACTTTCTCGAATTTAATGCATGACTCTCTATTCTTTCACACATGATTGGCTACATGGGCATTGAGAAATGTAAATATTAATGAATCGCTTGTTTACGATGAATAACTAATAGCATGTTTAAATGGATGATAAGTAGAATTACTTATCCTTGGTCTGTGTGCCAAGATGAAATATGACTATCAAAAGTAGATGGAGGGAGTATGTAACTATTGTATGAATGAGCTATTAGATTGACTATAGATGAATTGGAGCTAGTAGTTGGCTATACTATTAAACTTGCTCTAAATGGACATTGATGCATGCATCCATGCACACATGTATTTATAACCCACATGCAATATTTTGATTTGCTATTGGCTAGAAAATAGTGGGGATGGTGCATGCATTGAGTTTGTTGCTATAGTAAATATAGTATGAGAGAGAGTTATTAGCTTTTCTTGGTCTTGGTGTACCTATGAAATATATAGATTAATTTGGAATGGAGGGAGTATTTTGTTAAATTGATATTCCCAAAAAATATTATGTAGTACACGCTAAAATTCGGCTTTGTTAAATTGATTGTAGTATCGTAAAGGGCATTTCTCACCCCAAAAACTAGACATTGAGCCAATGAGGTGAGGGGCTCCCCCACTTATATATTAGGTCATTTGCCCTTCCACAACCAATGTAGGACTATTCAACAATCTCCTCCTTCACACATTGGAATCCCTCAGCCCTTCACCGCACCTTCACCGTATACGGGCCCCACCCACGGTTCATCAGGTATACGGGCCCCGCAGGCACCCACGGTCCATCAGGCCTTCACACACTGTGTTCATCGGGCCAATGTGTCCCTCAGCCCTTCATCGCCCCTTTACCGTATACGGGCCCCGCCCACGGTCCATCAGGTATATGGGCTCCACAGGCACCCATGGTCCATCAGGCCTTCACACACTGGGTCCATCAGGCTAGAGATGTTAAACTAGCCTGGGTCCATCAGGCTAGAGATGTTAAACTAGCCAGGCTCTGATATCAATTGTAGGATCGTAAAGGGCATTTCCCACCCCAAAAGCCAGCCATTGAGGTGAGGGGTTCCCCAACTTATATCTTAGATCATTTACCCTTTCACAATCAATGTAGAACTATTCAACATTGATATTCACAAAAAAAAAAAGTTACATGCTAGAATACCCTTTGACATATGAGTGAACTGAAAATTTGAAATGCACCTCGTCGAAGAGGGACACGGATGAGTACATCATGCCTAGCTCTTCTATCTTCCTCACTCCTTCTGCATCGGCGCGACGACAGACCACCATGACCTGCGGGCTGCTGAAGAGGGCCGAGGACAAGAGGGTCACAGGACGACGATAGATGTACAACGACGGCGGCTTTGATTAGGCGGCACAACTAGGGTTTGGCGGGTGGAGGGAATTAAGTGATGGTGGGTTAAGGGCATCCTCAATGTTTGTGGTGTAGTGTAACCTTAAGGTGGCCCTATGAATAGTGAGCCATTGTTAAAGCCATACCCACAATGCTAAGGTTAGAATTTAGCCACAAGATGGGCCCACATAGAATGGAAAAATAATTGTTTCATCTCTTGTTCATGAAGTGAATGAGAGAGAAAAAAAATATTTTCTTTTTGCTTGTGGTAGATCTTAAGCATAAGGTGCACCCTAAGTTAATGCTACTTTCCACAATGTATATAGCTTACTTTACAAGTGTAATCATTATCTTAAGGTCATCTTTTTTATACATTGTGGTTGCTCTAAGCTGGTGGCAATGGAGCGCATGCCAGAGCCAGTGAGCCGAGGCGGCGGTCATGGAGTTCGGTGGCCACAGGCAAAGCACCTCCGGCATGTTAGAGGAAGGTAGGAGTCAAGGATATTTTTGTTTTTATGACATTTTTTATATGGATTTAATTGAGAGTAGCAATTTAACAAAACCAAAATACAGGATAGTATCATTCTAGCAAACCTGTGCTTTGGAGATGGGACGAGAGCCGTGTCGGGAGGTGGGACCCACCCACACGTGACAGGCCACGGCTGCTCCAGTACCGGTTCTTTCCTTGTAGCTTTACCTTTCCAGTGCTTCGTCGTGTTGTCTGGCCGGCCACCGTCGGTCCGTCCGGTGGTTTCTCTTTGCATGCGCCGACGGCGGCGTGGTCATCTGTCTGTCGGCTACAACATAATGCAGTCAGTGTACTCCTATGCGGTATCAAACGATTGGGGGTGTTTAGATCTACTCCCTCCGTCCCAAAAATAAATAATCTAGAAGAAGATATGATCCCTCCTAGTACAACGAATTTGGACCAGATTTATTGTACAACAAATCTGGACCAGATTCATTGTACTAGAGGGTGACCCCTCCTAGGTTGTCTTTTTTTTTTATGGAGGGAGTAGTGGTATAAAATTTTGACGTGTCACATCGGATATTATATAAGGTGTCGCATAGGCTATTCGGACACTAATAAAAAACTAATTATAAAATCCCTCGTTAAATCGGGAGACAAATTTATTAAGCCTAGTTAATCCATCATTAGCAAATGTTTACTGTAACGCTACATTGTCAAATCATGAAGCAATTAGGCTTAAAAGATTCGTCTCGCAAATTAGTCGCAATCTGTGCAATTAGTTTTTTAAGTCTTTATTTAATATTTATACATGTGTTCAAACGTTCGATGTGACAGGTGTACAATTTTTATGTGGGTCCTAAACAGGGCCTAGGTTCCTGCTCCGGCCCTTCGTTTCGTAGAATGGAGTAAAGGTATTTTGTTTTTTTTCCTTAAGTGGCAACATTTTAACGTACTCCCTTCCCTTGGTCCCGTTCCAAGTACCGTCCCATTTTAAGTGTAGTCATACGTTTTTTTTCCAATATTTGATCATCCATCTTATTTAAAAAATTTATGATAAATTTTTAAAAATTAAGTCACGCATAAAGAACTATTCATATTTTATATAATAATAATAATGATGATAATAATAATAATAATAATAATAATAATAATAATAATAATAATAATAATAATAATAATAATAATAATAATAATAATAATAATAAAAAATAAGACGGACGGTGACACTGAAACCCACAACTGGACTTATTATGAGACAAAGGGAGTAGAACAAATATATTATAAAAATATACTATTCAATAATGGAGTTTCATTTTTTAGAGCGATAGTGGAGTTAATGAATTGATTTTGTGTTTTAAAGTTGTTATTTTTTATAAACTTAATCAAACATAAAATAGTTTGACTTATAACAAAACTAAATCATTCTAGTACGTTCTAAGATGCACGAAGTATTAGAAACTTATGAATTATATTTCTTTAGTTTTTGCACATATTCTTTAAATTTTCAACGTAGGTAGGAAGGCAGAAGTGGGTCATTTGGTCCAATTTTATTTTTAACTGTAGTGAAAGGATATGTAATGAGCTCTAAAACTATGGCATTGTAATAAATACATGAATTATAATGTCATATGCCTAATCCTAAAAATTTATAATAGCATGGATCCATTAATCCAAAATAATTCTAGCAGTGGCAAAACTACCTTGGAACGTGAATTGAGGTATTACCTGTGCAACTTGAAACAGGCTTGCTTAGAAAAAAAAAAAACTCAAAGGATCAAAAGAGAGTTTCGCGCTTGAGAAAATTTGAGGCTGTACCACGAGAACAAGTCCTCCTCGCAGAATAAATCAAATTATAAACGTTCCGACAAACTCCCACTTCTTAAGGGCCTATTCTGTTGTCCATAAAATGAAGGGATAAAGGAGGAGATTAGAGAGAATTTACAGGAATTAATTTTACATTTTAATAGGTACGAAATTATTCTTCACAAAATCCGCTTCGACCCTCGATAATGCTTCCTAAAATAGTTGCAATGCTGTTTTCTCGTGTGAAATACCGTACAACTTTATATTCCTCTAGACAAAAAGGAAAAAAGAACGAATTATCCCTGAACTATCGCGGTTGACCGAATTACCCCTTAACCCAAAAACCAGATATTGCTCACCCTGAACTTTTAATACCGGACAAATTACCTCCCTCGACCCAATCCAGAGCGGTTTTGTCCTACGTGGCGTGCGCGTGGCAATCCAGTCAGCATTTTATTTATAAAAAAAGTGGAACCCACCTATCATACTCCTCTTCCCTCTTCCATCTCTTTTCTCTCTCACTCTTCCTTTCTCTTCTCTCTCTCTTTCACTCACTCTTCCTCTCTCTCGCGTGCGGGCCGAGCAGCGGCACGTGTTCCGCATGCACGGCGCGCGGGTGGTGGGTCGAGCCGTGGGATGTGGAGGAGGCGGTGGCGCAGGACGCCAAGGCGGCTGCCCCCTCAGTGCGGTGATGGACGGAGGCAGGGACAGGCGGTGGGCGGGTGTGGACGGCGAACACGGAGGTGACACACACGGCACGGCAGAGACTGTGGTGGAGAGGCGGGCGGTCGGCGCGCGCAGGCTGGTGGTCCGAGCTGATTGCAGTCCGTAAACCAACCGTGGGCGGCAGCGCGAGACGCGGAGGGAGTTCGACGGAGTTCCCTCCCACTCCCTCTCAGAGTTCGCCACTCCCTCCTCTGTGTCCCGCATCGTCGCCGCCTCCGCGTCCCCTACCGTCGCCGCCTCCGTGTCCTGCGGCGCCGCCCACCGCCTGCCGCCAACCCGCAAGAGAGAGAGAGGAAGAGTAAGAGAGAGAGAAGAGAGAGAGTGATAGAGAGAGAGATGAGAGAGAGTGATAGAGAGAGATAAGAGAGTGGAAGAGGAGCATGACAGGTGGGTCCCATATTTTTTTATAAATAAAATGCTGACGGGACTGCCACGTGCATGCCACGTAGGTGATTCTAGATTGGGTCGAAGGGGGTAATTTGACTGTATTGAAAGTTTAGGGTGAACGATGTCTTGTTTTCGGGTTTATGGGGGGTAATTCAGTTGACCGTGATAGTTCCGGCGGGGGGTGGGGGGGGGTTGGGTAATTCGTACTTGTTCCAAACTAAAATTTCCCCATTCCAACGTGATCCTATATTCCAAAAAAATATAACAGTGCAGCAACATGGCTTTATGGATTCGAGGTGCCATGTCAAAGATTCTTTTCATGCCATGCTCTTTCGTTCCCATGCAAGGTTTTCCGATACTCAATTAGGGCATGAGTGCTCCGCTGCGACGCACGGTGCCCCACAATCCAATAACGACATGGTCCCTCATCATCCAGAATTGCTGGAGGTCAATCTACGCCGCCTTAGCTCTAGAGGAGGAGGGGTAGAGCGGCCAGTGGAGTGGGATAGGGGAGCTCGAGGAGTCGTCGGCCACCGTCGGTGGAGCTCGTGGCCCTCTGCCAAGAACTGCGCCACCACCGCTGCTCCAAGCCCCGCGCCTAGATCTTTGTCACCCTTCTTCCACCACCGCTTCGCCCCACTAGCAACTGCCGCCAGCAAAGGTTGCGACAAGCGAAGGACAGGAGGAGGGGGAGGGAACGACATTGGCTTGAAACCAGCTGATGAGCTGCTCCCCGTTGGGCTTGTTGCTGCCGTTGACCTGGTAGGGGGAGCTTGTTGCTGGTGTCATTGCCGAGCTTGCTGGACCGAGCCGTCTCCTCCGAACTCTGCTTGGTCTAAATCCGGCAAGCCCACGGAAGCGGGAGGGGCATCGGCTAGGAAAGGAGGCGTGCTAGTCAGGAAGGAGGAGAGGGGCGCCGGCTGAGGGACAGCGACGCTGGCAGGGAGAAGAGGTGTTGGTCAGAGGAGGAGCTGCTGCGATTCATCGATGGCCATAGGTGACAATGAGTGAACGAGTAGCAGGGTCTATTTGGGGGAGCTTCTGGTAGCTGAAGATTCTTCTAGAAGCTACAGCTGCCAAAAGCTCCCCTAGACAATACAGATTTTCACTCAGATTTTGAGAAGATGTAGTTGTAGAATCCATAAAATAAATTAAAAGCCAGAAGCTAATTTCAAAAAAAAAAAAGCCAGAAGCTGATATTCCAGCTTCTCCAGATTTTCACCGGCTGATTCTTGGAATCTTAACCTCCCCTGTACTAGGCCATAGATAAGAATGAATGGTGGATGGTGGTAAGAGATAAAAATAAGGAAATGACTTGGTCAAAGGTAGTTGTGCCTTTTGTTTTTAGGTTTTTTTTAACAAATTCTGGATTTATTTATAAATTTAGGGTTTATGAGGACTGAAATAGAAAATTCTATGGGCTGAAACTAAACATTCCTTGTCAGCCTGGTAGGGATACTCTGTCCTGTGGGATATGTGTCTTATTAGTGTTTTCTCCTATGTAGAATTGTTTTCTTTTTACAAAGAAACTCAATTGGTGTAGCTTGCAATGGTAATGCCCTTAGGATCGAATTAGCCACATCTTAGGTCCTGTTTGGGGGAGCTTCTCCCAGCTGCAGCTTTTGGCTTCTGCTAGAAGCTGCCCTAAATAGTCCACAGCTTCTGAGAATCTATAGTTACAGATTCTGAAAAATGAACTAAGAAGCCAGAAGCTGGATAAGCTGGGTTTCAGAGCTTTTCCAGATTTTTAGAAGCTGGCTACCAAACAGCTGCTTCTCAGAATCTAAAGCTCCCCCAAACATGCCCTTAGTATGAGACAAAAAAAAAGCAGATGGTTAAATCTCCACAAGATTTTGAATAAGAAGCCTACTATGTTCCTTCCGTAAAATAAATTAAACTTTCAATTATGAATCTGAGCATACCTCATGTCTAGATTTAAGGATACAAGTTATTCTCTTTCGAAGGTTGTATTTACTTTATCTTAGAAAACGGAGGAATAGAAAAAATATAGGATTCTGACATGAATACAAATGTAAAATATAGGAAAAATATAAGAAAGACCGTTTGATTAATCCGCAAGAAAAACAAAGGAATTTGAGGAGAGATAAAGGCTCAGGCTCCTTTTGATTCAAAGGAAATTTATAGGAATTTTAGATGATTTTATTTCTATAGGAATTTTTTAAATATAGCCCTTTAAATCAAGGGAATGGATCCTATAGAATCCTATGAATTTCCTTTGAATCAAAGGGGGGCTAACCTGGTATTTGAACATAGTTTCTGTATAAATACACAGCAACAATTTTTGAGGGAGGGAGGGTGACAGGGGTAATCTAGCACGAACGAAAATATACGAAACCCCAAGATTCTGATGGTGTTGAAGCTGTCCCAAATACAGAAAAAGAGGTACTGCCTGCTCAGTCAAAAATAGGGCTTTGTGCAATTATCTCTCCCAGTAGAAAAAGATGCACAAAATCCCTCTCAATCACTTCAGTCAGTCAAATCAGCAAACTTTTAGCTCTACTACTACTCCCAGTAGCAGTTTGGCAACCATTGCCCTGCAAGTTATAGGAATGCTACTCCTAGCGGCACGTATCCTGCTTGCTCTGAACCTCTGAAGCCTGAAGCCTGAACAAGTGATCGCTCTGAAGCCAAGTGATCTTCTCAAGATCTTTTGCACAGACACACATTCCATTGTTGCAGAGAAGCAAGTTTGCATTCTTCTGGGATACGCTTGCGTGTATTCCTCATTTTATAATCTTAATTAGTACTCCTATTAGTACTAGTATTATTACTAATCGAGGAAGTACCAGTAGCCTAACCTCGGTTAGTGTGTAAGTAGAATCTGGGATGACGTTAAGCTGAGCATATGATGATTGGTAATGTGATGGTAGTAGCAGTGGAAGCAAACCTTTTTCGCACTGCTGGACAAAGAAGCAAGCCAGCAAGAGAATCTGGTCAGCTCACTTGTCTTTCATTTGTCAAAAAGTTAATCAACTGTCGCCTCACAATTAGGGCAAAGCTAAACTTGTCTGCACAAACACCAACAATATGGTTGCTAAAGATAACACCAAACTTTATGTAGTTACTCCATAAAAATACTCCAAACTGGGAGTAGCACTATCTAGTCTCGTCTGTTATGTCCCGAAACTTTTCATCAACGAACCTTTTAGTGGAGAGGTTGGGAACCTCTTTCTTAGTCACCGAAAACGGTGTTACCCATTAGCGTGTAATGAATTAAGTAATAGTCTAAAAAAAATTTAAAAATAAATTAATATGTTTTCTAAAATAATTTCTATAGAATTTTTTTTAAAAAATGTACCGTTTAACGGTTTGAAAAACGAGCGCACGAAAAACAAAGGGTGAAGATGGGAAAGTAAGGAAAAGAAAACAATCTCAAAGTTAGACCTCAAAGTGAGTCTCTATAAACATCAGATCAGTAGTATACACAGCAGGGAGTGAGCTGGTTATTGCACAACTAATGTTTTACCACTCCGAACAAAGTATTGGCAATTTCTGACGAGATGAACAACAAGTACAGTACTAACTAGGGCACGTACCACACCAACTCTGCAATTATTATCAAGATTGAAGGGACAAATGGAATCGCGGATCTCTACTTTGAAAGAACCATGTAAAAATGTCGGAGTCGGAAAATACCTACTAACATATGGAGTCTTTTTTTTTTGAGAGAGAAACTTATATGGAGTCTCATAGTAGTACTCCATATCATTCTCATGTATGATCACATTGTGCAAACTTTGCAAAAAAGGAAAATAACTAAGGGTGTGCTTAGCTCACGCCAAAATTGAAAGTTTGGTTGAAATTGGAACGATGTAACGGAAAAGTTAGAAGTTTGTGTGTGTAGAAAAATTTTGATGAGATAGAAAAATTGAAAGTTTAAAAAAAATTTTTGGAACTAAACTCGGCCTAATGACATGTACTCCCTCCGTAAGAAAACCCACTCCTAAGTATGCAGGAGTTTTTTTTTTTTTTTTTTTTTTTACAGAGAGAGTAGAGTACAGTAGAAGAGTAACATTCTATCAATCCTATACTTCTTTTTTACATCTATCTACTCCCTCCATTTTCGTGTACCTAATGCTGGTAGTGCATGCATAGCCTCTGATCATGACGAACAATTGACAAGAACCGCCCTTCTTTCCACGAGAACAAAAGTTGCAGCAGTGGACAAACGAGCCATGCGTGCGTGCTTCGCATATTCATATCAGCATGCATATGCATGCGTCTTTTATCGCGTCACTTTCCGGAGTCCGAAATATGCTAATTGCTGGGTAGGCGACCTGAACCTGATCGATCGATTGAAAACCAGTTAATTAACACCGGACCTGTGCAGCTTTGGGGGCACAGGATAACCCACACCATGGCCCTACATGTTTGCTGTTGATGACTAAGTTAAGATTGGTTAATTAATTATTAATCAGTTTGGTGATTTGTCAAGAGAAGACCAAATCACGCGATTCATGGCTGAAATCTGAACTGCTCCAACAATTTCATGAATGCAACTTTGGATAGATGATTATTAGTAGTACTATAGTACATAAACATTACGCTTTTGCTCCTTTTCTAAGTGAAGACATGCCGACATTTTTGTCATAAGCATGACCCAAAAATTAGCGGCATATAGTTGATGGTAGTTTTAGCTTGACCCATTGATATTGCTTGGAATAATGCAGGAACTTCAGAGACAAAACTATCTGAAATGGAACTCCAGCTGAGTGTTTATTCCACGGTGTAGTATAGTATATTGTAGTACAGCTACTTGTGCAGAGGCCTTTTATATATGGTCTCTATGAGGTAAGTAGTATGCGTGAAAACGGATCAGATAGTTTCTGATCGACCCAAACAATTCTTAGAAACAGAATATATTGGCTTGGATAGTCTCGGATTTGGAAACAAATTCAGAAGTGCTAAGTTAACACGATGTATTATAAATTAGCGTAAGAAAATACGGTAAATACCACGTAGTTTCACCTCAAGCGTGTAAAATGGATTGTTTGCAGAAGTGTCGGCTGTAACTCTGTTCTTGACTTCTTGTTGGACAGGAAGTGCCAATGTACGTATCATGCACGGGTAGTGGCCAGACACTTCATTATGGATGTGTTTGGTTGCACGGGTAGTGGCCTAACCCAGTTCTCGACTGAGTTTGGTCCAGATAAAACAGAAAATCTATAGAACTACATACCGTTTGAACGGAGTAGAGTAATGATCAACGCCCTACACCTTATCTTCTTGACTCGTCTATGCAGCGTCGTCCACCACCCACCACGCACAAGTTACTCCCTCCATCCTCTGTCCCCCTCTCTACGCCCACGACCACTAGCCGCTGGCCACCGGGAGCCGTTTTCTCGCCGCATCGACCGTAACACCATCTGAGCCGGCCATCGGCGATGTCCCCAGCAATTCAACATGAGTGCAACAATGGCAGAGCCTGCATGGGGTTAGATGTCCACAGGAAGAAGGAAGAATATGAGGATATGGCTTTTCTAGTAGTTCGTCGCCTGCATCTACTCACAATCTCATCTCTTTTTATTGTTCTTGTTGTTGCTGTTGCTTCGATTTCATGCTAAGGAATCAACAGGTGGATGAGGATATAGTGTGTTGGAGAGAGGAAGAAGATGACTTATTTGGTACAAAATGGTACCTCTGGGTACCAGGCTTTGATATATTTTTTTTGTTGTTACCAAGCCTAATATGCAACTACAGGTCTTGATACCTCGTGGATACCAGACCAGGTACCACCAACCTTAGAACCATGGGTAACAGCCCATGTCTGATACCCCAAATACTGAATCTAATATCCTAAGTATCGGATCTGATACCTATGGTACCAGACTGATACCTTGGGTATCAACCCGATCTGGTACCTCAGATATCAAGTACCGATACCAGACCAGGTACCACCAACCATAGTAACATGGGTACCAGGTCTGATACCTCAAGTATCGAATCTAATATCCCAAGTATCGGATCTGATACCTATGGTACCAGATCCGTTACAGGTACCAACCAAATCTGATACCTCAGGTATCATTTTCAAGATATGGGTACCAACTGGATCTGGTACCTCAGGTATCAAGTACCGGATCCGATACCATAGGTATTAGATCTGATACGGATACCAACTAGATCTGGAACCTCAGGTATCAAGTATCGGATCTGATACGGGTACCAACCAGATCTGGTACCTCAGGTATCAACTATCAGATCTGATACGGGTACCAACCAGATCTGGTACCTCAGGTATCAACTATCAGATCTGATACCTAAAAGTTGTGTGGGGACTCAATGCGAGTGCATGGATGTGTGGGGGAGCGCAATGGACACGTGAAGGGTCTGGGAGAGCGATGCGTACGTGTGGGAGGAAGAGATACAGACGCGTGGGGACACATGCGCATGGTTGGTGGGGGCAACGACTCATCATTAACTCATTATAATCTATCCCGTTACACGGGATACCGTGGTCTAGCAGTTCTCCAGATAAAAAGATACATATAAAGTTGTTTGTTTCCTTGTATTGATTTTGTCTGGTTAGTATGAGATTTTGTTTAGTTGCATAAATGAGAGATACGGTTTAGAAGATGTTTTTGTTTAGTTGGTTGTATAAATTTGGGTGTAGTTAATTCTTTATTTAGTTAGGTGAGATTACCTCTTCAATGTTATATAAAAATATTGAGAGTTAACTAGCTAGATATAGACAATTTATCAGAACAATATTAGTGTTCAAAACCGTGAGAAAAAGAAGAAATTAGCTCAAATATGATCGATAGTAACTGTCCTATATTGACGGTACGCTGATCTCTCGGTAGAAAAAAAAAGAAAAAAAAAGAAAAGGAAAAAAGAAAAGGGGAACGAGCTTCACTCGCCGTCGCTCGCTGCTGCTTGTGCACTCACAGACTCACTGGTTATTTAAAGAGACCATCGAAGCAGAACAAAGAAAAGTTACAGGAACATGATTTGAGAAAGGGGATTGCTATATAGCATTCGAATGAAATTTGGGGATAAAAAAATGTAGTCAAGTTTTTTGCAGGAAATATCATTTTCCAATGAAACTATTGAGTTCCTTTTTGCGAGTAAAATTAAAGACTTCTTTATTTGCAGGTAATCACCGAGGCTTACAAATTTACAATACAATTGAAGATCAGAACTAGTCACCCTTCCTTGATGAAAGAGTAATTTTACATATTGCATTTAGAAGGATAGCATTTCCTTCAATGTAGAGTCTCCGAGCATAAGAGCAGCAGTGCGCAGAGCTTTTGACCAGGGTTGACAATAACAGTGGTTACTGCATGGTCAGTTACTGCAGGTGTTCGGTTTGGTAAACCGTTGGTATATGGTTTGATAAAATTTGTTTGGACTAAAATTTAAAGAAGATCAAAAAACATATATAAGTAAAAAATCAGTTCTAGTGCTATCTAGTAAAAAAATCTTGTGTGAATTACTAAAGTTAACTTAATTTTTTCGAGCTAAACCAAAATGGAAATAGAAATAGGCCAACCTGAGCACTACTCATGAAGCCCATTTAGGTTAATCCTACTTTGTAACTATGAAAGGGTAAAATTATCGCAGCTTGTGCTCTCTGTCTTTTGACTCATTGGCAGTGTGGAAATTTGGCATCCAGTTTAATATCAAACAGTGAGGCTCAACTTGTGTTTTGAACTTTTTGTGAAAATATAGTACATAGAAGTTGTTAAATGGTTTCCAACACCAAAAAAGATCCATAGTTTATCTTGTTTGGAACTTCAGAATATACTCCAGTAATGTATGGTTGCCACTGTCAAAGGCTCAAAGCGCTTGGTTGCAGAGTGCAGAGACTTTTCCCCGTTTTCTCAGTTCCTTTTTGGTTTGGCATTGTGCTCTGATTGAACAACCAAGGCTGTAATATTTTTTCCAAACAATTTTACGACAACAGTGACAATGTAAACTTCATGCATTTGCTTTCACCTATCACCAGTCACCCTACAGGTAAAGCAGAGGAAATGGGGAAAATATAAAGGGAACCGAGAAAAAAAATGCAGTAATAAGTTGGTACAAATTATCATTTTCAAATAAATTAAAGAGTTCCCTTTTGCGAGTAAAATTAAAGAGTTATTTCTTTGCAGGTAATCACTTGGGATTGCAATACTCAATACAGTTGAAGACCAGAACTTAGTCACTCTTCCTTGATGAAAGAGTAATAGTCACTCTTCAATTTAGAGTTTCCGAACATATAAGAGCAGCATTACACAGCCCTTTAGACGAGGGTTGACAATACTGGAGGTTATTCAGTTACTGCGGGGGTTCCCCTCAAAAAGATAATTACTGTGGGGGCTTGGTAGGGTAAACCGCCGGTATGATTTGTTAAAATTTGATTGAATGCAAATTTGAAAAAGACCGAAAAAATCTATAAGTGGAACATCAATTCTAGTGATATATGGTGAAAAACTTGTGTGAAAAATACTAAGTTAACTTTATTTTTTTTCGAGCCAAACCAAAGTGGAAATGAAAATAGAAAAAAAAAAGGAACTCGAGTAGGCCAACATGAGTACTATTCATAAAGCCCATTTAGACCCAACAGAGAGATATCTTCTCTTTCACTCATTCACTCTCTCACTCAACAAAATATTTTTCTGAAATGTTTAAAACTTTTTCTAAGGTTTTTTATATGGTTTCCTTTTTTTGCAAATAACTCTTTTAAAAAATAGTATTATGATTACCGTGGCTTACCAAGAGGTAACTTTGGGTTAGTGCAGTTACCATGACCAATGGCTCTTTAGAACAAAGAAATTTAAAAACAGGAACATGAAAAATGTAGAAATAGAGGTGGCATATCTAGTTGATCCTTAGGAATTCTAAAATGCAGGAATTGTGCAAAACTTGTTGCTTGGACGCTCCATAAGAAAAGTACAAGATTTTTGGAGAGATAGACCAAGAAAAGTTTCTCATGAGGTCCAATCTCATGTTAAAAAACCTCCAAATTTGCTATGAATCAAGTCATTCCATAGGGATTTTGTGGGAATTTCAAGTGCCCATTCCTTTGTTTCAAATGAGCACTTAGGAAAAATTTCCATAGAATTTCAATCCTACAAAAATCATCTTTTCCTTTGTTACAAATAAGCCCTAAGAGATTTGAAGATGAATCTTGTGTGGTCTTGCACGGTAACTGCATGGTTGCTGTCTTGGTGGCGGTAAAACCCTTACATGCCGGTAAGGGAACCCAGCTTTATGGCATACTTAATATTGCAAGCTTGAGAGCATATAATTATGAGTAAATTCCAGAAAACTATAACTATGATAGTTTGCTATAACATTAGTAACCTATTTCAGTTTGATGCAACAATAGCATGGGAAATTATCATAAAACTGTAAGTTTTACGTGATATGCTGCTACATGACAAAAGTTGTAGTTTTGTGATAATTTCCCACGCAATTGTTGTAGCAAACTGAAATAGATCACTAATATTGTAGTAAACTGATAGTTTTGTTACTATAGTTGCAGTTTTTTGAAATTTACTCTATAATTATACTATACGATTTCCATTCCTGCAAATGATTTTTTTTGTTGAAACTCTGTATACTAAAATATATGAGTGTAAGTAAATGTTTAAGAATTTGTATTTTTCTCATGAATAATAGATGCATTATGGATCCTTATTTCTCTCTAATATATCATAAACACCAAGGCCACTGCCAAATTATAATTTGCAAC
The DNA here is from genome assembly GCF_034140825.1 of Oryza sativa Japonica Group. NCBI lineage: Eukaryota > Viridiplantae > Streptophyta > Magnoliopsida > Poales > Poaceae > Oryza > Oryza sativa. The sequence goes on from NC_089046.1 coordinate 17,497,320, forward strand.
TACGAAAGTTTTGGGTTGGCATTTTCAAAATGAATGAGAAAGTAACACAGGTACCAAATTTTACACTGTAGGATTTTGTACCTCTTAGTTTTTTTTTCAAGGGCCATAAAATTTCTCTTACAAATATCTGAGATTTTTTGTTTTGCAAGGAAAAACAGTTGGATTTGAAATTTAAGTCACAATCAAGTTGAAATATGGTTTTCTACATGAAATTTTTTATTTTTCTACTTCAAAATCAGTTCGTCAGGTTACAAATATAAATGCAAAAAAAATACTAGCTGAAATTTCTACATTTTTTTATAAAGAAAAAGAACCGTCTAGTTTGGCTGCGGAATTGACCTCCCCCTAAAAAAAATAAACATAAAAATTCTGTATTTTGCGAGGGTAAAACAGGAAATTTGACAGGAAACACGAAAAAGAACAAATAATTTCAGGACAGATAATCTCCGTTCCCTTTATATTTTCCCCATTTCCTCTGCTTTACCTGTAGGGTGACTGGCGATAGGTGAAAGCAAATGCATGAAGTTTAAATTGTCACTGTTGTCGTAAAATTGTTTGGAAAAAATATTACAGCCTTGGTTATTCAATCAGAGCACAATGCCAAATAAAAAAGGCCAGAATTGGGGAGAACACACCAAGTACTCTGCACTCAGCAACCCAAGATTCAGCTTTGACAATGGCAAAAATATACCACAGGAGCAATCTGAAGTTCAAAACATGGTAAACCATGGATATCTTTTGTGTTGGAAATCATTAACAACTTCTATATACAATATATATTTCCACAAAAAGTTCAAAACATAAGTTGAGACTCACTGTTTGATATTAACCTGTATGCCAAATTTCCACACTACCAAACAGTCGAAGACAGAGAGAGCACAAGCCGCGATTATTTTACCCTTTCATAGTCACAAAGTAGGATTAACCTAATCTTCATTCTTTTAAACCTAAAATCTACAAATATTTGTATACAGAGTGCAAATAGCCAAATGCACTCTTACACTAAACAATCCATAAAAAAAAGCTCATATACATAGTACACAATACAATTTCCAGCACAAGCAAAATGTATTTTTTACTCATGGCTGCTGTTTGGAAGACGACGACCAAGTGCTCGGATCTTTGCGAGAATACATCGACGGTGGAGGAGATGGATATGGCGGGAAAAGCGGCGCCAATGGCGGGAACGGCCACGGGAACGATGGCGGCGGTGGCGGCGGCGGCGGCGGAGGCGGAGGTGGCGATGGGTAGAATGATGGCAGCGGTGGGAAGTGCGGGAGAGGCGGCAGCTGCGGGAACGGGAACGGGAACGCCGGTGGCGGCGGCGGGGGCGGTGACGGCGGCGAGAAGATTGGCGGGAGGTGCGGGAACGGGAACGCCGGCGGCGGCGCCCACGGCCATGGCGGGAGCGGGAACGGGAACGCCGGCGGCGGCGGCGACGGCGGCGTGAGGAACGGGATCGGCGGGAGCGGGAACGGGAGGAACGGCGGCGGCGGCGGCGTGAGGAACGGGATGGGCGGGAACCACGGGCGCGGCGTGCAGAACGGGATCGGCGGCCACGGCCACGGCGGGCAGTAGAACAGCGACGTGTTCAGCGCGGCGGGGGGCACGTCGCCTCCGCCGCCGGTGCCGCCGCACTGGCCGCCGTTCTTGGCGCCGCCGGGGCGGTAGTAGAGGGAGTTGAGGTTGTAGAGGCAGGCGTTGGGCTGGTCGTGGTCGTGGCCGGAGGAGGAGGAGGAGATGTGGCCGACGGTGGTGGTGACCGCCGGCACGTTGCAGAGCGGCGAGGGGTTGTCGATGACGGCGGCGCGGCAGAAGGAGTCGGCGGCGGCGGCGGCGGAGGTGGCGCACTCGAAGCCGTCGATCGCCGGGATGTCGAGCTGGTACGCGCCGAAGGTGTTGGTCACCTTCTCGGCGGTGATCTTGATCTCCTCCTTGGACGCCGATTTCACGCTGATCATGCAGTCGATTCTCACTTTGACACCTGTGATGAACAACCAAGCAATTCAACATCAGATTAATTATCTGCAATTTGTATTCGACCGGATTATTAAATGGTTGATTGTTGTGAGGTTTTTGGGATAATGGTATTTTTTTTGAGTAGCTATATTCATGACTCCATATTTTTTATAGAAAAATAATCAGTATATATTTGTACATTGCAAGTCACCAAATTACATATGCAATAATTTTAGTGTATACTGTAAAAATGATTTAACTATATTTGTTTGAAACGTCATAAATATAGCCAGTCTGTTTTTTTACAAAATGGATAAAATCCGGCCCCTGCATCTATTACAAAATGGATAAATCGGATATGTGAAATATTTTCTATTATTTTTAGTAAAAGGTACCATAACATTTCCTAGGTTCCAAACTTAGCACCATTCTAAACAGTTTAATATTGTTATACTGTAAACCTTGGGCTACTTGGCTAATATTTATTTTGGTGGGATGTGCAAGTAGCATGTCAGTGCACACCTGCAGATTGCAAGTTGTTTATCATACTACGTTCTCTAAAATTATTACGAAAAGTACAGGAGAAATTCCATACGTGACAGACACAAACTAATAAAAAACAGAGCTCCCAAGTTCCAAGCTTCTTCCAACTAATGGAGGAAAAATAGATTGTTCAGATTATATCCAAAATAAACCTACTGAAATTTTGATAAGTTGATAATATTATTAAGTTTTGATAGGATAGCCACTAATGTGTAGTTACCAAGAAATTTTATCAAAATTTCTTGTGTATTTACCAAAATTTGGTAAAAAAATAAATGTATGTACATTTTGAACAAATTTATAAAAAAATGAAATGGTTTGAAATGACATCAATCAGAAAAAAAAAAGGGAATTTTGAATTCCAAGAAACAGATTATGTCCACCCAAACATTCCACAAAGGTTTAGAAGAATGAAATTTCTGACAATAGTCTTCTACCAAAATATTATCAGAAATCTAAACAACAAAGTAATCCTCCAAAATTAATTAGGGGACACATCACCATTGACTTCAGGCTGAATGCCTGATGATAACTGAAGTACAGTAGTACCTGGCAAGAAGTAGCTGTGGTTGGAGAAGGAGCTGGAGGAGCAGGCGTCGCAGAACACCGTGCCGGTCACCGTCAGGTTCGCCGCGCCGGCGCCGGCGCCGCCACCGCCGCCTTCACCTTGAGTAGAGCTCTCACAATGTGCACCACGGAGAGGAAGAAGAAGAGCAATCAGTATCACCTCCAAGGAAAGAAGAAGCAACCTCGGCTTCTTCATGGTGTAGTGCTCCTCCATCTTCAGAGTTCAGACAGAGCTCGAGTGGTGAGCTTCTGCAAGAGCTGGAGAAGCTGATAGGCCTCTACTCCAGCTTTATACCCAAGGTCTATAGAGTGTAGTAGCATGTCCATTTCAGGCTGAGTTTGTGAGAGTGGCATCCACAAACACAAAGACAAATGTCCTGAAAACCCGCTCGCTCTCGCTGACAGGTGGGCCCTGTATACTCCGGCACAATAGAGACCCCACATGTCAGTGACCGTCGAGGGAAGAATACACCGAAAACCCGGTTGTACGCGTAGCGAAAACCTAAACTAGTGGTTGGGAGATGATCAAATTAAGGGAAAATGTGTAATTGAGCAGGGCATTGCTCATGCATGCTGACTCCTGAGGCCAGAGAGAAAGGGATTGGGAGGGGGGTGGGACACATCACTCCAATCCAACTCACATGAAACAAGAACATGTGAAGGGCATCTGGACCTTTTGTGCCATTGCTCTAGCTACCAATTAACAGGAGGGTACAAAAACTCTTGAATTCTTTTTCAGGGTTTCAAGCACTCTCTCTCTCACACACACACAAACTTTTGTCACGGGCTCTACCCGTGAGAAATTTTGAAAAAGAATATTTGGATCCGGTGTTCTGGAAGCATCATCGTTTGGAATGTACCGTGACTTCTTAGTTCTTGCATAGGAACAGTTGGAAAGGGAGACAAAGGACATGGAATTCATGGTGACATAGGTTGTACTAGTAGTAGCAGATATACCTCGAAGCTTGTGACTTGTGAGTTGCAATTGGGCAGAGGAAGAAGAAGAGGCTGGACCGCCCAAGGAGAGGATATTTTTTTGTGGAGATTTTATGGAGCAAACAATTAACTGAAGCATGTATGGGAGATCCGTGACATTGTCCCTTGTGACAGAGTGGCTTGTGTGTTGTTGTGGCTGTCAAATCTCCAGAGGATGAATCCTCCGTATGCTGCAGGATCTAGGGCGTCAGGCGTTGGGAAACGGTGGGTTAATACGTGATGTGTTCAGCAAACTCGCCCACAGTTTTAGGCTTTCACCTTATAGCAGGCTGTGAAATTGCCAGTACCAGAGACACACATCCTACCCATGAGGCCTGTTTAGATCCCACCTAAAATTTTACATCGCATCGAATGTTTGAACACATATATGAAACATTAAATATAGTCTAAAAAAATAACTAATTGTACCGATTGCGACTACTTTGCGGACGAATCTTTTAAGTCTAATTGCTCTATAATTTGACAATGCGGTGCTACAGTAAACATGTGCTAATAACAGATTAATTAGGCTTAATAATTTCGTCTCGCGGTTTACTGACGGATATTGTAATTAGTTTTTTTTTGTTAGAGCCCGAACACCCCATACGACACCTTATATAATACCCGATGTGACACGCCAAAACTTTACACCCCTGAATTTAAACACCTCCTAACTGGAGAGGAATTGGGTTTTGGAAAGGTTTCTTTTTTCTAATTTGAATAAATTAAACTGTTTGTACTTTGTAGGAAGTGATTCTCAAACCAAAAGGAGACCTTAAATGTCGTTCTATAAATGACAAAATGTGCCATCACAGAGGTCATGTCACGTCGAACAATTACTTAATCCATCTGTTCCATAATATAAAGAATAATTACTTAATCCATCTGTTCCATAATATAAAGAATTTTAGGTGGATGTGACACCATGTCCATATTTATAGTATTAGTATGTATAATATCCACCCAAAATACCTTATATTATGGGACGAAGAGAGTACAATAATAAGGTTATGATATTGTCTTGTAAAAAGTATTGTGTAGTTCCTGTGAACTGTAATCACATTACAAGAACAGTAAATATTTCAACCGGTATGTAAGCCATACATGTGAAAGAAATAAATACAAGAACAACAAATATTCCAAACGGTATCACTCTTTGTGGTTCTACAGTTTTTAGACAAAGATTGAGAATACAAAGATGGCTAGGATTCACTATTTTGAAACACACGTATAGAAACATTTCAGGGGACCGAAATACTAAGGGTTGTTTGGTTCCTAGCCAGACTTTGGCACCACGTGCAAATAAAAATTGTCACACTTGTCTAACATGAGGTGATCAAATTCTTGATCACGCCTTAGCAAACCTAGGAGAATTTTGTTACACTTTTTTTTAAGTCATTGACATTTGAGACCTAATATGATGATAAGGAATTTTACCGTGACTGTGGCAACTCAACTAAACAGTTGCCAAATTAGCTAAACTTGCCTAACCTTAGGCGTGGTAGACTGTGGTAAAGTGTGGTGTAGTGTATAGCTAGCAACCAAACATCCCTTAATTCTTTTTTTTCAACTTTAACGAATTTCCACAGGATTTGGACTTTTTTTGTCAAACTAAACAAGTCCAAATTTTCAGAGCACATTATACAGGAGCCATTGAAAGCCCAAACTTTCAAAACTTTTCAGTCCAAAATCAATAAGGGGCTGGGGGACACCAGCTTAAAAAGGAAATCACACTGAAGTTATGTTGTACGTCAATTGAATTAGTTATCTGCGCATTTCCCTTATGTGCATTGTACTACTCTTGAGAGTGATAATACCACTCCATGCAAAAGGCCATCACCACGATGCTAAAACAGAATATATATATGCGATTATTCAGCACGATGGACTGCTAGTGCCTTTAATTGAAAAACAATTTACCAATTTCTTGAAAGCAACGACTAACTTAGTTACTAATAATTGTTAATTTTTAGGAACAAAATTACGCCCAACAACTTACGAAACTTGAGTATACATGCCAAGTTCCCAAGCAAACAACACGTAAGCTGTAGCCATGGTTGCAAGCACACCAGCTGACCCCACCTATCAGACACACGAGCCCAACTGTTAGACCATAGACATCACATCATGAGCGTCAGGGTGACCAGTGCCCAAAGCCTCCGCAAAGAAGAGTTTGCCAGCGATGGTGGTTTGGTCGACGACTAGGTTTATGTGTAGAAAGAAATGGTCTATATTACCTATAGTGGCGAGATAACATCAAACGCATAAACAGTAATATAGACTTTTTTATAGTGCTTGCTCCGTAGTGCCGAGACAACATCGAACGCATGAGAAGACGGGGATGAAGAAAATGGTGGACCTCTGCATGCTCACATACTAGGCCTCATTGCAATGCTGGCAGTGGTGAGGGCAGTGCTGCTGGTGGTGGTGGTGCTACGTACACGCGGTTGGTGAGCTACATGCTCAGGACGGGGGCAATAGAAAGTGTCATCTGTGACCGCCCTTTTGTCTGTTGGAGTTCGTTGACGCCCATCTAAAACTATACCGTTGATCGCAGCGCAACCGAGCCATTATCCAAGGAGAGATAGGCGAGAGGCAAGGATGGATCCAGATATATGGGGGACTCATGTCCTTCTTTCTCCTTCAGCCCCCTTCTTTTCCTCCCCTCTCTCCTTCTCCCTCCTCTCTCTCCTTCTATCAATGGTGATCTCGCGGTGTAGGGGGGCTCGAGTCCCCTAGCACCCACGCTGGATCCACCCTTGGTGAGAGGTGAGGAAAAAAATAATAAACGTGGCTACTTTTATGTGGGTCTGACTATATGTTTTATTTCATGCAGGATGAAACCATCATCAAAACCATTTGGGAAGGCAAATTGAACCGGTATTGGTAGCTGTAGGAGGTGTTATATATGGTATTTCAATTGAACAAGGGAAATTGAACTTGATTCTTATATGAGGGAGTTATATAGACTTTATGGTATGTGGACTGCTTCACATCTCTACTGGTGGCCCACATGCTTGCTGGCTTGCTGCAGATCGCAACTTGACTCCCACCACTTCCTCCCCCTCCTCGTAGTTGTGCGGAGCGGAGAGGACCGCATCGTTGTTCTCGGCGGTGTTCCCACTGATGCGATAGCTACCTCTCCCCTTTCTCCTACGCCACCAACTCCGTCCCCACCTCTTCCTCCTCCTTGTCGCGCGGGACTGAGAGGACCACATCTTTGTGCTCGGCGGCATCCCCACTCCACTGGAGGCGGGTGCATATTTACTGTGGTGCAGCGGCTCCTGTTGGCGGATCCGGCGGTGGCTGCTTCTCCCATGGGCGGATCCGACGATAGCTGCAGTAGCGGATGGCCGTAAATAATTGTAATTAGTAAAGATAATAGAATATGTGTAGAAATTAAATTAGAGATGGCCGTGATTAATTGAGATACTGAGTAATTGGAGAAGTGCTACACAAAATTCAAATGCCGAAAGTTAACGTATTATGCCGAATTTTTTTTTGCATCTAAACACATGCAGCTCCAAAATTCCAGATGTGAGCACGTAATGTTTGAATTTCTATTTCTAAACAGCATGCTTGTTAGACCATGTCAAATCCGGTTGAGCTGATGCCCAACGAAATAAATAGGATGTATCTATTATTATTATTATTATATACTAAAAGTCCATTAAACTTCCTACAAACGCTCTTAAGCCGCCACATGTCATCCCTACAAATGTTCCTAGGCCGCCAAGTGGTGCTCTAATAAATTAGAGAAATTCTAGGAAAAAAAATAAAATATCTAACCATTGATTTTCATTTAATCTGGGGGACCCATATTTTCTAACCATTACATCTAACTAAAAAATACCAAATAGATTTATATTTAGAAAGCGCCACGTTCTATATCGATCCATCCGTACGTGTACGTGCATGTACGTATATAATTCGTACGTACGTGTCCCCCCTTCCCTTCTTTTCTTTTTTTTCTTTTTTTCACTCATGAGAGATAAAAACCAAATTAATAATTTCAGCTAATAGTTGTAAAAAAATATAATGTTATTTCAAGTTGTATTCTACGCACAAGTCCATTAAACTTCCTACGAATGCACTTTAGTCACCACGTGACATCCTATATACTCTCCTAAGCTGTCATGTCGCACTCTAATAAATTAGAAAAAATCTTTGAAATTATGAGAAAAAAGAAAAAAAAATCTGACCATCCGTTATAACTTATAAACCGATGAATCTATTATTTCGAACAATTAGATATATCTCAATGAATCTATTATTTCTAACAATTAGATATATCTCAAGGATCTGTTTTCAATAAAAAAGAAATCTCCTCTCTCTATATATACGTACTCCTCTCTCTGTGGTAAGTACGTGAATTTCCTACTTTATTGCTAGCAACCCCATATAAAATCTTAAGTTACTAAATTATACTCACTCTGTCCCTAAATATTTAACAACGTTGATTTTTTTAAACATGTTTGGCCGTTCGTCTTATTCAAAAAATTTTATGAAATATGTAAAACTATATATATACATAGAATTCAAATGATAGGAAAAGAATTAATAATTACTTAAATTTTTTTAATAAGACGAATGGTCAAAGATGACTTAAAAAAGGTCAACGGCGTCAAACATTTTGAAATGGAGGGAGTATAATAAACCATAAAGATGCAGAGAAATCAAAACGTTGAATATGTTTTCAACGTGCGTGCTGCTTGCTTTAATGTGGTTATCCAAATAGACTAACCTATTCTTGCTAGGGATTATCAATGCAATTAGCATTAGGTCTGCTACAAATGAGGGTGTGCACATGTTTTCATCCTGCTAAGCTCTACTAGATTTATCTTAATCATCAAATTTGCGAACATATTTAAATTTAGATCCATGGTGTCTTTAAAATACTTAATGATTCAACCGTGGTAAACTTCTACGGAAAAGAATAATTTCTAGGGCATGTCATCCTAATTACCATTTAAAAATAAAAAAAATTATATACTAAAGGTATACAAACACTCCTATACTACCACGTGGTACGCCTATAAACACAACTAAACCGCCACGTGGAATTATAATAAATCGGTAAACCATCTATTTTCGACTATTAGATTTATCTTTTTTTTCTTAAAAAAAACCACAATCCACATCCATCGCCTGTCTCCCACCGGCATAACTCTCCTCTCCCCACTGGCCCACCCTTCCGACCACCCCACGCATGTAAGTATACATATATACACTTTCTCCGTCTTCAATAATTCTTTCTCTCACCTTCCTTTTTTATAAATAAAAAAATTAATTATAAAAAATATTATGAAGAAAACAAATCTAACCATCAATTTTCAATTAAATTGTTGGACTTATAATTTCATCAATTTTCATTTAAATCAGTGGAGTTATAATTTTAAAAATTGGATTTAAAGACATAAATAATTCAAACAGATGAACGCATTAAATCTACCTCAATAAAAAAAATCTCCTTACCAAATAACAACAAAACATTAAAAAACATGACAGCGCATATTAGATATTCTTGAATCGTTTTACATAGTAAAGATCAATTAAACGTGCTCTATAGCACTCTTAAGTCACCACGTATGATATTTTAAAACTTTGAAAAAAATTGAAATTCAAAGAAAAAAATAAAGTACTCCCTCCATCCACAAAAGTTAGACATATTTCACATTTGAGTTTTTCCAAATAAGTTGTTCCTATTTATAGTCTTTATGTATTTAAGACTTAAATGAAGAGATAAATTAAAGGGTTTGTTGGAACCATGCCACCCTAATTTTGCAAAATTTGATATATGCCACCCGTATCTCAATGACATGTAGGTCCCACATAAGTCAATAACATGTGGGTCAGGGTGGCATATCATAAATTTTGCAAAATTTATGTGGCATGGTTCAAATTTTCCCTGAATGTTTGATTAGAACCGGAGGAGTCATCTAAATACTCATTAGTTGCATACTTGCATGCTTGCATTTACACCTTGATTTTATAACATCCAAGATGATTTAATATTTTCTTGGTTTTGGTGATAAAAGTAATATGTGTGGATGAAGGGAGTATATATCTATACATTGGTTTCCACTTAATTTGATGACCCATTATTTTTAACTATTAGATCACCTTTGTCTTTATAAAAAAACTTAAGCCACCACATGTCTTGTCTTAAAGATCCTTACAATGAGAAAACAACATCATAGGTTCTCACTTAGATTGTTTACAAAGATTGAAAAAAAAATAATGTACCCTCCACCTGCCTCTCCAATCACATGCACATAACACTATTACACTGCGAACCCTTTCTTATACCTGATTCGAGTTCTATGCTATTCGTTTTTCTCCAGTCTCCTCCCTATTTTCAGCTACTAAACTAAAGAGAGAAACAAATATTAAAAAGACCATAATTTTAAGCTACACTTATAATTTTATTTTATATATCATCTAATCGATTTTTGATGATGGTTTCTTTTTTATATAAAGTCTCTACATGTTACCCCATAAATCCTCCTAGGCGTTTTTAAACTGATGAACCCATTATTTCCAGCCATTAGATTTATCTCATATTAAAAGACAAGTGTGTATTCATAATACATCATCTTCCAAAATAATATATTGCACAACTATATTTCTTCATCCAATATTATTCATGCTAAGTTGCATGGAGTCTCACCCACACTCTACATAGAATGTTCACATATGGATTCTCTCTCAAACTAAACAATAATATTAGACTATATAAACCCATGCATTTAGTGGAGCCTCATATCCCACCCAATTCATCCGTCAACAAACAATGACAACCTACATTCAATTAAAAAAACACCTTACTTTTGAATTTACACTTAATTTGCAATACATGTTTTCTAACACAAAATATGTCTACCTACTTTTTAGATGATGAAGAATATTATAAATAATTGCTTGTAGGGATTAATTAAATATGACATGTTATAAAAATAACTAATAGCTAGGTTAGAAAATTATAAAGCAATGCTAATGAAAACAATTTTTGGAGAAATCATATATTGTAGATGCTCAAACATAGTCTACGATACATGCCCGCGCATTCGCGCGGGCTATCTTCCTAGTTTAACTAAATGTCCATGTAATTAATGGGCCTTTTGGCCTTCTGCTGCCTTGTTTCTAGCCGTAACGTACACTACTAGCAGCCCCAGTAGCATACTCCCTCCGTTTTATAAAAAAACAAATCTAAGATCGAAGATTAGATGTGACATATCTTATTATTATGAATCTGGACAAATATATATCTAGATTCATAGTATTAGGATGTGTCACATTCGGTACTAGGGTTTTTTTATGGGACAGAGGGAGAGTAAGTCTCTTTTTTTTTTTCAGCCAATCGAAGTTGTTTAATATTTTTTTTTGCTTACTATGAACATATTACACTAAGCAGATGGATTATATTTGGAGCTCACCGGTCACAGCTGCCTATGCAGATCTAATTTCCAACATAAAAAAACAATATCTAAACTCAGGGAAAATAGTTTGTTGGATTAGTAAAGAGAGAGCGATGGGGGTCAAAGAAAAATTGAGGCTAACGGCAGCACAGCGGTCGGCAGATTTGCCCTATTTTGCTTGCCTCCCGTAATGGTTGGGGGCAGCTAATGGGCGGGTGATCCCCCATCCCCTATACACTATTTTCTTCCTTCCTATTCCCCTTCTTCTCTTCCTACTACATCATAAATTTTTTAAAAATAAAAACACAAAGTTGAAAAGTATTTATGTATAGAAATATTATATATAAAAAAATTGAATCAAATTTAAACTTAAAACGGATATGTAAACTTTTTACTATAAACTTTAGGCCTATAAACTAATATTAGAATTTAAGTTTAAATTTGAATCAGGTATGTAAACTTTTGACTTATAAACTTTGGGTCTAAAAATTTTAAGTGTATAAACTTCAGATCTATAGAAATACTATATATAAAAAATATTTAAATTTAAATTCAAATTTAAATAGGGTATAATTCAAACTCAAATTTGAATCAGTTATGTAAACTTTTGACTTATAAACTTTGGGTCTATAAATTTTAGGTGTATAAACTTTAGATGTATAGAAATACTATGTATAAAAAATATTTGAATTTAAATTCAAATTTGAATAGGATAATTTATAAACTTTGGGTCTCTAAACTTTAGATGTGTAAACTTGAGATGTACAAATTTTAGGTGCATAAATTTACTACTTCCTCCGTTTCACAATGTAAGCCATTCAAGCATTTTCCACATTCATATTGATGCTAATGAATCTAGATATATAGATCCCACATTCATATTGATGCTAATGAATCTAGATATATAGATCTATCTAGATTCATTAGCATCAATATGAATGTGGAAAATGCTTGAATGGCTTACATTGTGAAACGGAGGAAGTAAAATAGAAAAGTAATGCCGTGCCAAAAAAAGAAACCACGTGGAGGTGGAGAAAAAGAGGGGGGGGGGGGGGGTGTAGAAGTAGCGAATTTACAATAAATTCACAACTGTTGCAATTCGCTACTTGCAAATGCTCCATCCGTGTCCGACTGCTACTCGAACTCGATCGATAGCTCGACACCATATAGCCCGCCATCCATCCAATTCCATGGCCACGCAAAAAGCGATCGATCGAGCAGTTCGACACCAAAGCTGCTCATCGATCCCCACATGGCTACCATGCAACAACATCCTCCTCCGCCGGACGCCGCCGCCGCGGCGGGATCAGCCGACGACGACGACTGTCCGGCGGCGGTGGCCTACATCCGCTTAATCGCGCAGGAGTTGTGCAACTGCTGGCACGGCGTGGACGCCACCGGCGGCGACGCCCTCAGCCGCCTCCTCCACCGCCGCCCGCGCGGCGGCGGCGTCACGTTCCCCGCGGCCGTCGCCGCGGCGCTCGACGACCTCGAGGACCTGTACGCCGAGGGGAGCGCGCCGATGGCGGCGTCGGCGCGCCACGCGATCCGGGAGCGGCGGGCGGCGCACGTGGAGCGGCTGCGCGACGCCACGTCCAGGCGGCTGTCCGTCGCGCGCCGCATCCGCGACCTCGGCATGGACCTCGGCGCGGCGAGCGGCAGGTTCGAGGAGGCGCGCGCCGGCGTCCGGCGAACGCTGCGGCGGCTCGCCGTCGTCGCCGGTGGCGGCGGCGCCATGGAGCACGCCGCTTCCGTGGCGCGCCTGGTCGAGCTCCTCGGCCATGGGCAGGGGGCGGAGGCGGCTCTGGAGGCGGCCATGGAGGCGATGGAGGCAGACTATGAGCGTCTGCTGCAGCAGCGCGACGCCGCCGAGGCGTCGGAGCTCGCGGAGATGGCGGCCCTGGAGGAAATTCCACAGCTGCCGCGTGCCACCGAAGAAGAAGACCAGCTAACGCTCGAAGCTGCTGGCCGCTTCTGTGATGATACTGCTGCGCTTGTCAATTTTTTGTGAAGTCGTTGTAAAATACAACCTCCATTTTCAAATGTGTATATATAGTGTTGTAACGTTTGACCATTTATTATATTTTTTAAAAAATATGCAAACATCATTTCTTTTGTTACTTGTTTTCTCATCATCGTGTCTCTGTGTGTGTGTATATATATATATATATATATATATATATATATATATATATATATATATATATATATATATATATATATTATATATATATATGAGCTCCACTCCGGTACACTCTACTTGCAGTAGAAATTAATCTGAACCGTGGATCATATTTGATCGAAGGATTGAGATTTATTTCTACTACCACCATACTTGATGGGAGTAGAAATGTGTAGGGGCATTATTGTCCATATAAAATAATGTGCGGAGGGGTATAATCGTAATTTTTTGTTTGCTAGCCCTAGCAGACGGTCGATTGTATTCTGCCGTCACCTCCAATCGCTTCCCACGTCTCCGACGCTCGTGCCCCTCCATCGCCGCCTCCACCGCCCGTCCTCCTTCCTCTTCACATTTGCCGCCTCCACCACCCTCGCAGGTCGCAGCCTCCGACGCTTCTCCCGCTGCCGCCGCCGCCGCTCGCCTCCGCATTGCACAACGCCTCCTCTGCCGGCAGGTGCAGCACTGCCTTTACCGGGCCGTGTCGCAGCCCCTCCGCCGTCGGGCTTAGGGGCTAAGGCTGGCAGCCACCGTCCCCCGATCCCATAGCAGCGTTAACCCTCTATGGCCGGCACTAAAGCAGCACCTCCGTCGCTGAGCAGCGGGCAAAATGCCCATCACCACGGAGTAATTTTTCTATTCCTGTCAGTAAATCCCCTCTTTCAGGCTTTCTTTTTTTTTTCTTTTTGAAAACCAATCCTCTTCTTCAGGCTTTCCATGTTTGATCTGCATTCTATGGTCTGGACATGTGTGATTTGTGCATGGTTATTGGCTGAACCACGTATGGTCAAAGATCTATTAATTTGTAATTTGTTTGCTATATGTAGTCTTACACTTATTTATGCCCTGTTTTCACACTTGTTTTCTCACATCCCTAGAGTTGTATTAGATGAAAAGAGATTTGTACCGCAACAAGCGGTTGAAGAATCAAAGGTATGAAACATCCAAAAGCCCTGTAATAATTATTCCTTTCATATATCTAGTAATGTATGACTTCATTTGCATTTGCTTCAGCAGTATATTTGATGACCTAGGAATACAAGCATGCAAATAATATTTATCTTCTCTCCGGTATTTTGATCTTATGTGCTATCTCTTGATTTTGCAATTAGTTCAGTTCTCTTGCATGCCAAGCTAGTGTGCAGTGTACCAGCGATGCCTTATTTGAGTTCTGCTTAATGAACAAATACTTTTGTTAACGGAGATTAATAGATCCCTTGCTAGCTGTGTATGTTTTTGAATTGTCAGTTGTTTTTATCAACCGAGGGACATTGTTCTCGGGACAGACAATATATGCTCTAGAAGTCTATTACAGTGATTTCTGAATATGCCGCCGTCTTAAGGTAACTATGCCGCAACCCTGTACTGTGTTTCTTTGGTTGTTCTTCTCTCATTTACAGACAGAGTGATTATTTATTGGGCCCTTCTGTTTGTTTGTTCACGCCAAATGTCTTTCATTGTCACACTACACTGGCCAAGGTCACCTGTGACGGGCCCAAACCCTCATCTTTGACGGCTTCGCGCATGGTCAGTGATCAGTGGTCACTGGTGAGTCCAGTCACCTTTGACGGGTGGCCGGCCGTCACAGGTGACACCCACCTCTGACGGGCAAGTTACTAGAAGGCCGTCAGAGGTGTTGGTCTCCGCTAGCCTTGAGCGAGTTAGGACCCGTCACAGGTGACTCATCTCTGACGGCCCTTTAAATAAAGGCCGTCAGAGGTTGAGGTCTCCGTAGTTAGAAGCTGTCACAGGTGATCTACCTGTGACGGCCCCAAAAGTAAAGGCCCGTCACAGGTAGGTCACCTCTGACGGGCCTTTATTTGCTAGTCCGTCACAGGTTATGTTACCTTTGACGGATTTTTGTTCTGACCCGTCACTGATGAGTTAATTCCAGAAAAAAAATAAATGCTAAATATTGGCTAGCCTCAGGATTTGCTAGCCATGCCCTCTGAAAAATAGAAACATCACAGATATATTCCAGTCACAGATCCATCACAGATACATCACCCCCCCAATATAACATCACAGATCCCCAACAACACATATATGCAGTTCAAATGCCACAATTTTGCACAGCAAATTCACACCCCTTGAAAGCCACAATTTCGGTCGTTGCTCATAGAACCGCATATATACTTACCAAATGGATTAAAGCCATGATGTCATCGACCTGCACAACCTGTCAATAAGGAAAAAAAAAAGGAGAAAACAGATGAGACGTACAACATAAATCGTAGTTGATCAAATGTGATGACAATTTAGTAAAGTACCATAAATATTGCACATATGAAAGTAAATTACATTGCACTCTATAAAAACATAATTTTTTACATCGCCAGAAATTATAAAAACATCTTTTTTACATCACAATAAATTATCTAGCCAAGTTCATGAGTCTATTTGGCATGAAAACGTCCTTTCTTGTTCATTATTTCTGCAAGAATAAAGGCACACAATTCGTCTCTGATAGCGGGGGGTTGATGGGTGAGATCTTGAAGCCAGCTCTACCTTTCTGTTTAATAAATAAGAGGTTAATTAGCACGTTTTGAATAGCAATGTAGATATTGAAATGAGCTTATTCGCCATTAGCAACAACCTCAGGGTCGAAATCTTTCACCTCTCTTAGAAGTGTTGACATGTTGTGGCACACGTGGAAACCACATTGGTCTCCGATCTGTTGTGCGCATGCAAACTTGGTGTCATGATAAAGTTCGTTCTTGCCCTCCTTGTGCCTACCACCCTTTTCCACATATGGGCCCCAAGCCATATTTAAGGCCTTGGTGATTTCACTGAAATCATAATCTTTGGACTTATTGGAGTTAAGGTAGGTAACCCTACTCCACTTAGGTACGATGACTAGGAGAATCCAATGTCGCCTGCGCAGTGGTTATGTAGCGTTAGTACTAAGAACCTTAACTTCAAAAACAATATACACGAAGGGTATTGTCCTCTTACTCTTGGTTGTGTGCGCACATGATGTACTCCTTGTCTTGATGGGCCCATAAACACCGGTTGACATAGTCAACCACCTCAGTGGAGCTCTGTTGTAAATTAACCTCATTCACCATGGATGGATCAAGGAACCCAACCTGATTACCATGGCGACGACTCTCGATCCAACACAACCTTAAAATATTTACGTATTAGAACTAATTTAATTAGGAGATATAGTCCAGTCATATCACAAGTATAGAAGGTATGCACTTACAAGGAGTAGCATTTTAGAAGACCAGTGTCCAACTTCCGGATCCTGAAAAGGTCGAAGAGGTCATCAAAGCCTATAGTTATATAGGCAGGCGACGATAGGAACGGCTGGTGGTCGTGATGTCCAACTATGGATGACTCCCTCATTTTCCGCTTGGCATTGCTTAGCTCCATGTATTGCTTATGTAGCTCTCGGCAAGCAATACCCATCACAGCTAACACATTGTCCTCCACCAATGGCATGCCTAGCTCAAATTGGGCTGGCGCCCTCACGACCTTCCCCGATTTGCTCACCGGCATCGACGTCGCAGCCTTGCCCCTTTTTGGCTCCGGCGCCAACTCCCCGACCTTCCCCTTGCCTCGTTCACGCTTCTGGCTCTTGACAAGTGGTGGGGAGCTATCGGCCTTTCTTGTGGTCTTTATTGGAGCCAAGCTTTGAGCTATATCTGCCAAGTCCATATCAGCTCCACCGGGAGAATGAGGTACTGACAATGCCGGTCCACGGGGAGCCTCAATTGATAGCTTAGACTTGGGAGGTGTAAGCTCCGTCGGTCGACTTGGACGAGGAGTCATCTTCACAACTATGTCTTCTTTGGGCCATTGTATGAATGTCTTGCGCGCATCGCCCAAAGTCATGATTTCATCATTTGGGGGCACGGGCAGCGGATAGCCTGACCAGGTGTCCTTTACTGTATCGATGGACACCTTGGCATACCCAGCTAGCAGGTCTGCGCCGTGGACCTTGTCTGTAACCGAGGGCTTGAAAGCCATGCCCTCAGCGACTTCAGGAGCGAAAGTTGGGTGGACTCTCGCTAGTAGGACACACTGTGCTGCGCCCTGCATAAGGTGAAAGTTTGAATTTAATATTGGAATGTGTAAATGTCTTTTATTAGATATGGATCGGATAACAATAATTACCTCGATGTGGTCCACTGCAGCTAGTGGTGCGATCGGGAGACCAGGGGCCGGCACCTCTGTGGATGCACAACTACTCCTATGCTGTGACGGACTCGCGTCGTGTTGTACACGAGGAGTTGGTTGCACAGCAGGTGTTGTGACTCGGGGTATATTCATGTCGGCGAGCACCTTGTTAACCCTTTCTTCCACCCTTGCATTCATGCTAGCTTCTAGTTCTTGAATGACCTCAACCTTAAGTTCGGCCTTCAAACGAGCGTCCCTCTCTTCCTTGGAGACTTTCCGTTTCCTGTATTGGGAGCTGTACTGAGGGAGTCCATGCTTCCAGGGCACATCGCTACCAATTCCCCGAGTTCGGCCAGGATGTTCTTTGGTTCCGAGCGCCTTTGTGAGGATGTCATCTTCGCGCCTCTTCGGCGCGGACTCAACCTCGCTTTGTGAAGCTTGTTCAGCAACCAAGCCCAACTAGAAAAGAAGATAGTCGTTTATACGAACTTGTACTTTATACGAACGGAAATTAGTTAGGTTAAGTAGTGAACTCACCAGTTCCTGATAGACGACGGCATCACTTTTGTTCTCAAATGTGACAGAGCCGTCCGGGTTGACCTTACCCCTTGCCCGCGCCCAGTTGCGAGCTCTTTGTTCAGGGATGTCTGAAAACGGGGCAGGTACATTCGCTGCTGCAGCGGCTGCATCTTCTTGGGCCCATATTGCCTCCTTGCCGATGTACCCTGCGGTGCCCAGCCGATGCGGGTGCTCATTCCGCTGTTGCAGTACGCGATGTGCCTCGCTGGATTCCCTAAACTCTTGGGTGGTCTTGAGAGAGCAGAATTCCTCCCACACCGCTTCAGTTATTTGAGGGTATTCATCGAACGGCGTATGATTGCCGGGCGGGTTGACATACTCGGTGAAGAGCTTCGACTTCCAATTCTTCCAAGCTTTGCCCATCTTTTGGAATGCCTTCCGCTTGAGCCTATCCTTTGCTTCGGCTGGAAATGTGAACCATTTCTCCATTGCCGTCCAAGCTCGCTCTTTCTCGGCTTCTGTGACCTTCCCGATATCTTTATGGAGGATCCCGAAGTTCTCACGTGCCGCTATCCCGCAGCAGTTAGACCATCTTCCAATGACATTCCTGGGCGCCGTGGGCCTACCACTAGCGTCAACCTCTCTTATAACTTGCACTGTGGTCGGCCATATATTTTGTGACCGCGGATTTCTACTAGACCTACTTGCACTTGTCTCGCCCGACATCGACGTATGTTGTTCCTGCGGCAATTCTGCAGCACAAACAGAAGGCAATATTTGCTAAGGGGTGCTAGCTAAAATTTATGTGGTTATGTGGTGAAAATTTATCCTATAAATTACCATGAATTTCGGGTTGTTGGACCGCCGTTGTCGCGGGATGACCTTCGGCAACTGCCTCTGTGGCTGGGTTTGCTTCTTCCTGGATCCTCGCAGGTGTTGGGGAGGGCGGGTTTGCGCCGGGCGTTGACATGGTTTAACTTTCACGAAAAAGATTATAAATTTCCTACCATTAGACTAAATAGCATTAGATCCAATGTAATACGGGGTATACTATGAAAGATATGGCCTCAGTTTTGCTGAGAAATATGCATCAATTACAATCATTTGCATGAAGGGATAAAAAGAGAAAATCATAACATCAAAAGAGCAAGTGCAGAAAATCTGTTCTTATGCATAAAAAAAGAACAAGTGTAGAGGTATATAACCACTGAATCAATCATGCAAATTTAAAAAACAGCAGCAGCAAGGGTACAGAATTTGCATGATTGACATAAAACAGCAGCAGGAGGAGTATATATGCCACAGGGGTAGCAACAGCAGGGGCAAATTAACTAAAACAACATGTCTAGATATACTCCTCTTATCAATCCAGAAGAAAAGAGCAAGTGCAGAAAATCTGTTCTTATGCATAAAAAAAGAGCAAGTGCAGAAAATCTGTTCTTATGCATAAAAAAAGAACAAGTGTAGAGGTATATAACCACTGAATCAATCATGCAAATTTAAAAAACAGCAGCAGCAAGGGTACAGAATTTGCATGATTGACATAAAACAGCAGCAGGAGGAGTATATATGCCACAGGGGTAGCAACAGCAGTGGTATATAAATGAACAAGTGTAGGGGCAAAAAAATGAACAAGTGTAGATAATCTGTTCTTATTGAGCAATTCATCACTGGCCATTTAATAAGGAACACATTGGGCAGCAGCAGCAAGGGTATATAAATCATCAAAGAATGACAGAAAACAAGTGTATATAGTCTCCTCTTATCAATCCAGAAAAAAGAGCAAGTGCAGAAAATCTGTTCTTGTGCATAAAAAAAAAACAAGTGTAGATAATTTGTTCTTATTGAGCAATTCATCACTGGCCATTTAACAAGGAACACATTGGGCAGCAGCAACAGGGGCAAAGATACTCACAAGGGCAGCAACAATAGGGGTGTATTAACATAAAACATCACTGGCCATTTATCTAGTTAAAATCATGCAAAATTCAACCAATGCAGCAAAATTAATCCTAAAATCATCTAATACAAAAAGACTAATTCATCTAATACTGCATATATTTCATCCACAAATAGTCCAAATTCATCACCTCATATATTTCACATCTCAAATATGCATATATTTCATCAAAAAAAATGAGACAGTACTACTAACTTCATGTAAACAGCAATTCATCCATTCAATTCAATCAAGTGTAGATAATAAAACAGCCCACAATCATTTATGTGGCAGCAGCATCAAGGGTATATAAATCATGTATATAAAGAACAATTCATGCAATTCACCTATTCATAGACAAAAAGGGTATATAAATCCACAAGTTTAGATAATCTGCAAAGTTCCTTAATCATCAAAGAATGACAGAAAACAAAATGCATGGAGAATTTTGGTGTCTAGGTCGGTTCCGTCCATGGACTACACTGACCAATCCACCAAAATTCCCCATGCATTTTGTATTCTGTGATGGTTTGATAACCTCGGAACAACATTAAATCTGCGGCCAATCAATCAATTCTTCCATTTGAACTAAATTTCAAACCCTAAACCTAATAAAGTTCCTTAATTATTAAAGAATGACAGAAAACAATATGCATGAAAAATTTTGGTGACTAGGTCGGTTCCGTCCATGGACTACACTAACCAATCCACCAAAACTCCCCATGCATTTTGTATTTTCCATTTGAACTAAATTTCAAACCCTGTATATGCTTTATTTATAGGAAAAGGGAACATAACCCCTAACACTGTTGCCAATCTATCAATCCATCCTTTTTCAGCTAAATGCAAACATTATCCCCAAAATTCAATAGTTCTAGCAAAAGGGAACAAAACAACATATAAAGCAGTACACACTCCATGAATGGTTACATGTCAAAATGGCACTTAAATCATTCATTCATCCATTCCATTGCATCATTCATCCAAAGTTCATCATTCATTCATCCATTCCATTGCATCATTTATTCATCCATCCACTGCACCATTCCATTCATGGGCCTCAGAGAGAGAGGGGTACCTGGAGAGGAGACGACGAGCAGAGGAGGCGGCACACGGCGACGACGCACGGCTTCTCAGCACGGCGGCGTGGCGGCGGCTTCTTGGCACGGCGGCGCTGAGGAGGAGAAGAGGGGGTTAATCGGCAGAGGAGGCGGCACACGGCGACGACGAGGCCCGGCAGGCGCACGGCGCACGGCTTCTCAGCACGGCGGCGCGGCGGCGGCTTCTTGGCACGGCGGCGCTGAGGAGGAGAAGAGGGGGTTAATCGGCAGAGGAGGCGGCACACGGCGACGACGAGGCCCGGCAGGCGCACGGCGCACGGCTTCTCAGCACGGCGGCGCGGCGGCGGCTTCTTGGCACGGCGGCGCTGAGGAGGAGAAGAGGGGGTTAATCGGCGACCAATAGTAAACGAGGGGAGGCGGGGGGAGTGGGCTCACCGTGGAGGTCCCGGTCGAGAGGAGGAGGCGGCGGAGAGGAGATCCCGGTGGCGGCGACGACGGTCCTGGCGTGGCGACTGAGAGGAGGTCCCGGCGGCCGTCGAGAGAGTGAGTGAGGCGGCAGCGGTGGGGAGGTCGAGGCGGCGGTGGGGAGGGCGGCGTAGAGGGCGGAGATGGCGGTAGAGAGGGCGGCGGCAGAGATGGTGGCGGAGAGGTCGAGGTCGAGGCGGTGGAGAGGAGGGCGTAGAGGGTGGCGGAGAGGGCGGAGAGGGCGGCGGATTTGGCGGCGGCGAGGGCGGTGGTGGAGAGGAGGGCGCGTAGAGGGCGGCAGAGAGGTCGAGAGAGGCGAGGCGGCGGTCGAGAGAGTGAGTGAGTGAGAGTGGGCGCCGGATCTGGATCGATCTAGAAGATGTCCAACCCTAGGTCAACCCTAGTCAAACTCACCTGTGACGGGCTCCAACTATGTGGCCGTCACAGGTGGCCTCACCTGTGACGGGCGCCAACCGTGGAGCCGTCACAGGTAAGACCACCTGTGACGGGCCCAACACTCTGGGCCGTCACAGGTGAGGTCACCTGTGACGGCCCTACAGATAGAGCCCGTCACAGGTGAGTTTGCCTAGAGCAATTTTATTTTATTTTATTTCACTTAGTTCTTTTATTTTCCTTAACATATTTTCACATACACTACATATTTTTTTATACTTAATTATTTTATTTCACTAACAGTAGTAATTGCACTTCATTATTATACTACTTTAATTATATTATTTCCAATGCTTATACTTGCTTAATTATTTTATTTCACTTCTAGTGGGTGCTTCACTTAATTATTTTATTTGACTATTTCATAAGCAATATACTATTGATCATTGCGAACATATTAGAGTCATACAGATAACAGACATGTAGACATAAACTACGTACATAAATTACAAAAATAATCCTTCCTCATGGTCGACACGTGCATATTGAACTTCATCTTCTTCCTCCTCCTCTTCTAGAGGTATTTCTTGACCTATGCCGTGGACGTGCTGGTTGTAATCATCCTCGTCTGCAATATTGTCCAATCCAACAATTCTCCTTTTCCCTTCACGAACAACATGTAGTTTCTTTTTACACGGGTCAACTATGTAGAACACTTGAACAACTTGTTTGGCGAGAACGAACGGTTCATCCTTGTACGCGTTGTTAGCCAAGTTGACAGTGGTGAAACCTTCATTGTCAACTTTTACATTGCGAAGATCGACCCATCGACAACGAAACAACGGGACTTTGAACTTCAAGTAATCTAGCTCCAATATTTGCTCAACTCTACCATAGTATTGATCACGACGACCACCGTCACTAGCAGCCTCGATGCGTAACCCACTGTTCTGCACTGTGCATTTGCTGTCTTGCTTGACCGTGTGAAAGGTGTATCCATTTATGTCATATCCTTGCCAGGTGGTGGCACTCCATTCAGGACCCTGTGACAACCACTGAAGTGTTTCACTAGGCAAGTTCTGCAACCTGGCAATTCGGTTCTTCAGCCACTCGTTGAAAGAAGACATGTGCTTATTCCTGACCCAACTCTCTGATCGGCCTGGGTTCTCTTGTCGGATAACTGCAAGGTGTTCGTCAACGTACGGCACCACCTCAGTCATATGCTGTAGTACCGTGAAATGAGCTTTATCGTACACCTTACGATCCAACCTAATAGTCTTTCTTCCAACAGTACCAACACCGTCAAGCCTCCCTTCGTGATGAGATCGTGGTAATCCAATTGAAGATGTTTCTGACATGTAGTCCACACAAAATTCGATGGCCTCTTCGGTGGTGTAACTCTCGATGATACTCCCCTCGGGGTGTGAACGGTTCCGTACATAACCCTTAAGGATCCCCAGGTACCTTTCGCAAGGATACATCTGCGTCATGAATGCTGGACCACAGCACTTTGTTTGCCTCACAAGGTGCACCGGAAGATGTTCCATTATGTCAAAGAAAGTTGGAGGAAAGTACATCTCAAGATGACATAGGGTTCTCACAAGTTCTGCCTGTAGTTCATCTAGTCCCTCGGGATCAATGATCTTCTGGCCGATTGCATGGAAGAAGGAACACAACCGCTGGATCGTGTGTCGCACCTTAGGAGGCAAGATATTCCTTATTGCAACGGGCAACAGCTGTGTGATAAGAACGTGGCAATCATGCGACTTCATTCCAACCAACTTAAGATCTTGCAGTGAAACGAGCCTACTGATTCTTGATGAGTAACCAGATGGAACCTTTATACCACTCAAACATGTTAGCAAATCAATCTTCTCTTCTTTCGAGAGAGTGTAGCAGGCTGGAGGAAGGTAAACCCTGCCGGATTCCGTGGTTATGGGATGTAGCTCCGACCGAACACCCATATCTTCCAGATCTCGTCGGGCGTTGAGACCATCCTTTGTAGTACCTGGGTTAAGTAGTAATCCCATTAAACTCTCGCATACATTCTTCTCGACATGCATCAAATCTATGCAGTGGCGAACTTCAAGATCCTTCCAGTATGGTAGTCTCCAGAATATTGACTTCTTTTTCCACATGCTCCTCTCTTTTGTCTTTTGTTTTTCCACATGCTCCTCTGTTTTTTCCTTCGATGTGCTCTTCTCTTTTCGCTTTCCAACTTTCCTCTTTTTTCCAAACTCGTTGGTTATTCCCATCACTAAGTTGTGCACCTCTGTCCTTGTTAGCTCTGTCGGGGGTCCGGCTGTATCTCTGTGTCCATTGAAATTCTTTCTCATATTCCTATACGGGTGATACCTTGGGAGAAATCTCCTGTGACCCATGTAGACCGTCTTGTGTGAATGCTTCAACCATTTGCTTCTTGTTTCCTCCATACACTCCGAACACGCCCATTTCCCTTTCACAGTTTGGCCAGAAAGGTTGCCAAGGGCCGGATAATCGTTGATGGTACAAAACAGCATCGCATGGAGGTTGAAATACTCTTGTGCATATGCGTCCCATGTTCGTGTGCCCTCATTCCATAGCCTTTCGAAGTCATCGATTATCGGTTCAAGGAACACATCGATATCGTTGCCAGGTTGTCTCGGTCCTTGAATGAGCATGGCAAGCATAATGTACTTTCTTTTGAAACACAACCAGGGAGGAAGGTTATAGTTAACAAGTAGAACTGGCCATGTACTGTGACGACTGCTCAAATCACCAAAAGGATTAATGCCGTCCGTACACATTGCGAAACGCATGTTTCTTGGGTCATTTGAGAATTCCTGGTAAATCCTATCGATTGTCCTCCACTGTACTGAATCTGCTGGGTGCCTCAGCATAGTATCGACTTTCCGTTCTTCGGCATGCCAGCGCACAAGCTTAGCTTGTTCCTTGTTCGCAAACATTCTCTTCATGCGCTCCGCAATTGGGAGATACCACACCACCTTTGCTGGGCCTCCCCTCTTTGACTTACTTCCTTCACCTTCACTCTTTGCTCGTTTGTATCTTGATGCCCCACAGATAGGGCAGACATCCAAGTCAGCGTATTCCTTGTAATACAAAATGCAGTCGTTCGGACATGCATGAATTCTTCTGACCTCCAGGCCCAACGGACATAATACTTGCTTCGCTTCATATGTCGTCTGAGGTAAATTGTTCCCCTCTGGCAACAGATCCTTTAACAGCTCAAGGAGTTCTGTAAAACTCTTGTCCGACCAGCCATTACTAGCCTTAAGCTTCATGAGTTCCAACACGCATGACAACTTGCTGTGCTTCGACTTGCATTCATCATACAACGGCATCTGGCAATCTTCCACCAACTTACTAAACTTCTCATAATCTCTGTCGTTGTCCTCTGCGTCTTCAATGTCATGCAACATTGTAGATAGACATTGAGTGTCCAAATCTATGGTCTCTCCACCTAAAGGAGAAGGTACGAACATGCCTTCTCGAGCTGCGGCGGTGTTCTCTACATCCTGATCTAACACTTCTTCAGCTGCGACATCAGGCGCCTCTTGCTCTCCATGCTTGGTCCAGCAGGTATATTTCTTCATGAATCCATTCATTATCAAATGAGCATGCACTTCATCCTTGTCTTCGATCATCTGTTCATTCTTACAGTCCCTACATGGGCACAACATGTGCATGCTCATCCTACTTTTTCTGTCATTATCCGCAAATGTGACAAATTCAGTGACCCCCTCTCTATACTCGGTAGACGAACGATGCGCATAGTACATCCATCTACGATCCATCTGAAATCAACAACATACGAAGAAAAATAAATGATGATCGATATGTTGAGAATGAATGGAGAATAATGTGTTTTTTACCTTAAATTTTAGCAAAAAATCGCCCCCCTTGCCCTCCCAACCGATTTGTGAACAGTACAATGGTCGGGATGGAAAGCAGTTGGCAGTTTGGGGGTATTTATAGAGCCAACACACCTCAAACGGGTTAGATAAAAAAAGCCCGTCAAAGGTATTGCTCATACCTTTGACGGGCTTCTATTCAATGGCCCGTCACTGGTATCCGCTCACCTGTGACGGGCCACAAATGAAAGCCGTCACAGGTGGCGGCCCATCACCTCTGACGGCTTCTAATGTATCGGCCCGTCACAGGTGAGGGGATACCAGTGACGGGTTGGAAGAAAAACTCGTCACTGGTATACCTCTGACGGGTTTTCCTTTCGGCCCGTCACAGGTGAGCGGATACCTGTGACGGGCCGCGGCCAGATGCCTCACCGGTGACGGCATCCCGTATAACCCGTCAAAGGTAACGGTCACTACTGACCAATTCGTTTGCCTGTCACAGGTATCCCGTCAGAGGTGTGAGGATCTGGCGTAGTGTCAGTTGTTTTTATCAATTTGATGATATTTTTCAGCACAATGTGTGTGATTAATATGTCATAATTTCTGCAGAACAAGGCAGAGTGAGGCAATACAAAGAAAAACTTTTTCAGCTTGTGATGATATTTTCAGCACAATGTGTGATCGATATGTCATAACTTCTGCAGAACAAGGTAGAGTGAGGCACATTCTTCTCGGACAGAGAATATATAGAAGAGTGGCAAGACAAAGAAAAACTCTACATGTCTATTCCAGTGACTTCTGAATATTCACTGTTATATGTTCTCGCTTTGTTCACCTATAAATCAGCATCTTATATTATCTTTGGTGCAGTTAAAACCCGTCATGCTAACAAGGTTATGGCGTCGCAAAATATTGAAAAGAGAAGTTTGTGGTTCTGAAAGTGTCGATCTGTGTATATCATAGCTTTTTTGGCTGAATGTATACTACTTGTTATTGCAATTGTGAAGTCCCTATAAAAAAACATACCGGTTTATTCTTCCGTTGCCCTGTATCTATCATAGTTGGATTGGAGTGTTTCGATTGAAATTTGGATTTAGGCCCGGTCCAGACAGTCTCGTTTGAAATTTGGATAAAATTCATCTAAAAATAGAAACGATTTTGGATGTTAAATTATTTCAAAAACTTTAATCGAGTTGTTTATGATTAAGACGGACAGTCCCATTTGAATTTCAGATAAATTCGGTTAAAACGATTTTGACTGAGCCCCACATATGAAAAACACAAATATTAGCAAAGGACATAATATCAAATAAATAGAATGGGTGAGGCTTCAAAGTTAGGCCTAACCCACCATCTTGCGGAGCTAGCTAGAATACCGTTGGGTGTTTCTCGAGTCCCACATATTTTGTGATAAAATAGTAGTTCTCCTCTAATCTATGTGTTCACGACAAAAAAACCACGTGCTTTTGTTATCGACCCGGCCCGAATAGTCCCGAATGAATTTTGGAAGTAACATATTTTATCTAAAATACTAGTACTGCTCTAATCTATGTGTGCACTATGAAAAACCATGTGTTTTTGTTGGTAAGCCTGTCTGGACTCTGGACTAACCGAATGAATTGCAGACGTAAATATTTTTCCTTTTTTCCGTTGTCAACCCGATCCAGACCATCCAGATGAAATCATGATAAATTTGGTCTGAAATTGAAACCGAATTTTATTGTGTTTAAAAACTTTAATCCAGTTTTCTTGACGCTATAGCATAGCCTAATCTGACACGTTCTTTTCTGATCGGACGTACGTTCTTTCTTAATCACATACACACCTGGGCCCACGTCATTAGTTGGTCCACACGAGTCCGCACAGGCCCAGAGTCTGCACAGCCCATAGACGGACAAAACAACTGGTGCCAAAATTACCCCCAGTTTATATCAGTACATTACTAATCTACCATTTAAAATAAACGGTTTAGATTATTTCTACTTGAAGTATAATACTTTCAGTAAAAAGCACCGGAGCGTCCCTCTATATATATATACATAACACTCATGGTCGAATGCCACATATAAAAATAAATAACGTCGTAAATTTAAAATTAGATTGAGTATGTATTTTACTTCCCTTGGTTCACAGAAACATGCATGGCGTTTTGAACATGTCAGACATGTAAGTCAAACTTTGAATACAATTATCTTTATAAATATTCATATTAAAGTTGCGAAAATCATATATGTGTCCATTCGTTGGTCTGTTTATTTTTTTCTTTTCATGGTCATAATCCTGATTCTATATTTTTGGTTTTGAGAAAAGCTTTACTATTAAAGGCTATCTAGATTGTAAAGAACATGCAAGGTTGATGGAATATCTAGGAGGATCGCAGATAGGTAATGTTGAAAATTAGTTAAAATTGTTAGATATGTAATTGGGATTTTAGTATGCAACATATTTGAATTACTATCTCCATATTAAAATATAGCTATATTATCTTAAGGTAGTTATATTTTTAGATAGCGGGTGTAGTTTTTCACTAGAACTACAAATCTATATGATGAGTAGGGTGCGATGGCATATTGTTATATATCGTCTATATTTGTATATTTGTAAGGAACGCATCAACAGTGATGATCACTATTCGATGCATGCCTAGCTATGGTTTTCTTTGTTATGTTTTTTCACATAAAAAGTACATTGTCTATGTCATTCACCTATAGTTTCATAATAAGAATCACTTCATCCAGCGTTGGGCTCATGGTGACTCGCCGTCACCAAGTCCGCCTATATAAACAACATATATGGATTGCTTATACGGATGAACTGCATTTATACCTAGGAAAAATATGTAGTGGAAACTAAAAACTATCGCTGTATCTAAAAATGAACGCATGAGATTTGTCCACGTCAACTAGAGTAAAAATTTTACTCCCAGCATTACTTTGGTTGACGTGGATAAAACTCATATGTCTATTTTTAGATCTAACGACCGTTTTCAGATTTTTAGTGTATACGTGGTTTGCACTACATATTTTTCATAGATTTTCAGGACCTACTCTTTGTTGCTTACATGTAAAAACAGAGTATGTCCATTGAGGCACTTCGTGCAATGCAAATCTATATTTCGTCTCAGTGGTTTAGTAATGAAATCAATATTTTTTTATATTCTATTGTACTAGTTCTCGGAACCGTCGATAGCTTTGAACCTGAGATTACAATTCCGGAACGAAATTCTGAAACTTCGGTAATTTCGCCCCCACCGGCAAGCACATATTTCACACGAAAGTTTCCGATTATCTTTTTTCAGTTTTTGTGAATTTGTTTAAAATTTATTCAAATTCATTCAAAATTCGTCAAACTTTCAAAAAATAATTAGGGAAAGAAGTACTGAAATTCCAAAAATTTCGGAAACCCTGCTTCGAACCAGAAAATTATCTGCTCCATTAGGAAGTCCGATTCCGGTGCTTAATCGGAATGTTCAGTTCTCATCCGATCAGTCCCTCGTTCTTCTCCGACTGCTAATCGGACTCGATCAAACAGTTTCCACGCGCCATATAGCTCGCCATCCATGATCCATCCATGGCGACGCACACACACCAATCGAAACCTGTAGAAGAACCCATGGCTGCAGCTACGCAAGATCACCTCCCTTCTTCTCCGGCCGCCGCCGCCGCCGACCAACCACAGGCGGCGGCGTACATCCGCCTTGTCATAGAGCAGCTGCTATCCCGCGACACCGCCAGCGACACCGGCCGCATCCGCCTCCTGCTCCGGCGACGCCCCCGCGGCGTCGTCGCCGCCAGCTTCCCCGCGGCCGTCACGGCGGCGCTCGACGACCTGGAGGCGCTCTACTCCGAGGGGAGCGCGCCGATGGCGGCGCTGGCGCGCGACGCGGCGCGGTCGAGGCGGGCGGGGCACGAGGAGCGGCTGCGCCGCGCCGCGTCCCAGCGCCTCGCTGTCGAGGGCCCGATCCGCGACCTCGCCGCCGGCATCGACGCGGCGGGGAAGCGGCTCGGGGAGGAGGAGGCCGTCGTCCGTCGAACGCAGCGGCGGCTGCTGCTGCTGTCCGGCGCCGTCGCCGAGGAGGCCGACGTCGGCGCGGTGGTGTCCCTCGTGGAGCGCCTCGCCCGTGCGCAGGGGGCGGAGGCGGCTCTCGCGGTGGCCATGGAGGCGATGAAGGCGCGTCACCGGCGGCTGCTGCTGCAGCGCGAAGCTGCCGAGGTCGCCGAGCTCACGGAGATTTCGGCGCTGGAGGACATTCCACAGGTAGCCCGTGGCAGGAAAGAAGACGACCAACTCCTCAGGGAAGCTGATGACCGCTTGAGAGCTGATCTTACTGTGCTCATTGAATGTTTTGTAGAGCCGTTGTAACGTAGTTACTCTGTTTCTCTTAACTAGGACGGATGCCCGCGCTAGATGCGCGGCCAATTTATTTATTGTCTATAAAAACAATGTTAAAAGAAGCAATATCTCACCGGAATGGCTATTCACTATAAGAAATAGACTCTTATAGACCATAGATTTTGGTATGTACTAAATAATCAGAATGGCTATCATATCCAATCAAAAATCACTTTATTCCGGTTATATATAAATTCAGCATTCACCATAACTTATTTTCATTGTCTTGAAACATGAGTGTCTTTTTAATAGATGGAATTGCAGACAAAAAACCAAATACATCATTAATACCATAAAAAGTTAATCTCCACATCATACCCAAGTGCCCATGTCTCGTAGATGTCCAAATTTATATGTAAATATTTAAAAACACCACTTCTACCAATTAATAGGATAAAACAAAATTAAACTTATATACGAATGCTCCTGTAACGATCGGGTGAAGCCGACTATAGTTACTAAGGAGTTTTCTCTAATGCCTTATTCATGGGTCCCGTGATATAGTCGCGCTCCTCAAGATAAGCGTAGACCATAATTTTATCTATAAGTAGGCCAGTTAAACTTTATTGTCAATGGTAGGTTAAAAATTTGTGGTATGATTTTTAGATGTATAGTTGCGGAATTGTTCAGCACAAAAGTTTTTTTTTTTCTAAAAAGTATGATAATAGAAGAATAAATGTGTGCAAAAATATGAAGAAATTGAGGGAAGAAGGGGTGGAAGTACGTACATAAGTACTATCTTAAAAAAAACATACCTATACATATGGTAATACGTACAGGCTCAAGGTGGACCCGGTTTGGGGGTTAGGCAATCTTTTTTAATAAATTTAATGGTGGTAAATATTGGGTCCACCTAATTTAATGAAGATCAATGGCTAGAGAATTTTTATAAATTTCTATAAATTACAGTGCCACATGGCGACTTAGGAGTGTTTATAGGATGTCACGTGGAGGCTTAGGAGCGTTTGTAGAAAGTTTAATGGACTTTTAGTATATATATAACTAGGAAGGTAGCCCGCGCACATGCGCGTGCACCTTATTTAATGTACGTAAAATTTTATTATGAATGTCCATGTGTGTGTGACTTTGTTTTAAAATATTCTTTTACTATATCTAAATAAGAATTGAACTTATTTAATGTGTTTTGAATGCTGGTTATAATTTTCTTCTGATTACCTTTACAGCGCATAAATTCTAAACTAAAATTACTTGTGAACGTACACTTCTTAATTTATGAGAAAATATTATGTCGAAACAATATGTGTAGTTCCTATGAGTAAATTTTGGGAATTTTGACTTCCTACAGAGATATCTTACCCCCAAACATTTGCTCAAAATGTCTAATTTTTTTTATGCTATTTGAAGTTTTACATATTTTCATTCCATTAGCGCTGCTAAAAGTTTGAATATTTCTATTTAGAATGGGTTTTAAAACCAATTTTTTATAAAAAAAATAGATAAATTTTATTTGTTTTCATGTCCATTTTTTAAAGAAATTTGGAGAATTCTATTCTATGAAGCATCTTTTGAAATTATTTGATCTCTGCAATTTGGGTTGAAAACATAAGTGGGTTGAGCCTACAACCTGATATGGGGTAAAGTTTTCTCTTCTAAATTATCTCACTTCAGTAGAGTAAGAAATATTAAAATAGAGGTCATGTAATAAATACACATTTCTAGATTGTTCTACACTAAATGTTAGAAATTTACAACGTATTGTAGCAAGTTCTACAAAAAGAAATAAATGAACATGATTTTTAATTCCTATATGAAAGTGACTCATTATATTGGTAAGGCCACCTCATCATTGTTTCACTGATAAGATTCTTTGTTGCAACCCACTTGCTTGTACGATCAATATGATGTTCAACCGAGCATGTTTTTATTTTCATTATGTTGTCTATAAAAAATTAACGCTAGATGGGCTACACATTATGACTAAAAACAATATCATTTAAAGTTTTTCTCTAATTTATTAGTGACTTCATTGATCATATATATAATTTAGATGCTATGACCACCTAAAGATTATTTATTTATCTCCTAAGTCAATCATTTATTGATAAAAAGCTCCAAGATCAAATTGTATAGGCAAATAGCCCCCATATACATGTTGAGAAAAAATAATTAAGTTGATAGAAAGTTGTTAGGTGTCTATCAGGATATAACTAATGGGTATACCAGCTTTATTAAAAATTAAGGTGCGATATTCCGATTTTCAATGACGAATTTTAATATATTTTATATTTAGTGTTGGCCTCAAGGTGGATGTGGGTCCGGAATGTACTTTTTATGTTGGCATTTAAATATAGTCAATATGAATATATGATTTCACTAAAAATATAATAGTTCAAATAGATCATAAGTTGAATATATGATTTGAAAAGTTATAATTATTTTTATTTATATTGTTTCTATTAGTTCTAAGAGGAGAAAGAGAAGAATAGGGACAGTGGGATACCTGGCTAGACCTTATATGTGGAGGGTTCATTTGTGGTTTTTTCTCCATAAAGATAATTTTAATTTTAATTATCATAAATAAACATAAAAATAAGAGAAAAGGAACGATACACACCGCACGGGGAGAGAGAGAGAGGGAGAGGGTGTTTTTTCATAAAAAAAGATTGATCTAACAACCTAAAATAATGTGTTGGATGTTTAAGCGAAACTAATGGTCGGATGTTTTGCTTTTCCTCACATAATTTTGTACGATTTTTTTAACTTAAGAGAGACCCCTAGTGTGTCCCTGGGTGGTTTAGAAACATTTATAAGATGGTTAATATGTTTTGACGCCGCATGGGAGCGCGGAGGAAGATTTGGGATGTTTTTTTGTTGAAAAAGATCGATCTAATAACCTAAAATAATGTAAATCGATTGTCGAATGTTTTATTTTTTTTAAGATTTCCTCTAATTTAAGAGTGCTATATATTCCCTCCGTTCCATAAAAACTCAAATTAGAATATGATATGACATATTTAAGAACAACGAATCTGGAAATGTATTTACAAATATTTGTATGATGTTGAATTTTATTAGGAGAGTATATATGAAGAGTTGGCTAGATATAATATGTTGATGGGCTTTTTAGGCCCATAAGAAAGTATTTAACTTTAATTGTTATGGGGATTATAGAAAAAAGAGAGGAACGGTGGTTGGAGCCTTGCGGGGATTGTACGTACGTGCGCATGAAGGCTGACATCCGGACTCCGGACGGAGATTTTTTTTCCACGTGAAATAAATCTAACGATAAAAATTAATGGGCCCATCAATTTAAATGAAAATTAATGGTCAGATTTTTACTATTTTATTAGAGTGTCACATGGTGACTCGAGAGCGTTTATAGGATACCACATGGCAACCTAGGAGTGTTTGTAGAAAGTTTAATTGATTTTAGTATATAATAGATAGATATAATAGATGTACGTTTGACCATTTATCTTATTCGAAAACTATATCTTTTAATCTATTCTATGACTAAAGGCACTTATGTACGTTTTATTTATTTTTAATTTATACATCTTTTAAATAAGACAAATGATCTACATGGTATAAAATCAAAAATACATATCTCCGTTGTAGGTCTACATGTTGGCGCGCTCATGTTGTGGTGGTGATGTCTGCGTCGCTTATCTTCCCTGTTACCATCAATGAAGACGAGGCAACTATTGTTGTGTTCATCACATCTAAAAGCTCGTTGTCATCACCATCGCCGTACGTGCCCCTCCGAAGCATGTCACCATCGCCACCGCTATTCCTGTGGTCCCTGACATCGTTGCTGGACCGTACCCATGGAGGCTCGAATGCATGGGTATGTTGTGTTCAGTACATATAAGGCCGGATCAGCATAACTTTAGATCTTTGGATCTGAATATTTGATTACGTCAATAATATTTACATAAATTATTTTATTTCTATTTTAGATGAAATGTGAAATTTTAAACCACTGCAATGTGACTACAAACTTGAAATGCAGCGCGTATTTGAAATCTACAACTATATCTGTCGGAGGTATGGGCCCAGAGGTATGCGAAGTGAGGGAAAGTTACCTTTCTATCCAGCCGCGTGGCTCTACAGCCTGGCCCTACTCCCACGCCTCGCGAGTCACAGAAGTGGCCGGGGGGCCTCGGGGTGCCACGTCGTGCCCCTCAGGCTCTCCCGCTGCCTCGCCCCGAGGCCCTCGCCCAGCTGCCATATGGCGGGGGGAGCGAGCAGGAAGGGGGCCCAGGCTGAACAACCATCAATGCGCAGCGCCCCAACTGTCCCTCACCGCATTTAATGCGGTAAGGGCAGACGTGCGGTGCCGCCTAGCTGATCCACGTCAATCGGATGTAACCAGTCTGTGACCGGCCTGTTGCCGGTCACATCCGATTGAACGGGTGGCCGTGCCCCCACGTCACCTCTGTAACAGGCGGAGTGGAAGTAGGTATGACCCGTCCTATCATGGTGTCATTCGGGGTTCCCTCCATGAGAGAAGGAACACCACAAGTCTTCACTCATTTATGAGGGAATGACAGGGCTGTCCCCTGTGTCAGGCGAGGGGTGGCGCTGGGTCCCACTCAAGGACAGGCTGCTGCTTAGCTTCCGAGCGAAGGCACGGATCGTGGCCCGGTCAAGGTAAGGTGGGTCCCCCTCCCAGGGAAGGATAGGTAGAGGCGGTGCATGTGGTATCCCCTTGAACTATAAAAGGAGGACCTTGCCCACCGAGCAAAGGGACGACTCTCAGAAAACCTGAACTCTAGGAGAAGAAGGGGAGAAAGCTCTCCGGAGTTAAGGAACCCTTGTAACTCTTAACCATAATCTCAAACACAGGAGTAGGGTATTATGCTCCACAGCGGCCCGAACCTGTATAATCCGATTCTGTGCAAGCTAGCTAGTAGCCTTAGGGGCGGATACGCGATTTCTAAGAGGCGAGCCTCTTCCCCCGGCCGAACTCACGAAAGGGGGGTCTCACGACCTCCCGCTATCGAGGGCCTTCCCTCGACAGCTGGCGCGCCAGGTAGGGGGAAGGTCGCGCGCTCTGAAGTGAAGTCGTTTTCTTCCGCCCCAAGTTTCCCTGGGCCCTTGACGACCATGGTCGAGATCCTGGAGGTGGAGGAGGCGGTGGCGTTTACCCCCACCCCGTCCGGGAGTGAGTATTCTAGTGGGAGCCGCGGCCCTCGTCACCGCCGCCGCGACTCCCCAACTCCTCCCCGCCGCGAACCCTCGCGGAGGGAGGATACCACCCGTTCGGGTGGTTCGGCCCTCTCTTCGCCCCCGGGCGGGGGGAGGCCACGACGCGTCGGGGCACGTCGCCGCCTCACTTACGGCGACGACGATTCGCCCCGAGGCGCGCTTCAGGCGGCGGGTGCCCTTCTGTGGCATCCCCCCGTAAACTCGGAGCCAGAGACCCCTGTTCAGCGCTGGCTAGACGACTTGGCCAACTTGGTCACCTCTGCCCAGCGGCAGTTGGCTGCTGGCGACCGACCTGCCGCCACCGGTACGTCGCGTACCCCTGTTACCCTCTCCTCGTCGGCAAGGAGGAGGGCCCGTCGCTCGGCCACCGCCTCAAGGCGGTCCACGGCGCCAACATCGTCAGGGGCCTCAGGAAGCCGGAGGCGTCATGACGGTCTCTACGGGGAGCAGGACGCTCGGATCAACATCGAGCGACGCAGGGACGAGCGCTGAGCTGCCCGCATGGGGAAAGGCGCCTCCTCATCTGGAGTGCCACGTTCCTCCTCACGAGGCGGCCCTCCCCCACGCTCTCCCCTGGAGGGACGGGTTGTAAGGCCTTCGTGGTGAGTCTCCAGAATGTCCTGTGGCCCCTGAAGTTTCGCCCCAACCTCACGGAGAAGTATGATGGCAGCATCAATCCCTCCGAGTTCCTCCAGATCTACACCACGATTATTGTGGTGGCAGGGGGTGACTATCGGGTCATGGCGAATTACTTCCCCATGGCCCTGAAGGATCAGGCGCGTGGCTGGTTGATGACCCAGCCCCCCGACTCCATCCACTCCTGGGAGGATCTGTGCCAGCAGTTCGTTACGAACTTCCAGGGCACATATCCC
Source organism: Oryza sativa Japonica Group (assembly GCF_034140825.1). Lineage (NCBI taxonomy): Eukaryota > Viridiplantae > Streptophyta > Magnoliopsida > Poales > Poaceae > Oryza > Oryza sativa. Next base: position 17,533,750 of record NC_089046.1, read on the forward strand.
CGTCCGGGAGAAGAGGCGGACCTGCACGCTATACGGCGGAAGGACGACGAGTCCCTCCGCTCGTACATACAACGCTTTTGTTAGGTCCGCAACACTATTCGGTGCATTCCGGCCCACGCGGTCGTGTATGCGTTTCGGAATGGCGTGCAGCATAACTGCATGCTAGAGAAGATCGCCTCCAAGGAGCCCAAGACCACCGCCGAGCTTTTTGAGCTGGCGGACAAGGTGGCTCGGAAGGAGGAGGCGTGGGCCTGGAACTCTCCCGGCACCGGTGCGGCGGCCACGGCTGCCCCCGAGTCTGCCCCCCACTCTAAGTGGCGAGATAGGAGAGGCAAAAGGAAACCGGCCCGCTCCGATGACGAGGGCCATGTCCTTGCGGCAGATGGGCCCGCACGGGCCCCGTGCAAGGGAAAGGACACCGGCGACAAGACGATCTCCACTGCTCCATCCGGCGAGGGCCGGTCGGCAGACAAGTGGTGCTCGGTGCACAACACTTATCGGCACAGTCTCGCCGACTGCCGCTCGGTCAAGAATTTGGCTGAGCGATTCCGAAAGGCCGATGAGGAGAAGCGGCAGGGTCGACGGGAGGGCAAAGCCCCCGCCACCTCAACCGGTAACCGGCGAGAAGAGGCCAAGAACAAGGCCCCCGCCGATGATGGCGGTGACAGTGAGGATCTGGATTTCCAGATACCTCAGGGAACCGTCGCCACGCTCGACGGGGGGGGGGGGGGGGCGTGCGCTCACACCTCTCGCCGGGGCTTCAAGGCCATGAGGCGAGAGCTTTTGGCCGCTGTTCCCACGCACGAGGCGGCTCGGAAGGCGCGCTGGTCGGAGGTGAAGCTCACCTTTGACCAGAGCGACCATCCGACAGTGCTCGCTCGAGGAGGGAAGTTGGCCCTTGTGGTCTCCCCGACCATTCACAACGTCAGGATGAAGCGTGTCCTGGTTGAATGGAGAGCCAGCCTGAGCATCATCTCCCCAGCCGCCTTCGACGCACTCAAGGCCCCGGGGATGAAGCTCCAGCCGTCGCTGCCGATCATCGGCGTGACTCCGGGACATACGTGGCCTCTTGGCCACGTCGAGCTCCCGATGACCTTCGGCGACTCCACCAACTTCCGCACCGAGCGAAACGACTTCGATGTGGCGGACCTCAATCTGCCCTACAACGCGGTCCTGGGCAGACCCACGTTGGTGAAGTTCATGGCCGCCACCCACTATGCCTACCTCCAGATGAAGATGCAGGGCCCTGCTGGTCCCATCACCGTCTTTGGCGATGTCAAAGTTGCCCTCACCTGCGCGGAGCAATGCGCCGACAACCTGGCGGTGGCCACGGAGCCGCAGGCCCCGGAGGCCTCCGCGTCCCGCCTCCAAGAAGCGCCTCACCTCGGCTGATGAGGTGCCCGTCAAGGAGATCCCCCTTGGCGATGATGTGTCCAAGACCGCCAAAATTGGCGGAAACCTGGGCGCCAAATAGGAAGGCGCGCTTGTCTCCTTCCTTCGGGCAAATTCTGACGTCTTCGCATGGAAGCTGTCAGATATGCCCAGGGTCCTCAAGGAGGTGATCGAGCACCGCTTTGCCGTCCGGCAAAAAGTGCGGCGTCAAGCCCTGGAGCGACAGGCCTTCATCCGAGAGGAAGTGGCGTGGCTCCTGGAGGCTGACTTCATCCGCGAGGTTATCCATCCGGAGTGGCTGGCGAACCTGGTGGTCGCCCCGAAGGCCAACGGCAAGCTCCGGATGTGCATCGACTACACGGACCTCAACAAGGCATGCCCTAAAGATCCCTTCCATCTACCACACATAGATCAGATAGTCGACTCCACTGCGGGGTGTGACCTTTTGTGTTTTCTAGATGCCTACTCTGGGTATCACTAGATTCGCATGGCTAGGGAAGATAAGGAAAAAACTGCCTTCATTACTCCTGTGGGCACCTTTTGTTATACAACTATGCCTTTTGGGTTAAAAAATTCAGGACCTACTTTTCAGCGCATGACTCGTATTATTTTGAGTAATCAAATAGGGCGCAATGTAGAGGCGTATGTCGATGACCTGGTGGTAAAGACGCGCCACTAGGACACGTTGCTGCAGGATTTGGCTGAGACTTTCGATAGTCTTAGGTCCACACGCGTGAAACTGAATCCCGATAAGTGTGTTCGGTGTGCCGGCGGGCAAACTTCTCGGTTTTCTAGTCTCCTTCCGAGGCATAGAAGCAAATCCCGAGAAAATACACGCGATAGAGAGGATGGGCCCCCCTACAAACTTAGGGATGTGCAGTGCGTCACTGGATGCATGGCCGCCCTAAGTCGATTCATATCGAGGCTGGGAGAGAGGGCGCTACCCCTATTCAAGCTCCTCAAGCGCTCTAGGCCGTTTGTGTGGACGGAGGAAGCTGAGCAAGCTCTCAACCAGTTGAAAGCTTACCTCACCTCCCCCCCATCTTGGTAGCCCCGGGGCCGGAGGAACCGTTGCTACTCTACTTGGCCGCAACCCCCCATGTGGTGAGTACCGCCCTAGTAGTCGAGTGCGAAGAGGGCGAACCGGAGGCCCCTTTAACTCGCGATGGCCCTACGTCTCCCAAAGGCCCGGAGCCCGAGGCCCCCGTGGGAGGAAGGGAGGCTTTGGCGAGTGGTCCTAAGGCCTATGATCCCGACATGACTCGAGACCCCCCCGGGGCCCCCGAGCAAGGGCAACCCAGATCATCCCGCCAAGCAAATCCACCAGCCGGCCCAAGCCTTGCAGGTCATCCCGCTCTCTTGGCCTTTTGTGGTCTAGGGGCTAGACATCCTTGGACCATTCAAGGCTGCTCGAGGCGGGTATCAACACCTTGTACGTCGCCATCGACAAGTTCACCAAGTGGCCCGAAGCTTACCCGATCGTCAAGATCAACAAGCATTCCGCCCTCAAGTTCATCAGGGGCATCACGTCACGATTCGGAGTGCCCAACCGCATCATTACAGATAACGGCACCCAGTTCACCAGTGAGCTGTTCGGCGACTATTGCAACGACATGGGCATCAAATTGTGCTTTGCCTCACCCGCCCACCCTAAGAGCAACGGCCAAGTCGAGCGAGCCAACGCCGAAATCCTCAAAGGCCTTAAGACCAAGATGTACAACGTCCTAAAGAAACACGGGGATTCGAGGCTCGAGGAGTTGCCCACCGTGTTGTGGGCAAATCGGACCACTCCAAGTCGTGCCACGGGGGAAACACCATTTTTCCTAGTGTATGGCGCCGAAGCGGTCCTACCCTCGGAGCTTTCCCTGGGATCGCCTCGCGTCGCGCTGTACAATGAGGCCAACCAGGATGATCTTCGCCGCGACGATCTCGTTTATCTTGAAGAATGGAGAAGGCGTGTGGCCCTGCGTGCCGCGTGCTACCAACAAAGCCTGTGGCGCTACCATCAGCGCCTCGTCCGGGCCCAGTCACTGCAAGTTGGCGATCTCGTCCTACGCCGCGTCCAATCGCGTCTGGGCTGAGCAAGCTCTCGCCAATGTGGGAAGGGCCATACAAATTGATCGGTGTTCCCCGGCTAGGCTCTATTCGACTAACCAGGGAGGACGGCACCGAGTTGCCTAACCCCTGGAATATCGAACACCTCCGTCGCTTCTATCCATAGCGTCGAGATTTTTTGCTTTCTAGGAGCTCGGGCCAACCCCCGCACAACCCCTCGGTTTGTGCGGGCTTGGTCGGGGGCTACCACTGTGTATCCTTTTCCCTTTACAAGCAATGAATTTTTCTACTTAGTGTGAAGCCCGTTATGCCCCCCTTTTCTCTCTCTTTCCTTTGGCTTGTCCTGGTTCAAAGGATAGTTCGCGCTTACTCTGAACCCTAAGTGCCGTGGGGCGACCTGAAAACCGCCCAAAGGGAGCACAAACGCGGGCCGCGCCCCGGGTTGCGCCGAACCCTGGGGGCTCGGAAGGGCCTACACTCGGCCGTCCCCGACCCCTTGTCGTCGTAGCCCCGGTCTGGCAAGTCCCGCTGGGCGGCTTCCTCAGGGCGTCGGTTTTGCCTTTCACCACTTAGGTACCACGGACCGAGCGCGGGTTTGCCTTTTCGCTAGAACAAGCCCGAGGGGGGGGGGGAGGATGGGGTAAAAGCGGCATTTCGATCACAGGCAGATTAATTATATACTTTTGCTCTTGTTTTTTCCTCTTTCTATGCCGCAGGCATTCAATGGAAAAAGCAAAGGGGTAAAAAGTGCGAAAAGGAAGTTTTAATTGCAGAACAAGACAGGAAGACACGATGGCCTAAATACAAGAAGTGTCTGCTACAGGCACACAACAATGGGAAATTGAAAGCGCGGGTAATCACGGAGTGCTCGGGCCCCCGAGGCCGGTGCCGCTAACGACGTTGTAATGCCCCGATTTTTGTTCGGGAATAAAAATCAATTAATAATGCATTTTCTAGAAATTAAATAAAAGTTAAATCAATTTAATCAAGTGAAATTATAGAGGAAATTAAAAATTTCCTTTAAAAATCATTGGCCGGAAATATTTTGTAATATTCTCTTTGCCCTAAAATACTCTCCGGATTTTTCAGCAAATTTTCGGAGCTCAAGGAGTAATTATAATAATACAAAGTTCATTTAAACCAATTAAATTAAATGAAAAACAAATAAAATCCCTCCCCTCCTTCCTTGGGCTCAGCCCAATCCCTTCCCCCTCCTTCCCCGGCCAGGCCGGCCTTCCCCCTCCATTCTTGGGCCGTCGGCCTGTTCCCCTTTCCCCTTGTAAAAGTCCGCTTCACGTCCTCCTCAGCCTCCTCTCTCTCACTCCGGCCGACAAGTAGGACCGCAGGGCCCACTCGTCAGCTTCTCCCCCTACCTCCATCCGGCCGGCTGAAACTGCCATGGCCGCTGGTTCCGCCCCACGACGCCGCGCCTCCCGCGCCCCACCCCGTCCCGTGAGCGCGTGGACTCGATCCCCACCTCCTCTTCCCCCACTCTCCCCACGGAATCGGCACCGAACCGCTGCCACCACCCCCACGTCGAGCTCCACGTCGCCGGCCGGTTTCCACCTCTCTCGGGCTCGATCCCGCCTTCCCTCCCGTCTTCCCCTCATCCGTTTCCTCCATTTTTCCCAAGCCGCCGCGCCCTCCCTTGCTCTCCCCGCGCCGAGCCCACGCGCCGCCGCTCTCCGGCGAGCTCCAGCCGCCTCTAGCCGCCGCACTAGCCACCGCCGCGCCACTCCGCTTGCACCGCCAGCTTCGCCGTGCCTCGCCGTGCCTCAGCCTCCACTCCGTTTCCCCATTCCATCGTCGAAACTCCATCTCCACCATGAAACCGAGCCGCCGCCCCTTCCAACGCCTCCAGCCGCCCGCCACCGCCACTCTAGCCAATGCCGCGCTGCGCCGCTGCAGCCAAAAGCTCCGCCGCATCGTGCCGCACCCCGGCATCCACTCCGTTCGCCCCCTCCACCCCCGCAGCACCATTCCCATCGTGGTGCCAAGCTACCGCCACCTGTACCGCCTCCAGCCGCACATCGCCGCCGTCCTAGCCACCGGTGTGCCACGCGACAACCTCCACCGGCTTCGCCGTCTCAAGGGCAAGCCCGGCTACCACTTCCCCTCCCCAAACCGCCGCCGAAACGCCGCTGCCACCACCAACCTGAGCCACCAACTCCATTTGCCGACTCCAACCGCGTCGTCCTGCTGCTTTGGTCGTCGCCAATCCACGCCGTCGCCTCCCTCGGCTCCGCAAGGACGAGGAGGTCCTCGGCCACTGCTCCCCGTCGCCCGAATCCCGTCGGAACTCCACCTCCATCGCACACCGGTGAGCACCCGCCGCTTTTCTTGCTTCCGGCCGGTGATTCACGCCGCCGGGAGTCTCCTCGTGCCCCTTTCCCTGCAGCTAACCCATCCTCCCCGTTCGCCAGATCCCGCCGGCCCTCGGCCGTGCCTCCGGCGTGGTCGGGAGTCGCCGGAATGCCGTTCCCGCCTCATCCCGTGCCGACCACCGCCATCGCTTCCGTCGCCGACCGCCTCCTCGTGGTCATCTCGCCGTCGTGCCCTCTGGTGATCATCCCTCTTCCTTCCCCGCCGCCTCCTGTGCTGTGCGCCGCCGTTCCTTGCACCGCCAGTGTTGGCGCCGGTGGCCGTCCGGTCGTGCGCCGCCGCTACCCAGTCGGGTTGGCCGGCGAGCCAACCCGCCTCTCTGCTGCGCACCACTACCGTGGACCAAGTCCACGATGGACCAAATCCTTTGGCCCGCTGACTCATTGGGCCCGCCCGTCGGCGCCGGCTCTTTGCTGATGTCAGCGATGAGCTTATCCCTTCAGAAAATAATTAATAATTGCTCAATAATTCGGTTTAATTATAGAAATTGATTAAATGGCTCAAAGCTTCTAAAAATCATATCTAATTCATTCGAACTCCAAATTGAGCCATTCAACTTGCAAAATTCATCTAAAATTGAGCTCTACATGTTTGTTTACTTTTTATGTACTGTTTCCTTGGTTTTTATTAGAGTTTTTCCTCGTTTTGCGTGCCAAGGTGTAGTTTCCGTTGTTTCGGAAGTTCGTAGTCGCGAGGAAAAGAGTTCAGAAGATCAAAGTGAAGAAGCAAGGCAAGTCACACATTCCCCTTGAGAATTTTGATCCTAATTTACAAATGTTTTATCGTTTACAAATAAAATTGCATGTCTTGCTAATTACATGGGATCCGGGTATTACCTATCTGCTTGCTTGTGCCATATTTACTTGATATCTGTCCTTTGTCAACCTTGGGTAATAAATCAACTAGCTCATGTTACTTATGTGACCTAGCTAGAACTATATGCTTAGCCATGCTTAATTACCACTAGCCCGGTTGATGGGATAATTATAGTATTAGACCTTTTTAGTGTCAGAATGAGCTGCATGCTCGAGACATCTGGCCATGCTTCATGGTCGTAATTACCCAACTAAAATGTGACTTCATGGTGGGCTGTGGGTGCATGGTTTTGCTAGTCGTGCCCATGGCAATTAAGAACCGGTTCACGGGAAACCCTGGAAGAATTTATCGTGCTTACCACAAGCCAGCGTGGGCAACAGCTGGGCTTGTAGTGTAGCTTTCCTCTAGCCGACGCATCCAGGCAAGGGTGGGTGTGATGGAATTTGGATGGGCCCTGCGACGGCCTATGCGGCTTCCGGATTCACCTAGGCACGAGAGGGGACTGCCCGCTGCCTTGCGAGGAGTGGGGGTGAAATCTGAGGTGTGGTGTGCTTGGTTAGAGGGAGTTATGAGAAGGGTCCTATCACGACCTCTTTCCAGTATGTCGTGGTGGCATGTCAGCGCACGGAAACGTGTCGTGGGGCTATGTCTTGTGGGTACAGTTGTACACCTCTGATCAGAGTAAAACTATTCGAATAGCCGTGCCCGCGGTTATGGTCGGTCGACCAGATTCACCGTGATTAGTCTCACCCCTAATAAATCGACCCAATGCACTGTAGTTCAGGTGGGTTGGTTGGGCCTGTTCAACGTGGTATAGCGTTGATCAGTGGAGATTTAATAGTACCTTAATTACTCAATAGTTTTACTGTTTTGCTCAATAAAATGTTTTACAACCGCCTTTATACAAATAGCCACAAGCCATTCTTGAATCCCGTTGCACGTCTGCATCATTGGTGTGGCTTGCTGAGTATGGTGGTTGTACTCAGCCTTGCTATTATTCCCCTTTTTTCAGAAGTGTAGTGCTTCTGAGCTGAAGACGAAGTTAGAAGACCAAGGTTCAGACCCCAGTTAAGTTTTGCCTGTGAGTGGAGCTGAAGCCCCGCTAGGATCGCCTTTTCCCGCTGTTGTCATTTTCTTTCGGTGTGAGGACTAAGTGCCTCTTCTGTAAGTATTTACGCTTTATTTATGTTTGGAACTGTATATTACTTGTCGTTTTGTGTACCCTGGCTTGTCCTGGACAGGGATTTAATACACAAAATAGTCCGGAAATTTGGGTTAAATTTCTGGGCGTGACAGACGTCGTCCCAGTCCTCGCCGCCGAAGTCGTCATCATCGTCCCCGCTCCCGCTCTCCTTGTCCGAGGCAAGCCCGAAGGTGAACCGGGGGGCCGACCCCTCGAAGTTAGAGACGATCGCGTCGGCCGCCTCCCGGACTTGCTCCCGAGCCCTTGCCTCGGTCCCTGGAGGAAAATCCTCGAGTGCGCGCCATGGGACGAAGTCGGGGTCACGCGCTTGGTGGCTCGCGAGGACCAGTTCCACCGCGTCCCGCGCCAAGAAAGCCGACGACGATTTCACAGTCTCGCCGACCTCCTTCTCCAGCCTCTCCAGATCCGCCGCCAGCCCGTCCAGCCGGAGTGCGACTGCCGGCGTGTGGGCGGAAGCTTACTATCCCGGTGCACGGAAATGCCGACTCGGCGCCCCGCGCGCTCCAGCCGGTCGACGGCGTCGGAGAGCTTCCCGGGTCCGATCCCGTTGGTGAGGCGGAGGGCCGCAATCTCCCTGGCCTGATCTTGCACCAAGCGCTCTATATCGGCGAGAGTGCTCTGAGCCATGGCAAGCTGGCTCCCCAACTCCGCGCCGCCGGGCTGCCCGCCCGCCGCCAGGTCCTTCTCACGGGCCTCCAGCTCAGAAGCCCTCGCCGCTATCGCCGCGCGCTCGGCGCGAGCACTCTCCAGATGCCGAGCATCGCGCCCGGCAACAGCCTCCTCGCGTTTTGCGAGCTGCTCGCCCAGCCGGCGCGAGGCCACCTCATGGCGGTTCACCTCAGCTTCGCGCTCGGCGAGTACAACGTCCCGTTCTCGGCACGCCTCTTCCCAGAGCCGTAGCTCCTCTGCGTGGCGGTCCACTGAAGCTTTCGCGGCGAGGGTGATCCGGTCACGCTCAGCTGCGGCCTCTTCACGAAGGTGAAGGGAGGCCTCCACCTCCGCTGCTGTTCTCTCGTGGGCGGCCAAGGTGGACTCCCGCAGATCGAGCAGACGCGCTCGCTCCTCCAGCGCCTGAGTCCGCCTCTACAGCTCCTGGGCTCGCTGCGCCTGCTCCTGGCCACGCGCGTTTTGCTCACGCTGGCTCTGATCGAGGACCTCGATTCGCCGGCGAATCGTGGTCTCGAACTCCTGCGTGGAGCGGACACGCTCATCCAAGGCCCTGCGTTCGGCCTCGAGCGCCGCTGTCCGAGCCCGCAGCGAGGCATCGGCCTCCGATACCCGCTGCTCTTGGGCAGCAGCTGCGTCGAGGATACCGCGGGCGTCCTTGATCCTCTTCGCCAGATCCTCGGCATGGGCCTCGTACTGAAGGCGATGTCACCCAGTGCTTCGTCCAGGACGCTCGAGGCAATCAGCGCCGCCTGCCGCTCTTCCTCCACCTCTCGCATGACGGAGTCCAGCGACTCCTCGCGCGCCTGGATTTTGGCTAGTTGGGCTTGGCGCATTTTGCGTCCCACCCTCACCATGTCGTCCACGGCGCGACGCCCCTCGTCAACTCGCACGCGAGCTGTGCCCATGCAGCCTCCAGGGCCGCTCGCTCTTCCGCCAGGGCTTGAACTTGGGCGTTGAGCCCCTCCCGAACGGTGGAATCGGCGGCAGCGAGCACCTGCAGGAGCGGCTCCATACTTGCCGGAGTCGGAGAAGAAAAAGTTGCGGCCCGCCCCCGGGACGACGGAGTGCCGCTGGATCCCCCGCGAGACTGGGGGATGCTCTCGGCCCCCCTTCTACACGACCAGCCTTGAGGGCGCCCCAAGTGCAAGGGGGAGCGGCCGTCCCTCTCGCCCCCCGCCTCGGGTCCTCGGGTAGATTCGGCCTCGGCCTCAGGCTTGGGCCCGCCCCCAATTTCGGACTCGGCCTCCGGCTCGGGCCCGCCCCCGATTTCGGCCTTGACCTCGAGCTCAAGGCCGCCTCCGGCCTCGGCATCCGAGCCACGACCTCCTTCGCCCCCCGATCCCGGGTGGCGCTCCGCATGAACCCTGGTCTCGGAGTCGCCCCCAGGAGGGACGTCACCGCCGCTATCGCCCGCGGCGGGACGAGTCCCGGCTGGGGTTCGCTCGGGGCCGGACCCGGTATGCGGCCCGTGGGCCCTGCCGAGGGGCTGTGAAGGCCCCGCGGCCTTGGATCGGCCAAGCCTGGGCCGCTCCGATCATTCGGATTTGGTCCCCCGCGAAGGGTCGGACCGCGTGACCCCCTGGGAAGGAATCTCGCTACAAGAGAACCCAGATCGCGTTAACAAATAAAAAGAAAAGGAGGGAACAAGAGACCAAGCTGGATAAAAGCACCGAGGTGGGTGCCGGCGATCGTACCTGCGGGGAGGGCGGTTGAAAGTCCACTTCGGGGGCTCAATGAAGCTCCCCCGACACGGCTCCATTTGTCCTATCTTCCGGAGCCGTTTCTTCTTCCGTCCGGCCTCGGTCCCGGCAGGGCTCTTGTGGCCCGCTAGCGGACGATCCACGCGCTCGGCGCCCCCTCCACGCGGGGGAGAGGGCGGTCGAGATTCGGACATCTTCCGCTTCCCTTTCGGGTCGCTGGCCGAGTCGTCCCCGGGTCCGCGGTTTGGGCCGGGAGACCTAGAGCTCCCACCCCCGCCGGGTCCGCTTGTCCGACTCCCGCCTGCTGTCGCGCCACCGCCAGCAACATCGGCAGCGCTACCACCGGTGCCGTCCCGGCTGGACCTGCTCCTGCCGGTGCCAACAACCGACACGGCCAGGATGCTCTCCCGGTCGCGGTCGCACCATAGGGAAAGGATCCCGTCTGGAATCAGTGTTTGCTCGGCGGAGTCCAAGCCCAGTACCCGCCGAATCACCATCTTCGCGTCCTCCTCCTCCCAGTCCCAGCGCTCACCCACATGCGTGCGCATGGGGTTGTTGGGACCAGTGTACTCCCACGCGCCACGGGATCGATCCTGGAGAGGTGCGATGCGGCGGCGGAAATAGTCACCAAAGACCATCGCCCCTGTGAGGCCCAGGCTTCGCAGGCCCCTAAGGCGATCCCACACCGCGTCGTACTCTTCGCCCAGTTACGAAACCGCCAGCCATACGGCGGATCTTTCGGGAGGACCGGCAGGAAGCCGAAGTCGCGGGTGGTCCGGCAACACGGTGTAGAACCAGTCCTTCTTCCAGTCCTCCCATTTCTTGCGGAGATGACTCTCGATGTATTGCCCCGCCGTGCCTGGCCGGGGCTGGAAGTAACATCCCCCCACCACCGCACCTTGCAGCAGCTGTGGGATGAAGAAAGACTGGAACAGCCGCATCGTCAGCCGCACCCCGATGAACATCTCGCACAGATGCGCGAAGATGGCCAGCGTCATCACGGCGTTGGGTGCGAGATGCAAGGCATGGATTTCATAGAAATCCAAAACCTCATGGAAGAATCCGGAGAACGGCGGAATCAACCCCGCCATAGCGAAGGACAAGAGGTGCACGGATCGCTCCGGATACAGCGGCCGCGGCCGCAACTCCCCCGCCCTCACGACGGCGCCTTCCGGCATGATCTTGCGGGGGAGGCTAAGGTGTCTATCCGCCATAATGCGTGATGCCGGGAGCACCGTGTCGCCAGCGTCTTGAGCCATGATGGCCGGCGGAGAAGCGGCGGAGGGCTTGGCGCGCGGAATAGTGTGAAGTGGTGAGAATGTTAGGGCTTAAGGAGCGAGAAGACGAGTGGGCAGTTGGCGAAAGGAAGGAGACAACATCCTTGCCTCCGTATCCTTTTATCCTCGCCTCACCCACGCTCACCTCCTCGTTTCACGCCCTCACGGTTGCCCCCACGATTCTCGCGCCCACGGTTGTCTCTTCGTTTCCCGCGTCAACTCATCACGTCGCCCATTGAATCCACGCCCTGCATTTAGTGCGCCTATCAGCGGCACACTCGGAGTAGGGCGCACAACGGTCACGGACACAACCTGAGTGAACCGTCACCACTACCGCCGCATGAGTAGCGGGCAAGAGAATCGAGGCGTGGCCTGACCGACCCCCCGATTTTCACGCCTTAAACATCCCCATCATCAGCGTGGTCAGTGGCGGCAAACTGCTGCCGTGGTTAATATGCCAACCTGGCCACTCGGCGACATTTCCTTAGATTCCCTGTCGGGCCCACAACCCCAGCTTGGGAAGTCGTGAGGCACCACATCAGACCGACCTCAGGAGGTCAGTGTCCAATATGGTGCCAGGGGCTACTGTCGGAGATGGGCCTGGGGGTATGCGAAGTGGGGGAAAGTTACCTTTCCATCCAGCCGCGTGGCTCTACAGCCTAGCCCTACTCCCGCGCCTCGCGAGTCACAAAAGCGGCCGGGGGGCCTCGGGGTGCCATGTCGTGCCCCTCGGGCTCTCCCGCTGCCTTGTCCCGAGGCCCTCGCCCAGCTACCATGTGGCGGGGGGAGCGAGCAGGAAGGGGGCCGAGGCTGAACAGCCATCAATGCGCAGCGCCTCAACTGTCCCTCACCGCATTTAATGCGGTAAGGGCAGATGTGCGGTGCCGCCTAGCTGACCCACGTCAATCGGATGTAACCAGTCTGTGACCGGCCTGTTGCCGGTCACATCCGATTGAACGGGCGGCCGTGCCCCCACGTCGCTTCTGTAACAGGCGGAGTGGAAGTAGGTATGACCCGTCCCATCAGGGCATAATTCGGGGTTCCCTCCATGAGAGAAGGACCACCACAAGTCTTCACCCATTTATAAGGGAATGACAGGGCTGTCCCCCGTGTCAGGCGGGGGGTGGCGCTGGGTCCCACTTAGGACGGGCTGCTGCTTAGCTTCTGAGCGAAGGCACGGATCATGGCCCGGTCAAGGTAAGGTGGGTCCCCCTCCCAGGGAAGGATAGGTAGAGGCGGTGCATGTGGTATCCCCTTGAACTATAAAAGGAGGATCTTGCCCACCGAGCAAAGGGACGACTCCCAGAAAACCTGAACTCTAGGAGAAGAAGGGGAGAAATCTCTCCGGAGTTAAGGAACCCTTGTAACTCTTAACCATAATCTCAAACACAGGAGTAGGGTATTACGCTCCACAGCGGCCCGAACCTGTATAATCCGATTGTGTGCAAGCTAGCTAGTAGCCTTAGGGGCGGATACGCGATTTCTAAGAGGCGAGCCTCTTCCTCCGGCCAAACTCACGAAAGGGGGGGTCTCACGACCTCCCGCTATCGAGGGCCTTCCCTCGACAGTATCATATGATTTCCTCTTCAGTATTTGTATTAAAAAACAGAGTATGGTCATTGATCACCACCCACTATTTACAATTGTTGCAAATTCGCTACTACTTGTGAATGTGCTAATAGTTGTGAATGCATATAATTATAATATCGTAATTTCAAATTAAGCTAGTCCTTTCTGCAGGATCTTATAGTGCTTATGCTTCTGCTTATAATCGAATCGGATAAGCATATGAATTAGTGAAACAACAAGGCTCCTATATTTTGTCAGTGCTTTACTAATGGTATCAATATCATATCCAAAATACAATATGCTCGGTAATTTATACGAAAGTACATGTAGTTTAGTGGTTTGTAGTGATCTAATCGAATAGCACCTCAAGGTCATATGTTGAAATCTTCATGAGAGCGAATTTCACATTGAGTTGTTTGAGGGGCTAAGTTCCCAATTTAAATGACACCACACACCGCCGTGACGTGTGGTGTCCCTCATCGAGCGCCTCGGTCGTCGTGCGCATTGGACGGAGGCGGCTCTTGCGGCTGCCATGGAGGCGGGTCACCGGCGCCTGCCCCTATAGCGTGAAACTGCCCATGTCGCCGAGCTCAAGGAGAGGATATTCCACAAGTACCTCGTGCCAGCGGAGAAGACGACCAACTCAAGGAAACAGATGGCCGCTTGAGAACTGATCTTCGTGTGCTTATTAAATCTTTGTAAAGCATTTGTGAAATACTGCCCCTGTTTTTGTATTGTATGAATTTTGGACGTAATATTTTACTATTCATCTTATTTTATTTTTTTAAAAAAATTTTCATTAAAGGCATTTACGCATGACTTATATGATTTCACTAAAATATGTTGAATAAGTGGAATGAAAAAACATTATATATTAGAGTAAATTTTAGAGAACCTCATTATGGTCAAAATTGTAAAAAAAAATACAGATATTATGACGCGTGGCACATAACTATTGATATTGATATTTTGGTGTATATATATATATATATATATATATATATATATATATATATATATGTTTCGTAAAATCACACCTTTATTAAAATCTTTATTAATTATAGCATATTTGAAACAATTTTTCAAAGTACAGAAGAGATAAACTATCAACATTAGTTAAGAACTTAATAATTAAAATTTTTATATACACTATATGTTTTATTATTTTAAGTAAATTTGTACTCAACATGCATAAATCATAATATATGTTTTATAAAACTTTAGAACCATAATACATTGGGTTATGTTTCACAAGTCATAATATATGTGGTTTTATATAATTTTGATCATAAAACATGGGGATTTTGAAATTTACTCTATCAAAGCATATTATATATACTCCCTCCGTCCCAAAATATAAGCATTTTTAGACTCTGACACGGTCTCCGATATATTAATTTGACCAACAATATAGATAAAAGTAATATGTTTTAAATAAAAAGAGTTACTTCCTCCGTTTCACAATGTAAGTCATTCTAGCATTTCCCATATTCATGTTGATGTTAATGAATCTAGATAGATATATATGTCTAGATTACTTAACATCAATATGAATATGCAAAATGCTAGAATGACTTACATTATGAAACGGAGGGAGTACATTCTATGATAGTTATGATAGTTTGTTTAATGATAAATCTAGTAACATCAATTTTACATGATTGATATTTTTTTATTTTTTTTACTATTAATATTCAAAGTTGAAAATGTTTGACTTATCACTATGCTAAAAATGCTTATAGTTTAGGATAGAGGGAGTAAAAGTTAACATCGTCCTAAATTTGAAAAGGAGAGAATATATATATTACTATCTTGGGTCGTGGAAACATGCACGTCGTTTTGAACGAAAGTCAAACAAGGGATATTACTTGCTCTGTCCAAAAATATCTTAAATCCTACCAAAGGAGCAATTAGCAGAGAAAAAAAATTACCTAAATGCTTCTTATTAGAGGAAGGGTGAAAAAACATATTTAGATTTTTTAGAGAGCTCGTAAGAAATATACACAAGGTTCAAAGCAATTTCAAACATTTTTTATGATTGATCATAAGTTTCAAAAGGAATAAAATAATGCCTCAAATAAAATTCGTGTCTTTACGGCAATAAATATGTGACACGTTAAATAAAAACTCATCCTTTTTGGATTGAAAAAAATAGGTTAGTCCAAATCATTTTTGATTCATTCCTGATGCCAATACATTTAGGATGGATTCGGGGAACAAAAGGCCATAATTTGTGGTGCTTTTCAGGTTTACTTATGCAAAAAAAAAAAAAAAACAGAGTATAGCCACCCTGCCCTTGTATATGATAATTCATTTAACATTTATTGAAAAATCTAATTAAGTTTATAAAAAGATAAGAAGTATCAAATTAGTTTCATTAAAACTAGTTTAATATATGTACCTAATTAAAAAATACATAAGGATTCCAGCACTATTTTCGTCCGTTATCATCATCTGCATGTAGACGCGATTTTTTTAGGCGAAACGGACTCTGAGGTGAACTCTAGGGTTTGCTATAGGGCTCAATTCCAAGATAGATACGACGCGATTTTGCTCTAATTCTTGAGAAGGGGAAAAATGAGGAGATAAGGATCGAAACCCCTCAATCTGAACGCGCAGAGATGTAGCCTAGAGCGGGGGGGGGGGGGTGAATAGGCTTTCCTGAAATTTTCTCAACAATCGCAGCGGTTAAGATTAACAGTGCCCGGAACCTCCTGGTGAAAAACACCGGAACTTCCTGGCAGAGATGAGCAGCCCGGAACTTTCGGAGTTCTTGAGCCAGGAACTTCCGGGCAATAGAGAAAATCAAAATTTGGGGAAGCAAAACAGGTCCTAGCTATAGACAATCAGGCACAAGGTTGCACAAGATGTAAATCACAAGATACCAGCAGATTCAAACATAGATCATGCACAAGAGAGACAAAGGCGATTTTTTTCCGAAGTTCGGATCACACGGGTCCTACTCTCCATTGAAGTGCTCAAAGAGCCGGGTCTCGATTAACCCCTTGCCTCACTTATGCAAAGATCCCAGAAGAAGTCCACAGCCTTCAACTCAACACTTCTAGGTCATTTTCTAGAATTGAGTGACCGCCAAGATCCAACTCACAATTCCTTCTAGAAAAGACCACAAGTGCAAGTTGCTCTACCTAGGACAACCTCTGAAAACTCAGCACAAGAATCTTTACTCACTTACCTCGTTTCCTTGTGGAGGTGAGGAAAACCTTCACAAACTTTCCCGGGACATTCACAAGATCTTTGGAAGCTCACGGGCGACACCTAACCGTCTAGGAGAAGATCTCCAAGAGTAATAAGCCCAAGTGACAGCCCACAAGGTATCCAAAGTGCTCAAACAAACATAATCTTTAAGCCATCTCCAAAACACTCCTATACTCTAATCTAATCTCTCAATCTCACAAGATAGGCTCTAGATTTGAGTGGAGGAAGCAAAGGAAGCTTGGGAGTGGCTAGAAAACCCTAGAACATGAAAGAACTGAAGTGGAATAGCCAAAGGGTGACCTGGGGACGAAATCCATATATATAACGGCTAGGTGACGTCATCTAGCCGTTACTCACAAGTTTGAACTGGAAACCTGCCAGGAGATTCCGGGCAAAAGTGCCAGGAACTTCCAGGCAGCACTTAGGAAAAATCTAGCTAAACTTCGGTGCCCGGAAGTTTCGGCCAGAACCTCCGGGTAGCCCTCTCTGTCCCGGGGAGAAAATAAACTTTGGTGTCCGGAGGTTCCAGCCTTTAGACTCATGGATATGACTAAGAGCACTTTGTATACCCTGGAACCACACTTGAAACCCCTCTTAACAGTACGGTTTTTCCTAAACTCAATTTCGAAAGAGAAAAAACTAGTCTAATCACCTTCGATGTTTTTCGCACTTAGGAACATTCAAATTGAGGGGTCTCCTTGCATTCTTAGCCATCACAACTTCCTTTGGGACTAAACTCCTGTGAATAAACTTGATAAACACGTTAGTCCCCTTTAACCACCTTGTCATTAATCACCAAAACCCACTAGGGGTTTAAGTGCATCTTCACAATCAATTTTGGATTATCTCCAAAGATACGAACGGATTTTATGGAGGAGGCAGCTTCCAGTGATGTCGGGTAGTTGCAGGACTCGGACGGAGGTAGGGGACGACACTGTGCACTGGGAACCACGCGACAGTGAGACGAAGAGCAGGGGGACGCCGATTAGACTTGTGGTTGCTAGATGAGCTGGATATGCACTTGGAGGCCGAGGCGGAAGGGAGGAAAACGGGCTGGCTCGGCTGCATGCTGAGGAAATAAATGCGCTGAAAATGGCCCAGAGAGAAAGGAGGGTTTTTATTTGGATTTGGAAAAAAGTACGATTTACCTCCCGAACTATCAGGGTCGATCGAATTACCCCCTTAAATCATCAAACCAGATATTTTACACCATCAAGTATTCATAGCAGACAAATAACCCCCTAGCACTGTTCTTAGCGGTTTAGACTTAAGCTTGTACACGTGGTGCCAACGTGGCAATCCATACAGTAAAAATTGAAAAAAATCCCTAGGCCCACATGTCATACATATCCCTCACCAAATCCCTTGCGCTCTCTCTCTCTCTCGTTTAGGTGGCTGGCGACGGAGGTGGACCTTGCTCGGGCGGGCGGGCGACGGAGGCGGAGCGAGCTCGAGTGGCCGGCGGTGGAGGTAGAGCGAACTCGGGAGTCACCATGGACCAGTCTCCACCATTGCTCCAGGCCGCCGCTTGAACTTAACCACCGCCCCGGGGTGCTTGCCTCGGCGCTGCTGCGCTCGCCTTCACAGACTGCCCGCCACTGTCGACGACACCCTTGACTCCGCCGGTGCCCTCTCCACCTCCGCTCCTTGTTGTTATGCGGCGGCGGCGACGGAGGTCAATGCCGCTAGCGGGCGGGGATAAAGGGGAAAGAGAGAGGTGAGAAAATCCGACAGAGAGGTGAGATAGTCTGCATCGGCGGTGGCTTCCTCGCTGCCTTGGCCTCGTCAATCTCCCGTACCGTCTCCTGCATCCTGTAATCCACAAGGTACTCTGGCTCGCCGTCGGCACGCATCCGTGCCTTGCTCGCCTATGCACCCTCGCCGAGCATGCGCACCAACCGCAGCACGCCCAGCCTTGCCGAGCTTGCGCACCAACCGGGACACAGAGGAGGTTGGAGGAGGCGAAGCCGGAGCTGGGCATGTTGTTGCCGTACTCGACGCTGAAGGTCCTGGAGGCACAGGCCACCCAGAAAGAGGGCCTCGAGCTGGAGGTGGGTTGGGTTCTTCGGCGGCGCGGCATGCCTCGTGGACTCGAACTCGGCCACCTTGGCGCGGAACGCCTCCAGGGTGTAGCGCTCCCTGCTCTCCCACACCCGGCGGCTGGTGGCGAGACGTTTCTTGGCGGAGAGACTGACCTGCTGGAGGAGCGTGTTGAAGGTCGTGGTGGGGTCGACGGCACTGGAGGAGGCAGCGGAAGGTGTCATACTCAGGGGGCTGGTGGAGCGGGGGCACAATCTTGCAGATGCCATAGCGGGACGCCTCGGGCTCAATCAAGGATGTACGCGATGGGGTCGATGAACTACACCAGCGTCGGCTCCACTGCCGCCGCCTCTATGTTCTGTGCCACCGCTGCCTCCGCGTCCCTCTTCACTGCCGTCCACGCCGACCGTCCCCGCCCACCGTCGGCGCGCGCAGTCCGCCGCCGTCCTCACACCGCCGTGCGCATGCCGAGAGAAAGAGGAAGAGTGAGAAAGAGAATCAGAGAAGAGAGAGGGGAAGAGGGGAAGTGGGGAAGATGAGTATCATACATGGGTCCCATATTTTTTTAATAAATAAAATGCTGACTGGATTGCTACGCGTACGCCACGTAGGACAAAACCGCTCTGAATTGGGTCGAGGGGGTAATTTGTCCGGTATTGAAAGTTGAGGGTGAACGATGTCTGGTTTTCGGGTTTAGAGGGGTAATTCGGTCGACCGCGATAGTTCAGGAGGTAATTCGAACCTTTTCCTTTAGGTTTTCATTTAAATAAATGCTGAAATGATGTTCGTATTTTTAAAATTATTAATGGAGCTCTGGAAATTCTGAAAAAATTCAAATAATGTGATTAATCATGGAGGATGGTGAAATATGTATTTTAATTAATTACATAATGCTAATCTTTTTCGACTTTTTATTAATTTTCTCGTGTTTTCTTCCCGTTGAAACGCACGGATATTTTTTCTAGTATTTTAATAATATACTAGTTTTAAGTTAAAAATGTTGGCTATACTTTTTAGTAAACTTATTTAATTTATTTTTAAAAATAATTAGAAAAAAATCAAAACGGCTTATAATAATACAAAACAACGGCAGTGTCATTCTTCAAGGCAAACAAAAGAATTATCTACTCAGCGAGTCTGATACTCTGATTCCGATTCCTAATCGGAATATATCCTGAGTCCCTTTTTCTTCTCCGGCTGATCAGCGATCGATCAGTCCTTGTCCGATTGCTACTCCAACTCGATATTTCGACGCCGATATATACGTCGATCGACACCAAAAGCTGCTCATCGACCGATCGACGCCATGGCTGCCATGCAAGTGCAAGGTCATCCCCTCCATCTGGCGGTGGCGGCGGTCTACGTCCGCCTCGTCGTGGACAACCTGACGACGACCGCCTCACCCCGCAGGAGCCACCGCCTCCTCCACCTGCTCCGGCTGCGCCGCCACCACGACTACCGCCGCCTCCGGTTCCCGGGCGCCGTCGCGGCGGCGCTCGACGACCTCGAGGACCTCTACTCCCAGCAGGGGAGGCCGGGCGGCGAGCCGATCACAATGGCGGCGGCGGCGTTCGCGCGCCACGGCATCCGGAGGGAGCGTGCGAGGCACGTGGCGAGGCTCCGGGCGGCCGCGTCGCTGCGGCTGTCCGTCGCCAGCGCCATCCGCGGCCTCGCCGTCAGGTCCACCGCGACGCGGAGGTGCGTCAAGACGGCGCGCGGCCTGATCCGGCAGACGCAACGGCTGCTCCCCGTCGGCGAGCGCGACCTCGACGGCGGCGGCGAGGCGACCACCACCGAGCGCGTGGTGACCGTGGTCGAGTTCCTCGCGACGTTCCAGGGGATGGAGGCGGAGCTGGAGGCCGACATGGAGGCGATGGGCCCCGAGCACGAGCGCCTGCTCCGGCGGCACGACGCCGCCGTGGGCGCGGAGCTTGCCGAGGCGGCGGCGTTGGAGGCTATCCCGGAGCTTCCTCCTGCCACCGAAGAAGAAGTCCAACTCGTCCGTGAAGCTTGTCGCCGCGTTCTAAGTGATCTTGTAGTGCTCATTGGGTTTTTTAAAGCCGTTGCGAACTATCTTCGTGATTAAATTTAGTTGAAGGGACTGAACTATCAAAAATCAGTCGACATCTTATAGCCATCCCGTTAAATTTATGTTCATTTTGGAACTTTTTCAAATGTCAGCCCTTGCAACAATTTTAATTACTTCCTCCGTTTCATATTATAAGACTTTTTAGTACTGCCCATCTAGATTCATTAACATCTATATGAATATGGACAATGTCTAGATTCATTAATATCTATATGAATATGGATAATGCTAGAAAGTCTTATAATAAAAAACGGATGGAGTACATGACAACTTTATTGTTGGTATAAACGTTTTACGTGATACAAATAAACTTTACTTAAACTTTGAAATTTATAAGTAAAAATTAGGGAGAATAGCTAATATGGTCCCTAAAGTTTCGCTCCTGGGTCATTTTAGTCCTTAATCTTTCATATTGTCCAAACAAGTCCTTTAAATTTGTCATGTGGGCTAATATAGTCCTTGGTCCCACCAAAATCGCCACATGGACATGCCATGTCACCTTCCTATGCAAAATCTATATGATTTGTCCAATTTACCCTTACGCATTGGAAAATAAAAAACAAAAGGAAAAAGTTAAAAAAATATATGGTATATGCAAGAGCAAAAATATACCTCAAAATATGTGAAAAAAGAAGTATTTTTTCCTATGATTATGTCTAATTCACCCTTATATTTATTTTTATATGATATACGTAAGGGTAAATTGGACAATTCATTATAGATTTTGCATGAATGATGACATGGCATATCCATATGATGGTTTTGGTGGACCCAAGGACTATTTTAGGCTTTATGATAAAGGTTAAGGATTTCTTTGGACCATTTAAAAGGTTAGGGAGTAAACTGATCCTACAGAGAAACTTTAGGGACTAAAGTAGCTATTCTCTCTAAAAATTACATACAAATTAAATTTATGTAGTTAAGGTCTTATTTCAAACAAATATTTATTTCAAAGAAAACAACCGAACATGCAATAAAAAAAAGAAAGAAAAATTAGATTCAAACAATGTTCTTTGTTGCACTACCAAGCCAAGCAATTATGCAGGTGTTTTATTTGCGCTGGAACCCTTTATTATAACTATGGAGAAAATATTGTTGAACTTATATAGAGGATAAAAAATCTAACTTAATTTTAATCAACCCTTGATTTGTTTGTTACGTACCTTCACGAGGCGATTCAATCACACGAAAGTTGAGTTCCTTGATTTTGTAATTTTTGCTTCTAGCCATATTTATATGGCATGTGTACAAATGGTATATAGGATAATTAGCTAGCGGTAGTATAATATTTACTCGATACAAGAGTTGTGTGAACTTAATCTATCTTTTATTCAAAAGTCAATAAATGGTTTTTGAGATATGCTAAAAAAAATAGAACCCTCGATATACTTTAAAGAAGTACATTCTCCGACTACATATAAGACTTGAACAAACTAAAATGTTTCCCTTCAACAATATAAATGCCCACACTTAGGCTCATGCCACCATCCTAGTTACAACAACATATCATCCAAAAAGAAGTGACAATACTGCCTCCCGTCCAATAGTGTTGGAGCTCATTGTAATTGAAGTGGACCAGAGGCAGACCATCCAAAAAGATGCAACAATACTGCCTCCATCCAAAAGTCTCTTGACATATTTTATTTTCTTATTTTTTTCAAAGGTATAAGGCATATCTGTAGTCCCTATATGCTAAATTAAGTTGTTGATCGAAACCTAATGATACATCTTAGTATTAACTGGATACATGCATGCATATATATAATTTATTGGTTTTGTCATATGGTGGATGAGTTAATTTCTCGTTGGTTTTGGTGACAAAGATATGTATCCTAAACTTTTGGATGGAGTGAGCAGTAAGTTAGCCACGAAAGAAGAACACAATACTGGCATAATGCTAAATGCATTAATTAATTACTACTATGTGTCTAGCACACGGAAAACAATTAATGTAAGTTTATAGCGCATCGCTCTAAACCACAAAACTATGTGTCATTGGTACATAATACCACATATGGATAGGTCTTATGGGTGTCGGCTCGCTTAAAACAAGCATCTATATGGAAATTTGGATCAAATTAATAATCGACACCTATAACCACTTATTGTTGTTGGTTCATAATAAAGATTGGCACTTATATGTGAGTCATTAGAGCTAGCTTTTAAAAACCAATATCATTATGTGAGACATCACAGTGGGTTTTTAAAGAAAACCAGTATTGACAGATCGAACCGAGCTGGTAGGAGGCAGGGGTCGGTTTTATCTTCCACCAAATCCTCTTCTTATTGCTTCCCCCACCCTTTTATCTTCTCGATCCATCCACATCTTCTTCTCTTCTCTTCTTCTCCCGTGCGAGGGTGTGCCCCCCTATCAGGGGTGGGTGGCCTCCGATCTAGGGCGTGCAGCGAGCAGCTTTCCCCACAGCAAGGGCACGGCTTGCACAACACGATGCGTGGCAGACAACCTCCCCATGGTAGCTCGATGTGCTCGAGGCCCTGCTCGTATTCCACTCTAGTCGCCCTGCCTCCTTCCCTCGCCGTGAGCTCTAGGTCATCTAGATATACCTGCCACGAGGTCGGTAGAGGCTAGATCCAGCCGCCACGAGCTCAAGGCGTGGCTAGATCTGGCTAAGGGGGAGTGGTGGTTGGGGGATTCGACAACAGACAACGCACTAGATGACGTGTGGCAGTGGCAACGCTCAACGCACAAGTGGGAGGACTTCATCACGGCAAGCAGTGGCAACGGCGGTGACATTCTCTTCCTAGATATATGTGTTCTTAGATGCTAACTTATACATGTTTGATTACGTAACTTTGTCGTTTGATTATCTTGAAAACCTTTCGATCTCATGGTCTCTATGCTGTTGTTGGATGGATGGTTGATATGTTCTTGAAACCATTCAATAATAGATGTTGACTAATGTATTCTTGGATGTGCGATGCTTTGGGATAATAGGGAGCTACCTTATTCATCTGCTCAAATCAAGCCGAAATAATGAGGATTCATAGAACCTCGGGGTGCCTGTTACTAAATCAACACCTATGTTTTCTCATTAGTTCCGTCTCAATTGTGCCGGTTGAAAAACAAACACCTATGTGGGGGTTTCCGATCGACATCTATAGTGTTCTATTTACAAGTGTGTTTGGGAAGTTTGGTTCCAATTCTTAATCGGAATATACGCTCCATCTGTTTTTTTTTCTCTGATCAATGATCGATCAGGCCTTCTCTGACTGACGATACTTCTACACCATTGTTGAGCACAACTAAATCAAGTTTTCTGCACACGTTAAGCGCAATTAAATTCTCTTTAGGGCAACGGACCACCGCTAGATGGTGTGGTGTTGGTGACTATGCTGGTGCGATGGTTGGTGGTAGAGATGGTGCTACAACTATGGTTCAGGTTTATCGTTTTGAGGATTATATCAGGGTATTGATAAGATCATAATTTTGTTTATTTCGGTCCGAAATTATTTGATTTTTTAACAAAATTTAGTGAAATTTTACAAATATTACCAAATTGACTAAAAAATTAAAATCAAAAATTAAAAATTATGGCCGAAATAATATTGTACGGGGTCCAATAGAAATTTCGGAAGTTTTTAGTCCGAAATTTGAACCCTGGCTACAACCGGTGCAGGAGTTTTAACAGTGGCCTGAGGATGTTCTTCTGCAGCTCGCGGGAACGTCGAGCTATCTACGGCTGCCTGGAGGATCCTCCTGGCATAACGCGCGCGAGAGGATTCATATCCAAATGGCAATAAACAGCCTCCTCTATGTTCGACAAAAATTTCTCTATCACCCAATTCATGTAGGTGACACGTACAGGCCCTATTACTAATTAAGGTGATGGGTCGATGCTTTGCTAACAACATGAATGGATAGAATGAAACACTTACTTAAAGCAAAATTCGAAAAGAAAATAAAATAGAATAGGAACTTCAGATCTTAGAGCATCACTAATAGATTACGTGTAATATCTCTCAAGAAATTTATTTTTGGGTTTCTAAGTGAATACTCCCTCCATTCCAAATTGATCTATATAAAATTATTTTATAGGTACACCAAGACCAAGAAAATCTAATAACTCTCTCATACTATATTTACTATAGCAACAAACTCAATGCATTCACCCTCCCCAATATTTTCTAGCCAACAGCAAATCAAGATATTGCATCGGTTATAAATACTCGTGTGCATGGATGCATGCATCAATGTCCATTTACTTCAATACACAAATAACGAATAGACTCAAATAAATAAAGACAAATATGTAGATCATTTAGGAATAACCTAAAAAAATATATATGTAGATCAATTTAGAATGGAGGGAGTAGGAAGTAAAAAAATTGATCCCTCCAAGAGAAAGACTAAATTTTATCAAAAAAATTAAAAGTGGGCCTTCTGTTAAACTAGCTATAAACACAATTCTTCGTTTTCCTCCATATGATCGGATTAGATCACGCACTCCCCTAGTGCGGCGCTCCTCCCTGACGCGGGAGAGACAGGAGTAGGAGGGGAGCGCTCTCTCTCCCTCAAATCAACAGAACAAGAAATACGTGGATGAGAACTCCACTACAGGGGTTCTGTTGGATCTGATTTTTCACCTAAAACCCCTTAAAATCTGTGTTGGAAAAAATATGGGAGAACTGTTGGTAACGCTCTTATATATAGCCAGTTCTAGCATCACAAAGTTGTTTATTGCATGATCTCTACCAAGCCAGCTCTAGCACAGTAAATATGTGAATGCGTTTGATATTGAAATGTTTCAAATCAAAGTATCAGTTGGAGTACATAACGGGAAGAGAGATTCAAGAAGGTAGAAAACACGTGCACCTCATTTAGTACTCGATCGTACAACCATAACATTTCCACTAGTTTTTAACTGTTTCTTCAAAACAAAATAATATATACCAGCAGAATTTCAATCCACTTCATCCATTCGAAGGCATAGATCGATCAGACTAGGAAAGAAAGAATTATTTGCTTTCAACAAGTGTCATTGCCAGAAAATAGTTAATCTGTTTTGAACTTGTGCATGCAGTTTAATTAGGGAAGAGAAGTACAGATTACACAAATTCTCTGCATCATCCTAGCTAGTCAATCAGTGCAGCCGTATCAACGCTTAATTGATTCAAGTTTCAAGAGAATGACCCCAAATATCCATGAGTTCACTATTCTTCAATTGACAATGTGCTTGATTGACCATCAAAATGGCAAATGGCAAGTACTATCGGTACAAAGATGACCATAATTATCGCTGGCTCAACTCGGGTCAGAGAAATTTGCAATCAAGTTGGTACCGTACGTGACAAAAAGGAAACTGTAGAGTAACCAGATGCTGCCTATAAATAGCATCAGATAATGAAGAACTTTCAAGCCAAGAGTTAGCCAAGAACGTCCATAAAGAAGAGATGGCATCCAGGGTTTCCACTGTCATCTTTCTTGCTGCCATCATTCTCCCATTCTTGTCATTCGCCGAAGCCCAACAACCTCAAACTCCTCCAAGAAGAAATCCACCACGTGCACCGCCATCACCAAGGAGAGCACCGTCACCATCGGTGACTGCAGAACCAACACCGGCACCGGTCATAGCACCATCACCACCACCAGTTGTAGCACCTAGCCAGCCGCTAGTCGTAGCACCCACACAGCCACCAACACCATCTGGTGGTAGTCAATGCCTAAGAGAAAATGTAATTGCACTTAATGTATGCGGACAACTTGATTTGTCCACGTTGCTCAACAACCCGACTAAGGCTATGCAAGACTGTTGTCCACCAATCAACAATCTCTCAAGCACCATTGCCGCAGGTTGTCTATGTGAGGCTGTGAAGATTAACCTCGGTGTCACCGCCGATGTCCTCTTCCTTAAGGCAGTGCTCCGCGTGTGTGGCAAGGCTGAGCTCGGCAACCTCGGCTGCTTCCTCTGAGCTTTCATGAACATCTTCTGCTATTCTATTAGTATATTAATATGAAAGAAAGCAAGGCAACAAATAAGTAATACCTGAGCTATGCACAGAGCTAGAGCTCTATGAGATGTTACTGATAGAATAAATAAAGTTGTCATTTTATAAATGTGCCTGCATGATGCATGCCTAGTTGTATGTGCTACTGCAAGATGTTGCATGTACTAATATACAAAATAATTCGATCTGAGTGTTACATGGAAGTCATAATTTTATAATTTTCCTAGTATGCTCCATTGCATTATTGTTAATTCATGACTTATACCACACTGTTTTTAGTCAGCATGTCTCTACTCTTTCTATACCTATACCAATTAGGTACAGCGGGGAAGCTCACGTTACTCAAAAATATGAAACACTTAATTAGCTGAATAGTAAAATCTAAATCCCATGACACAATACTTATCTCAGTTTCTCGCTGCCGAATCCCATGCCTTGCAAATTCAGTGCAAAGTAAAAGTAAGGTTTTTTCTTTTTTAATTGGATTACTGATATTAAGTTAATTACCCATTGTTTATTAACAAATGGATTGGGTAGGACATGAGGCTACACTAAATACATGGTTTTCTTGAGCCTAATTTGATTGCATAGTTTGAGAGACAATCCATCAGTGAACATTTCATTTAGAGTATGTGCAAGGCTCGACATAGCCTAGTGTGAATATTATTGGATGGCTAAATATAATTGTCTAATAATTATTTTGATAAATGCGATGTATCATGAATAGACGGTTGTCTACAATATGTAGGAAGGGGGCCAAGGGAATGGTGAAGGTGTAGGGGATTTGCTTTTTTCTATATAAGTAGATCAAATGGTGGAAAATAATGTACCGGTTCAAATGATAAGGGATTGCAAGATGTTTTTCTATTTTTTTTATTTTTTTATGATTTTCTCTAATTTATTAGAATGCCACGTGATGGCTTATGAGTGTTTGTATGGATAACGCGTGGCCGCTTTATATTAAAAAGAAGCCATCATTTAAAATCGATTACATGTTATATAAAATATAGTTTAAAGCACTTACATGCATGAATGATTATTAGCTTTATTTCGATTATTTGAACATATTAATTCAAAAAATAAAATCTCGAACTAAGCGGATTGTTTTCTCTAAGTAAAGGCACCATATTTTTCTATAGAATAGCATAAACTCTGAGGTAGTTCTTTTTTTCCTTATAAATTGTATATCTAATTTAGCAATGTATGTTTGCAAAAACAATGTATGATGATGCAACCTGTCCCGTGTTTGTTGAACTATTTCGTATTTTTTGTGGCATTTCTGATGACATGTATGTAAAAGGGCATTAGTGTTTGTCCCTCCAGATATATTTTTATGTAGTGGCTTCAGCAGTTCAGTTATTCATATTTTCTTATGTACGGAATATATAATTTAGTTATGCATGTTTGTAAAACAATTTATGATGGTGCAATGTATGTTGTTAAATTATTTCATCGTTGTTATTGTCATTTTTTAATGATTAGTTTTACATTCAAGATTATTTTATAAAAAATGAATATATATATATTATTTTATCTTGAATTGTTTTAGATAATAAAAATCGATTAAACATGATGTAAAGTGCGCTTAAATCACCTCGTGTCATGTTTTCAATGTTAAAAAAAATTCAAAGAAAACAAGAAACATACTCCCTCTGTCCAAAAAAATCCAACTTCTGGAGTTTGAATTTTGTCCCACAAAAACCAACTTCTACCATGCTATCTATCCTCGGCACATAAAACGAGAAGTTTTCTCCCTTAAATACCCTTTATCTACCCATCAACATTACTATGGGCTTTTTATAGGACAAAGGGTGTACCATTCTCCACTTAAATAATGAACCCGTTATTTTAAACATTAGATCTATTCCAGAAAATCATAAACTGCTGCATGACATGTCTTATATTAAAATAAAATCTGAGAAATCTGAGGAAAAAACAAATCATTGGTTTTCACTTTGATCGTTCGAAATTTTTTTTTAAAAAAAAAACAAACTCCCCACCACCCACCCCTCCCGTTGTATACACACACAACCTTGTCCACCCTCCACCCCCTACCATCTCTATGCTATTTATGTCTCTTTGGTCCCTCCCTCCTTATTTTTAGCTAGCAAACTAAAAGAAACAATCAATAAATGTGTGTAATTTTAAGCTACATGTATGATTTCTAATCTAACTATTGCTTTATTTGTAATTAAACCAATAATATAACATCCATATAATCTAAGATCCCATAAGAAATAATAAAAGCTATGAAGTTATAGTTGTTTGAAATTTGTTATAAACATTATCTCCACTATTATAAAAATTAAAGATATTTCCGCTCAAAATTTTGATGTCACCTTATTTCGGTATGATGTAGGTTTCATCCGTCCTCTCCGAGATTTAAATAAAAGGTCCCACGCAATCCATCGTCCCCTTTTTGCTGCAGATGAAATTTTCTTCCCAAGTATTAGTCAGACCAAGACAAGTGAACCCGAATCGAACTCCCACATGACGTCTCATCTGATCCGCTCTGCAACCGAAAACAAAAGCCGGAAGAGGAGAGCAGCCGCTGGACCTAGACCACACATCGACAATTCCCTCCTCGTCGCCTTCCTGCTTGCTGCCTCATCCCCAATTGATCTTTCTTCCAAAAACACCAAAAACAGAATCCTCCATGTACGGGAACACATGATGCTACCTCATTCCTATCCATTATCAAATCAGATTGATCAGTCCCATGCCAGACATCATTCTGGTTCTACATAGGGAATCCATGTTCCGACCAAGACAGGCATCTTCTGTGGATATCCATATCATCATTTAGTTCACAACTCTCGGGAACGTGTCTTTTTTTCAAGATTTTCTTGTTAATCTCACATCATAAACCAACACCCATCTGACCATCTTGTGCGCTCTCTCCGTGGTCAAGCTCCAGGAGGAAGCAGAGCAGTATGGCACTGTGTAATTGTGACGAGGACTCCCTGGCCGGTTGTCGAAACATGAATTCGGCAATAATAAAACGGGGTAGCGCACAAGACCTAAAGTGGATGGATGCAGAGACAAAGGATTTAGACAGGTTCAGGCCCTCTCAATGAGAGGTAATACCCTACTCCTGTTTGGGGATTTGAATCCGCCGGGTGTAGTATAGATCTGACGATCAGGTTGTCTCATGCCCCCTAGAGGGCCTCCTGCCCACCTTATATAGGGTGGGGGGCAGGATTACAAGATAGAAACCTTAACCAATACGGTATCGGTTTCCTAAATCTACTTTACAATATTATCAAACCAGAACTTTAGGCTGTTCCGTAATATATAAGGAAACGTAATACCCGAGTCATGATCTGTTACATATTCCATATATATATGTTATCCCCTATTACTAGTCGGATAACCATGCCGCATGGGTATGGGGTACCCATAATATCCACAGTAGCCCCTGAGACCTTCGCAGTCGAAAAGATAATCTTCTCTCGAACCAGATTACTCCAAAGCCGAGTGCTTCAATCATCTTTGTCATGGTCTCCCGAGTACTTTTACCAAATCTGAAGACTGTGGAGGGCTGGAAAATAAAGTCAGGTGCACCGACTAGATGCACCTAATAGGTGTAGCCCCCGACAATATGGTTAATTGAATAAACCAAGCATATAGTCAAGGAATAAATAATCCAACCAACCGAGTGGTTTTGATAATCGTAATCAACCAAGTGACTTGATATCAATATATAGCATATGCGGTATGAATCCTCCAAATAACATGATCCGAGTGATATACCAACTGCTTTGTAAAATATGATGAGTGATATAGCAAAATAGCTATAAAGAAACTTGTATATTGTGAATAAAGAAATTTCCAAAGTATTGGGCATACGCCATGCGCACACTGCTTTAACAGATGTGCTTAAGTCTCTAGAAGACACATGGTTTCACCACACCTGGAAATATATGGCATATGTGGTGTAAAATCCGAGTAAATAAACTCATAAAGGATTTACCAACCGCCTAGAAAATGACCACAATATATAATCAGCCTAAGCCATAATATTGGTCAATAAAAATGCACACTTACGTGGCGAAAAGCAACGATATTGTATCCAATCAGTTGCTTAAAAACCCAAACAGCACCATGACTATATTAAAAAGTCAGCGGGGCAGCTATATAAAGCTTTACTGTTTGACACCTTTTAAGATGCATTGTACCAACTCCTAAAAAGTTGAGTAACTGCGGTATAAAAGGATTTTAAGGTATTGGGCACTTGATCACGCGCACTTTGGCCTAAGCAAAAAGTGCCTAAGTCCCTAAAAAAACGTGACAGGCCACACCTGAAAATATGGGCTGCAGACATATTAGGCCTAGGCCAAAACATATGCCCTCGACACCCTTTAAAGGATGACGCATATAACATGCTCCCGAGTAATAAATCTTCCGGGTAATATAGACCAAGCGTAGCTCATATGAATAGCTTCTGATCTGAGTGATTATCCCTTATGGGATACTCCAAAATAGATGTAACAATTGAATCCCGACTGGCGCAAGTATTCGGTTGATAGCCCTTACGGGGAATAATAATTGGTCCAGTCTTTGAGCATAGAAAATAGACTCATGACAATGAATCCATGTGGAATGTATCCGGAACAAGTCCAAATTGGAGATATAATCCTCACGCTTGAGTTGATGAGCCCCTGAGCATATAGCTTGTCCTTCTGTCATAGTCAAAATTGTCTATTGGCAATAGCTGACGCAGTCGGCATGGAGATGAAATGACCAACATGAAGACGAAATTGCTCATCAGAAGTAACGGAAGATGTCAGTGGTAGTAAAAACAGTGACACCAATCAAAGGTAATGAAGTTGCATAACCATGGAGGCGAAGAAACCAGTCAGCGACAGACAGATCAACTAACAATGAAGATCAAAGGCGATGACGAAATCCATCAATCATGAAGATGAAGAAAATAGTTGACGACGACAAACGCAACCGACATGATGAAGATAACGATGTCGGTGATCCAGTCAATAGCAGTGTAGCAACCAATGATAATGACAAAGACGCTCATCAACATTTGCATAGTAGGTCAACCGTGAAGGTGAAATAATAAGTCGGTGAAGACATAATCATCCATTAGCAACAACGGAGATGTCAGGGCCGATGAAGCAAAGGTGCTGGTGATGATGTCAGTGACAATAATCCATCAAATTAATGTTATAGCTGTTGTAGATGCTTCACTTGGAGGAGAGTTGATGTTGTTGCCCAACTCGTCTAAACCGAAATATTTGAAGTTGTTGAAGTAGAATGTCTGCTCCGAAGCAAAGATGAAGATAATGACTCCTGGAGTTGACTCGTGGGTTGATGAATTGATTTCTTCAGCTTGACATAAAATTTGTCAAATTTTGAGCCTTGTATTTGTGTAGCCCCCGACTCTTTGATTAGTTGGGAAACAACTGAACATAGAGTCGAGAACTATAGCCTCTTGTCGTCGAATAATTATTGCTTGATTGAAGATATGTGTTGAAGATGTCCAAGTAGAAATCATGAATGTTGGAGAGCCACTTGTTGTAGTAAAATAACACGGCATCGCATGCCGAGATGTTGAGATTCACAACAACGTCATGGTTGGTGATGTAGCAAAACTTGTGAAGTAGCAGCAATAGAGTTTGCTGGTACCGAAGATAATAAAGATGAAGTCGCTCCACCATGATGACAAAGTTGTGTTGCCGTGATGAAGTGAACACGAGTCGGCGGTACGAGGCGGTAGTGAAGACGCGCAGTTGTGAAGATAAAAGCACTAGTCGGCGGCGGCATAACCAGTCGGCAACGGAAGACGATGATGTCCATCAGTAGTGGTAGCTGTCTAAACCAGACGTAGAGGTGAGGGCACTAGTCAGCAGCAGATGTAGACAGCTTGCGTTGAAGATGATGATGCTTATTAGCGGTGATGGTGATGTAGCCAGCCGTGAAGAAGATAGCATCAGTTGGCGTCATAACAGGCCAGCCGTGCAGGCGGTGACACCAGTCGGCGGCGGACGAGGCAGCCGGTCGGTGAAAGCGTAGACGCCCAACAACGGCAGCATAATAGGCCAGCCGTGCAGGCGGAAACACCAGTCGGCGGCGGACGAGGCGGCCGGTCGGCGAAGACGTAGACGCCCAACAACAGCGGCATAATAGGCCAGCCGTGCAGGCGGAAACACCAGTCGGCGGCGGTCGAGGCGGCCGGTCGGTGAAGACGTAGACGCCCAACAACGGCGGCATAATAAGTCAGCCGTGCAGGCGGTGACACCAGTCGGCGGCGGACGAGGCAGCCGGTCGGTGAAGACGTAGACGCCCAACAACAGCGGCATAATAGGCCAGCCGTGCAGGCGGAAACACCAGTCGGCGGCGGCGAAGGTAAGCCGGTCGGTGAAGACGTAGACGCCCAACAACGGCGGCATAATAAGTCAGCCGTGCAGGCGGAAGCACCAGTCGGCGGCGGACGAGGCGGCCGGTCGGTGAAGACGTAGACGCCCAACAACGGCGGCATAATAGGCCAGCCGTGCAGGCGGAAACACCAGTCGGCGGCGGTCGAGGCGGCCGGTCGGTGAAGACGTAGACGCCCAACAACAGCGGCATAATAGGCCAGCCGTGCAGGCGGAAACACCAGTCGGCGGCGGTCGAGGCGGCCGGTCGGTGAAGACGTAGACGCCCAACAACGGCGGCATAATAAGTCAGCCGTGCAGGCGGTGACACCAGTCGGCGGCGGACGAGGCAGCCGGTCGGTGAAGACGTAGACGCCCAACAACAGCGGCATAATAGGCCAGCCGTGCAGGCGGAAACACCAGTCGGCGGCGGCGAAGGCAAGCCGGTCGGTGAAGACGTAGACGCCCAACAACGGCGGCATAATAAGTCAGCCGTGCAGGCGGAAGCACCAGTCGGCGGCGGACGAGGCGGCCGGTCGGTGAAGACGTAGACGCCCAACAACGGCGGCATAATAGGCCAGCCGTGCAGGCGGAAACACCAGTCGGCGGCGGTCGAGGCGGCCGGTCGGTGAAGACGTAGACGCCCAACAACGGCGGCATAATACGTCAGCCGTGCAGGCGGAAGCACCAGTCGGCGGCGGACGAGGCGGCCGGTCGGTGAAGACGTAGACGCCCAACAACAGCGGCATAATAGGCCAGCCGTGCAGGCGGAAACACCAGTCGGCGGCGGTCGAGGCGGCCGGTCGGTGAAGACGTAGACGCCCAACAACAGCGGCATAATAGGCCAGCCGTGCAGGCGGAAACACCAGTCGGCGGCGGCGAAGGCAAGCCGGTGGTGATGTTCTGACTGATCCATTCCTGGAGCGTAAGAGATAAGCTTAAAGCCATGAATCCCTTTTATGCATATCTGGATCTGGATCCTGCAGAACAAACATATAGGATGAGTAGTATCTGATATAAATATAATACTCGAGAAAAAATCAAGTATTTTAAAATATTTATAAATATGTATTTCTCCTCTTGTCAATTTTGATTTCCCCGAGCAGATGACTCTGTACGTTTAAACACTCTGCCCGACTAGTCATAACCACCAAGCATCGGGAGTCGGCCTAGGCACTTCCCAAACATGCATATGAGTGATATGAGTTCGTCATTAATGGAACAAAGTTTCACGGATTAGAATTTACTACTCAGGTACTTTTGCAATTATTAAGAGCAGAAAATAAATTTATCTCATCTCTATGCTTTTGATTTATTCCGAATAATACTTAGCACCTTGCGTTACTCGGTCCATCCAACGAGCCCCCGGGTGCTAGGAATCGGCCCAAAGGCAACCATCCATTGGCAAACCAAACGGAAAGCATAGGAAGATAGAACTCCATAACTCGATAGGTACTTTTGTACTCAGATTATGTCGCAAGCAATCAAGATAAATATTATGAAAATTGTTTAAAAAATACGATATAACTTCTATAGCCCCCGACTCACTAGTCAACGGCGAACCAGTTGATGTAGTGAGGCAAAGGAAAAGACAAAATATCATATAAAGAATAAAATAAATGATGACTTAGCTTTGTCGTATTCCCTCGATGACAGCAGAAGTAGCCGATGTGGGAATAAAGTCGTCCATCAATAACAATGAAGACACCAGTCGGCGGCGACGAAGGCGGTCGACGGTGAAAGCGAAGATGCCCACTAATGGCGGCATAATAGGCCAGCCGTGTAAGCGGAAACACCAGTCGACGGCAACGAAGGTGAGCCAACGGTGAAGATGTAGACATCCAACAACGGCGGCATAATAGGCCAGCCGTGCAGGCGGAGGCACCACTCGGCGGCGACGGAGGCGGGCCGGCGGTGAAGTCGTAGACGCCCAACAGCGGTGGCATAATAGGCCAGCCGTGTAGGCGGAGACACCACTCGGCGGCAACGGAGGCAAGCCGGCGGTGAAGTCGTAGACGCCCAACAGCGGCGGCATAATAGGCCAGCCGTGTAGGCGGAGGCACCACTCGGCGGCAACGGAGGCAAGCCGGCGGTGAAGTCGTAGACGCCCAACAGCGGCGGCATAATAGGCCAGCCGTGTAGGCGGAGACACCACTCGGCGGCAACGGAGGCAAGCCGGCGGTGAAGTCGTAGACGCCCAACAGCGGCGGCATAATAGGCCAGCCGTGTAGGCGGAGGCACCACTCGGCGGCAACGGAGGCAAGCCGGCGGTGAAGTCGTAGACGCCCAACAACGGCGGCATAATAGGCCAGCCGTGCAGGCGGAAACACCAGTCGGCGGCGGCGAAGGCAAGCCGGTCGGTCAAGACGTAGACGCCCAACAACGGCGGCATAATAGGCCAGCCGTGCAGGCGGAAACACCAGTCGGCGGCGGCGAAGGCAAGCCGGTCGGTGAAGACGTAGACGCCCAACAACGGCGGCATAATAGGCCAGCCGTGCAGGCGGAAACACCAGTCGGCGGCGGTCGAGGCGAGCCGGTGGTGGTGTTCTGACTGATCCATTCCTGGAGCGTAGGAGATAAGCTTAAAGCCATGAATTCCTTTTATGCATATCTGGATCTGGATCCTGCCGTTGTTGTTATCAGCAATGGCGGTGGCGAAGACAAGCCGGCAAAGTGGACTCGCGGCCGATCGACCGGAAAGCTGAGACGCCTCGACTCCATGACCAGCATTAATCGCCTCAATAGTGCCGCGTAATTATATGCGAACAACAACAAAAAATAACAAGAGATTAATCTGAGATTAAAAATCAATATGATAAATAATGATAAAACTAGGCGTCCGGCGCTGGACGAGTAGTTAGCGTGAGCAGATATAAAAAATTGCTCAATGGAAAATATTACATAAAAAGGAAAATAAAGACACTTAGCTTTGTTCTCAGTGTCCTCCTCCGTATATGTGTTAATGGATGGACATGGGATCATATCGGCAGCTTGTGACAGACATGCACTGTATGTGGAACAAGCTGGATTATACCGAATTGAAAACCATCTGTATGTGCAGTATGGCTTGTGCTTGCATGCTGCGTGCTATGCGTGCGTGAGTCCGCCAGCCATCTGGGCAAGACCCAACAGATGCCGACTGCTTGCATCAATATAATGGCAATGTGTAGTGGCAGTCGGACATGCAAATCCAGTCACGAGTCGGTGCTGATGGCTGAGTTGCTTTAATTAGTCATGGTTGATCAGATCCCAAGTCGGAGAAGATTTTGGAAATAATCGTCGCGACGGTCGCGTGGGACTTGGCTTGATAGTGATCAGGTTCCTCCGATGGCAGGGCATGTATTTAATGGATGATCTTGAACCGGTGATGTCGAAAACTAAATCGTCGAACTCCCAGAGATTGATCTTAGATGGCAGGGCATGCAACGACGCAAACCTTCGGGCGTGTTCATGCAACATCTCGACTGATATTTCTTTTTTAAGATTGATCTGACCACAGGATGGTGTCGACGAACATGGCGATGACCGGATGAGAACGAAGCCATCTTGAGCCTTCCCGACTGATTTGAATCTGAGCCAGAGAGAACTTGTTGAAGTTGTCGGCGACGAGGAAGCGAAAACTCCCAAAGCGAAAACGAAGTCGGCGACTCATGAAGTTGATTCCATCGCACTCGTTGATAGGAAACTCGACGCAACCCCTACCTGGCGCGCCAACTGTCGAAACATGAATTCGGCAATAATAAAACGGGGTAGCGCACAAGACCTAAAGTGGATGGATGCAGAGACAAAGGATTTAGACAGGTTCAGGCCCTCTCAATGAGAGGTAATACCCTACTCCTGTTTGGGGATTTGAATCCGCCGGGTGTAGTATAGATCTGACGATCAGGTTGTCTCATGCCCCCTAGAGGGCCTCCTGCCCACCTTATATAGGGTGGGGGGCAGGATTACAAGATAGAAACCTTAACCAATACGGTATCGGTTTCCTAAATCTACTTTACAATATTATCAAACCAGGACTTTAGGCTGTTCCGTAATATATAAGGAAACGTAATACCCGAGTCATGATCTGTTACATATTCCATATATATATGTTATCCCCTATTACTAGTCGGATAACCATGCCGCATGGGTATGGGGTACCCATAATATCCACACCGGTCTCCTCCCACTCCTTCTTCTGTAGGATCGAATCACAATAACTAAGCCAACCAGAGGGGGTGAATGGTTGGTATACCTAAAAACCGAAAACTTTTAGTGAAAATAAAAGTTACCCTCGAAATCGACGGAGATCGGTCTGACCGAGATTGATCTGGATCGAAGCGTAGCCGCCGGTCTGACCGGTGTTGAATCTCTGGTCTGACCGCCGAAATCACCTGCCGCGCCTGCTGCCGTCGCTGGTCTGACCGCCCGTATGCCACCGGTCTGACCGCCGCTTGCCGCCGGTCTGACCGCCTGTATATCGCCGGTTAGACCGTCGAAACCCGGTGAAACACAAATCGAAGAACTCTTAAAGTAGATGACGACTTTATTGATTCTCTCTGTGTTTACAAAGTGCACCAACAGCACTCCTTATAAAATTTCGACTAAACTCGAAACCCTAACTCAAAACTCAACTCAATTGCTCTCCAAAAACGATACCGGAAAGCCTCACGCTCTCCCTCTATTTATACCCGAGGTAGGCAGCCTAAAGCCACGAACCAAACTCATACTAAGAGTCCTAAACACCTTAGGAAACCCTCTAGTACAAGAAAGAAACTTTACATAACCAATCGTACCAAATTTGGACTCCTTCCAAATTCGACTCCGCATCCCATACACATACAATACCTCCATCGTATGCCATATAGAATCTCCATCAACCACGTGCATCAACTCTAGCCTAGGTATCTCGCATGATCTCTGACCACCACGGACGTCGTCTTGTCCCCAAGCCGACTCCCGGTCCATCACCGCAAATACTCTCCCGAGGCATCGAGTCACCTACACATTAAATAAACAAAGAAACCATATTCCGAGACCAAGCTTTCTCCAACTTGACTCATTAGTAGCAAACAACAGTATTATATACGTAAGGTATCCATCTAGAAGTCATAATCACGAAATAATCACGGATATCCAAACAAACAACCCGAAACCGAAACTGACACAGAGTCAGCCGGTCAGACCGCGGGCTGCGCCGGTCCGACCGCTCGATCACCGCCGGTCTGACCGGCATACACAGTCCAGTTTGACCGGTCACATAAAATGATAGAATCCTGCGATCACCTGTGAATTCAATCATCTCCAAAACCACTTCATGAATAAATTCCAAATAACAAAACCAATAATCTCCGATGCCCAATTGTTCATCACAGAATAATAATCAAAAACACCTTTGATTTTACAATCTCCTCCTTGATGAACACATTGGCAAACCCATCAAAAATGTTTTGGTGTTCGGAAAAATAAAAACAAAAGTGGTAAAAAGCACACTTCGTACAAACGTATACATCGTGCTCGAAAAATCCAAAAGAAAACTTCTCCCCCTTTTCAAAAGAAAGAAATTCTCAATTGAACCAAAAACATGCTCTTCTCAACAACTCTCCTAAAATTCACCTTGCTTCTCCAACAATCCAAAAATTTTCATATTACTTATCCCCCTTTTGACAATGATTTCATCATGCATAGAAATTATGTTCATTAATGTTCAAGAGCTTAGCATATATATAGCATATCAAGTCATGTGTTGCAATAAAAAGAAGATGAACCCATCTATAATATAACATGCATGCATTAAAGTATAACCATGAATCAAAGATTTTACAATTAAGCTTGAATCAACAATCAAAATTCATGATTTCATACGATTTATAATAAACACTAAACACATATACTTATTGCATTTATCACTCTTTCTCAAATAAACTTTAGCACAAAATAACCAAGAGAAAAATTTTTTTCAACTTTTTCTTTTCTTGAGCCTTTTTGCTCATATTTTTCTCTTTTATTCCGGGTACGTCCCTGTCGTCAAGTCTGTTTCTAGGGATTCGGCACCCATTATTTTGCTCACATCGAATACGTCATTGTCGTCAAGACTGTTTCCAAGGATTCGGTATTCATTTTTTCATATTTTTTATTCTCTTTTCACAATAAGCAATTAAAGCTATTTGAGGAATAACAAGTCAATAAAGCATATATATAAAGCATTTATAGATCAAACCATATGCTAGCATGAACATTGCATATTTGCTTAATTCAAGTATAGAATTTAAGTGTCATGCATCATCTCCCTTAAAAGCAAAATCTAAATCTCATGAAAAGACTAGAATACATACAAGCTATGCTAGAGACAAATAAACCTTCAAAGTATTGCTAGCATGCACAAGAAAATACCATATGTATAAACAAATATCTCTTTTCTCAATTTTTCATTGTCATATTATTACTTGATAAAACCATGAGGTACAAACTCCCCCTCAAACCATGCCAAAAGGATGAATTATTCCCAATTCATCACGAAGAAAAGCAAAACGATTTAAATCCAAAGGTTTAGTGAAAATATCAGCAAGTTGCAACTTTATGTCCAAAAATTGCAATTCAACATCTCCCTTCTCAACATGATCCCTCAAAAAGTGAAAGCGAATATCAATGCGCTATGTGCGTGAGTGTCGAACAGGATTCTTAGCAATGTTAATAGCACTAGTATTATCACAAAAGAGAGGCACTTTCTCAAGAGTAAGACCATAATCTTTCAAAGTAGATAAAAGCCA
This sequence comes from Oryza sativa Japonica Group, assembly GCF_034140825.1. NCBI lineage: Eukaryota > Viridiplantae > Streptophyta > Magnoliopsida > Poales > Poaceae > Oryza > Oryza sativa. The sequence goes on from NC_089046.1 coordinate 17,573,246, forward strand.
AATAATCTGTGAACAACAACTAGCAGCAACAATATATTCAGATTCAGCAGTTGATTGAGCAACACTAGATTGTTTCCTAGAAGACCATGCAATCAATGATGTACCAAGAAAATGACATGTTCTACTAGTACTTTTCCTATCAATTCTACAACCACCAAAATCAGCATCGGAATATCCACTTAAGCATATAGAAGATGAAGTAGAATACCAAATTCCAAATTCCAAACTCAAGTGTATGATTCAAATACCTCATTATACGCTTGACCGCTTGACGATGTGAAGCACGAGGAGAAGCTTGAAAGCGTGCACACAAACACACAGCAAATTGTATGTCTGGCCTAGAAGCAGTTAGATACAACAAAGATCCAATCATACTTCTATTCTCCTTTTGATCAACAGCTTCACCATCTTCATCAGGATCCAACACAGGTGTAGAACCAATTGGTGTTGAAATTGGCTTGCAATTCTCCATCTTGAACCGTCTCAAAAGATCCTTCGTATACTTTGTTTGATGCACAAAAGTACCTTGAGGTGTTTGCTTAATTTGCAATCCCAAAATGTACGATAACTCAACCATCATGCTCATCTCAAATTCCCTGGGCATAGTTTCAGCAAAATCTACAACCAACGCGTGAGTCGAACAACCAAAGATAATATCATCCACATAAATCTGAACGAACAGTTGATTATCACCATGCTTAAGAACAAAAAGCATTTTGTCAACCTTTCCCATTGTAAAACCTTTCGTAAGAAAAAAGTTCTTAAGCCTATCATACCATGCCCTAGGAGCTTCTTTCAAACCATACAAAGCTTTAGACAATTTAAAAACATGGTTGGGAAAATCAGGATTTTCAAAACCTGGTGGTTGTTTGACATAAACTTTCTCCTGTATAAAACCATTTAGAAAAGCACTTTTCACATCCATTTGATACAATTTAAAACCTTTTGAAGCAGCAAAAGACAACAAAAGTCTAATTGCCTCAACTCTAGCAACAGGAGCAAAAGTTTCATCAAAATCCAAACCCTCCACCTGGGTAAAACCTTGAGCAACAAGTCTAGCTTTATTTCTCACAATCAAACCATCCTCATTTTGTTTATTTTTGAAAACCCACTTGGTTCCAATAATATTAAGTCCAGAAGGTGGTTCAACTAAAGTCCAAACTTTGTTTCTCTCAAAATTTTCAAGTTCTTCATGCATGGCGATAATCCACGATTCATCAGTTAATGCATGTGGCACATCTTTGGGTTCAAAAGAAGCAACAAATGCAGAATTTGCACAAACATCATGAGTCGTTACCTTAGACCTTATTGTCCGCTCACCTATATTACCAATAATTTGTTCCGGCGGATGTCGTCGTTGAATGTGTAAAGGAGCAACAACTTCTGAAGTTGATCCACGTTCTGTATCAGTACTAGTTGAAGTTGAATTCTCTGGAGGACCATCTCGATCAGCATCAACAGTACCCGAACCCGATGACCCTAGCCGGTCTGACCGCTCCTCATGAGCCGGTCTGACCGCTCCTCATGAGCCGGTCTGACCGGAGGTGTGCCGGCGGTCTGACCGGCCTGGCGCCCGGTTTGACCGGCCGAGCCGACCTCGTCATCGTTGTTGTCGTCGCTCTTGTCTTCAAAAATACGACCATCCTCCCTCTGAACCTGTGACAATGTACCTGCAATATCGGATTTAGTACCTGGACTAGCCTCATCAAAAGAAACTTCGCAAGTCTCAACGATTTTGTTAGTCTCCAAAATAAGTACACGGTAACCACGAGTATGAGCAGGGTAACCAAGAAACAATACATCGGTAGAACGTGCCTCAAACTTATCCAAATTTCCAGATTTCAAGACAAAGCATTTGCAACCAAAAACACGCAAATGTGAAACTTTGGGTTTATGTCCAAACCGAAGTTCATAAGAAGTTTTTCCAAGTTTAGATCTCAAGAAAACTCGATTTGAAATATAACAAGCAGTGTTAATCGCCTCAGCCCAAAATTTTCTAGGAGTTTTATACTCATCTAGCCATCTCAACCAAAACACGATTTTTCCTTTCAACAACACCGTTTTGTTGTGGAACACGAGGAGAAGAAAATTCATGTTCAAGACCTCTTTCATTGCAAAACTGTTCAAAAGAAGCATTTTTAAACTCACCACCATTATCACTTCGAATTCTTTTCAAAGAACCAGGAAATTCAAGATCCAATCGAAGAAACAAACCACGAAAGTGTTGAAAAGCTTCGTCCTTAGTTGCCATAAAGAAAACCCAAGAATATCGAGAAAAATCATCAACAATAACCAACACATACCACTTACCTCCAACAGATTGCATGTCGCGACCGGGAAAATTGCCTTTTTCCGAACGCTAGTGTATTAATCCCCGTCCCAGGAAAAGCCGGGGTACACCATACAAACATGATATAAAAGACACATCTTTATTATATCGATAATATTTACATTATTACAAAGGCACTTAAGGCCTGACAATCAAAAATAAACAGCAGCGGACTAGCGGGCCTACGGCTCCATCTTCACAGGCGCTCAACTGGGGTATAAGCCAAGACTCCACCTAAGACTTCTTCTCCAAAGCTTCTCTTACTGAAGGGGGGAGAAAGATAGAGCAAGAATGAGTACAACCACAGTACTCAGCAAGCCACACCGGCGGATGCACGATTAATGCAAGGGGGTACAAGGGGTAATGATATAGGGGTTAAGTTTTGCAGTAAACAGCATTTAAAAGTCACTTAGTTGCCCAAAGCCATTTTATAAAGACGATCCTAGAGCTACACAGTATTATTAATCAAGGCCGTGAACCCACACGAACCTGCCTTAACCCAAGGCCTACGATGATTCAGACCGAACTGGCAACCCGACCCTGGGTCCCAGCTCGTCCCAAGCCAACCCAGGCCAACCATTCCACATTTTAGTTCTTAAGCAAATTTTAAGAATTAAAACACTGACTTGGGTACATTGCTCGGCTTGCCCATAACCGAGGGCGCGGCTATTCGAATAGATTATACTCTGATCAGAGGTGTACATCTTTACCCACAAGACACATCTTCCTCACGTGTAACCACGTGCCACATACCACCACGGTATACGGACGGAAGACGTGACATAGTTCCCAACCCATCCTAGCCATAAACAAGAGTACCGACCCAATCCTACCTACGGCCGGAACCCCCGGGACAGGCAGGCAGGATTGAGCTCCCTAGCAGCAGGACACCAGCCCTGTGCCATGACATCTCGACTACCGGGCCGCAGCTCGTGTAGCCTTCATTTGTCCTAGAGAATGTCCATCGACCCCCGACTTCATCCATCTCCAATCCGTGTACTTTTGTTTATAACCAGACTGAGCCACAAACTAAGCCTTACCCACTAGACATGTGGAAGTACGGTAGTGCTTTGCAACAGAGGCCCGAGCTTAATCCTTATAGTGGCCGGGGTGCTACTTCCCACAACTGGCATGCACCCAAACCCCACCGAAAAACAGGTTTTAGGGGCTTTGAAAGAGGAAGAGAGGGGTATGTCCAATTCCACCATAAGCCAACCATTCCATAGTATCCAAATGATATGAGATTTCCCAAAGTCTAAAGTTATAAAACCACCTAATGTTGCCTAATTATCCAGCGAAGCATCTACCTAAGTTCATACTAGTGGAACCATAAATAGAGTACCCACTAGTTGGGGTTTTATTTTCCTAGGGTGAACAAGGTAATAATAACAATAGCAACAATAATAAGGTCATAACAAAGGTAAATAGGCATGGCTAAATAAAACAGTGATAACGCGGGAATTTAAATAAAGCGATAATGCATTAATTTAAATCAAAATAATTTTATAAACTGGGATTCAATATGCTCAAGGATGATGTGACTTGCCTTGCTCAGAGAGAACGGCCTTCCGAACCTTCGGCGACGACCACGAACCACGCTTTGGGAACCTCCGGAACGATGAAAGCTACGCGAAGCACACAAGCAAAGCTACAAGCCTATAAAGAAGCAATAACAATACATAAAAACAAAGCACAGGGTTCTTTAGGTTATAACAAACATTAAGAGACTTGAACGGATCGATTCGGAGTTCGTATGACCAAGATATGATCATCCGAAGTTTAATGCTGTTATATGGGGATTTGCGGATTATTATAATTAAGCTTTGCAACTATAAAACATGTGTAAGCGCTAGCCTGGAAAAGACAGGAAGGCTGCGCCGTTGACATGCGGACCCCACATGTCAACCTAAAGGACCGCGGTAGACCGAGTACACAGAGGCGGTCCCCGGGTCGACGGAAGCAGACCCCGTGTGTCAACCGAGGCGAGTGGCCGACAAACGGACTCCATTAAACAACACACGGCCTGCACACGTGGAAACCACGCGGCTACCGAGCGGGCACACTAACACGGACACTACACGGTCACCACCCGCACGCGTGAACGACTACCGACACCGGTACACGGGTACCGGGGTCGACGACCGCACAACTGGTACGGGGCGACACCGGAAGAACAAGGACGGGGCAGCGAGAGGGGAGACCTTACCACCACTCGACGAGGCGAGGGAACGACAACGACGAACGGGCGCGGCGGAGGCGGCCGGGAACTACGGAGACGAACGGCGAGGGGACGACTTCGGCGGCGATCCTAGGACGAAGGCGAGACGCGGCCGGCACGAGGCTTGACGACGCGGAGCCGTGGACGAAGACGAGGACGGGGCTGCAGCGGCTCGCTTGACGAACGCGGACGACGGACGAGAACGGCTCGACGGAGGGACGAACGCCACGACGACCGGGAACGACGAGAGGACGACGACGACGACGACGACCGGGACCGGCGAGGAGGCGACGAGGACAGCCGGCAGCGGCTGCACGGGGACGAGGACGGCGTGGAACACGCCGCAGCGATGATGATGACGGAGGCGGCGCCGCGAGACGACGAGCCGGGCGACCGACGGGACGTCGATCGGCGAGGACGAACGGTGACGAGGAAACGATGATGGCAGGCAGCAGCGGCTGAGCGGAGGAGGGGACGGCGTGGAACGCGCTGCTGCGATGTTGGAGAAGGTGGTGGTGCAGCGGGGCGACGAGCCGACGAGGAGGAATGGGTGGCCGAAAGGACGCCGGCGACGAAGAGGATGGAGAGGCCGGCGCGGCGACGGCGTTCTGGCGAAACCGAGGAGCAGCCGGGGTGGAGGGCGGCGTCGCGGAGCCGAGGGAGGTGGTGGCGATGTCGGCCGGCTCACGGGAAACGCGACAGTGGCGGCCGGAGGTGGAACAGTGGCGGCAACGCCACTGTTTTGCCGGCGAGGACGCGTCTCTGGTGCTTTCCCCGCGAAACGGAGGGCTGACCGAGGGAGAGGAGGTGGCTGCGAGGCCGAGGGAGAAGACGGCGCGGCCGGACGGTGCTCCGGCGAGGAGGGAGAGGCGGCTGGAGGCGGCCGGCGCGGAGGAAAGAGAAGGGCGACGGCGGGAACGCGCCTCCGGCGGTCACCGCGCGAAACGGAGGGCAGGCCGGGGTGGAGGAGGTGGCGGCGACGCTGGAGGAGGCGACGGCGCGGCCGGCCGGCGCACGGTCGAGGCGGCACAGGCGGCTTGTCGCGTCCCAAATCGACTCTAAAATTCACCCTCGAAATTGTGCAAAAGAATAAGTAAAATTCAATGAAAGCCTCCAACAATTAAAATGTGCAAAGATAAAAGTCAAATGAGGCTTGGAGGATTTTTGTATATTTCCTAAAAGCCTAAAATGCTTAAATAAATTTTAGTGGAATTTTCAGAGCACAAATAATAATTGAAAAGAAATAAACAAAGTGGAAAAGGTTTATAAAAAGAAAATCCTAAAAGAAGTCTGCTTTTCCCCCCCCTTTTTCCCTCTTGGGCCGGCTCGGCCCATTCCCTCCCTCTCCCTCTCTCTCTCTCTCCTTCCCCGCGGCCCATCGGCCTCCCCGCGCGCGCGCGCCGCTGACAGGCGGGCCCGCCCGCCGCTCTCGCTGACGGGTGGGGCCCACCTGTCATCTTCCTCCTCCCGCCGCGCCCGCCGCCAGCGCCCGTGCCCTAGCGCCGCCGCCGCCGCGGATTCCGCCGCATCCCGCCTTCCCCGCGCGCCATAATGAGGGGGGAATTATTCCCCGCGTTTCCCTCTCCCGATTCCCCCTCTTTTCCCTCTCTCTCTCCCTCGGATTCGTTCGAATCAAGCCCGTAATCCTCGCCGGCGTATTCAATGGAGCCGAGATCCCCGCGCCCGTTTCCTCTCTCTCCGGCCGCTCTTTCCTTCCCCCGGCGCTATAAAAACGTTGCCCGAACTCCGCTCTTTCGTTTCCGCCGCTTGCCGCTCGCTCTCGCCGTCGGAATCGTGCTAGCGCCGTGCTCCTCTCTCTCCGCCGTCGCCGTCGACCTTCGGTTAGCCGCCGCCGTCGCTCCGCTCTTCTTCCCGGCTCGGCGACCCCTCCTTCGGCATCGCCGCATCGCCGCCGACCCCGTCCGCCGCTCCGCTTCGCCCGCCGACCGCCGGAGCACCGTCGTCATCATCTTCCCGAACCGCGCCGCCGTCTTCCTCCGCTCCGGCCGCCGTTCTCGTCGTCGTCGTTGTCCCGGGGTGAGCCAAGGACCGCCGTTCGCCTTCCCCCTTTCCTCCTCTCTCTCGGGTGCCACTCCGCCGCGCCGTTGGTCGCCGGCGGCGACCATCGGGGCGCGGGTGCACGCCGCTCCCGTCGGCCGCGCCGGCGAGGCCGCCCTTGGGCGCGCCCTCGCGGCTGCCAAGTGGGCCCGGCCGTCAGCCGCCCGCGCCCGCGGGTGCGGCTGACGCGCGGGACCCACGGCGCCGACAGCCGCCAGCCGCGTGCGCCCGGTCCACCGTGGACCGAGCGGCTGACGCGTGGGCCCCACTTCCCGTGGACCCGGTCCGCGCGCCCGCCCCTCGGCTGACGCAATAATCCGTGTTTTTAATTGAAAATTAAATGAAGAAATTCGCAAATATTCATTTAAAGAGCATATAAACTTCAAATGGCCATATCTTGGCCATTTGAACTCGGAATTGGACCGTTCAAGTCTCTAATTTTTCCTTAAGATGTAAAGAACCCATTTTTGTGCTTTGTTTCTGCTGTTATGTGGAGTTATTTAGTGTTAAAGCCTTTTTCTTTTCCGTTGGTCGTGTAGACGCTGCAGCTTCGGAAGATCCGCTCTTCGTGGAAGTCGAAGCCGTCGAGTGGGAAAACGAGCAAGGCAAGACACATCATCTTGATCATATTGAATCCCAGTTTATAAAATTATGTTGATTTAAATTATTGCATTATCGCTTTATTTAAATTCCCGCGTTATCACTGTTTTACTTAGCCATGCCTATTTACCTTTGTTATGACCATATTATTATTGTTATTGTTATTATTATTACCTTGTTCGCTCTAGGCAAACAAAACCTCAACTAGTGGACTCTCTACTCATGACACCACTAGTTTAATTTTAGGTAGATGCTTCGCAATCTAATTAGGTAACCTTAGGTGGTTTTATAACTTTAGACTTGGGAAATATTCATATCACCTGGATACTCTGGAATGGTTGGCTTATGTTGGAATTGGACACACACCTCTCTTCCTCTTTCAAAACCCCTAAAACCTGTTTTCGGTGGGGTTTGGGTGCATGCCAGTTGTGGGAAGTAGCACCCCGGCCACTATAAGGACTAAAGCTCGGGCCTCTGTTGCAAAGCACTACCGTACTTCCACATGTCTAATGGGTAAGGCTTAGTTTGTGGCTCAGTCTAGTCATAAACAAAAGTACACGGATTGGAGATGGATGAAGTCGGGGGTCGATGGACATTCTCCAGGACAAATGAAGGCTACACGAGCTGCGGCCCGGTAGTCGAGATGTCATACGGCGGAGGGTTGGTGCCCAATGCTAGGGGCTCAGTTCTGCCTGCCTGTCCCGGGTATCCCGGCCGTAGGCGGAATTGGGTCGGTACTCTTGTCTAAGGCTAGGATGGGTTGGGAACTATGTCACGTCTTCCGTCCGTATACCGTGGTGGTATGTGGCACGTGGTTACACGTGAGGAAGATGTGTCTTGTGGGTAAAGATGTACACCTCTGATCAGAGTATAATCTATTCGAATAGCCGCGCCCTCGGTTATGGGCAAGCCGAGCAATGTACCCAAGTCAGTGTTTTAATTCTTAAAATTTGCTTAACAAATAAAATGTGGAATGGTTGGCCTGGGTTGGCTTGGGACGAGCTGGGACCCAGGGTCGGGTTGCCAGTTCGGTCTGAATCATCGTAGGCCTTGGGTTAAGGCAGGTTCGTGTGGGTTCACGACCTTGATTAATAATACTGTGTAGCTCTAGGATCGTCTTTATAAAATAGCTTTGGGCAAATAAGTGACTTTTAAATGCTGTTTACTGCAACCCTAACCCCTTATGTTATAATTCCTTTGTACTCCCTTGCAATTATTCTGCATTTGTGGGTGTGTCTTGTTGAGTACGGTGGTTGTACTCAGTCTTGCTCAATTTTTTCCCCAAGCCCAGATGAGGAGTTCCTTGAAGATGAAGGCTTTGGTGTCTAGCTCGTGCCTGCCGTCAAGCGCCTGTGGTCGTCGCCCTAGTCTTCCGCTGTTTCTCGTTGTCTTTGAGTGTGCTGGGCCTTCGTTGCCCGTGTAATAATTTTATTTACGCTTCCGCTTGTTAAACTCTGAATTGTATCAACTTTTGGTGTACCTTGCCTCCTGGGACAAGGAATAATACACGCACGTCAGGAATGCCTGTTGGGTGATTTCCGGTCGTGACAAGTTGGTATCAGAGCCTCCCTTGACCCTAGGACGAGCCGTAGATCCCAAGCCTTAGCTATATTTTCAAAAATAAAAATCCTCTGTTATTTGTGAAAACCCGCTATTCTCTCTTTGTCTTGCTGCTTCACTTATCATCAAAATCTGATCTTTTAAATGTTGCTTTTCTTTTGTTTTTGTTTGTAGATGGCCGGCAGCGTTACCCGTCGTGGTTTGCACATGACTGGCTTCGTCTTGGAGCTGCGAGGCATGTGCGTGGTCTTGGGGTATCCACATGGAGTGGATTACCAGGCCAGGCCGCTCCCGGATCAGGAGGGTGAGGATGCAGAGCCTCACGCTGGTTGGGAGGTCACTGCAGTGATCCTCTCCGGCTCTCCCGAGCGGACTTCGCTGGCAGTCACCGCGGGTGGAGATTCCTTCCCCGCCGCTTGCCAGAACGCCGCTCTCCTCGCCATCGGCACCCTTCACCAGCGCTACCCGGACGAGTTGCAGCACTCGCCCTACCGCTACCACCCCCGTCGCGGAGGAGCCAGCGACCACGCCACCTTCCGAGACGCCAGCTCGGAGGATGACGCTACCGTCGTGCATCTGGCACGCATGGTGGAGGCGTACGACGCGGCTCGTATCGACTTCCACCAGATGGTGCGTCGTGGCATGGTGGAGAACAACCTGAAGATCCTGGAGCTGCGTCAGGAGAACCTGCAGCTCAAGAAGGACCTCGACGCGTTGGAGGCGCAGCTGCATCAGCTCAAGATCGCCCAGGGAGAGATCAGCCGTCCCAAGCGTCGCCGCGTCTGCCGCAGCCAGAAGATCACCGCCCGCAAGAGCACCTCCAGGCCCGAGCTTGTTCGTCAGTCCCTGGCGTGGACCTGCTTCGTCGAGACCCCTCGTGCCGAGCCTGCGCCCGTGGTTCCCCAGGAGGGGGAAGCCTCCGGCGTTGGTAGCTCGGAGGGTGCGCTGTTGCTCACCTTCCGTCCTGGCCCGTCGCAGCGGTAGACGAGCAGTTAGTAGGCTTGCGCGTGTGTTTTTCCTCGTTTGTCTTCTTGAGTTGTGTGGGGCATGGTTACACCGGTGTGTGGTGTAACTATGTCGGAGCCTGTCTTATTTTATTTGCCTAAGCAACTTGAACCTTAATGAACCAATTTAATAGCAGTGATAAATTTAAGAATAATAGTAGTCGTGGGTGGTTAGTTTAATCGTCAGCTCTTCTTCTCTGTTTGCTGGTTCTATGTGGGGTTTTCAGATGGTGACGACCAGGAGAAATGTTAACACCGGTGAAGGCAACCAACCCGAGGGCAGCAACCCCAACCACCAAGGCAATCCACCTCCACCACCACCACCTGACACCAACGCCATTCTCACCCAGATCCTCGCCCAACAAGCCAATATGATGAATGCTTTCCTCCACCACCTCCAAAATCCACCACAACAGAATGCTCCACCACCACCCCCACAACACTCTAAACTCGCCGAATTCCTCCGCATCCGCCCACCCACCTTCTCTAGCTCCAACAATCCCGTAGATGCGTTGGATTGGTTGCATGCCGTGGGGAAGAAGCTAGACACGGTGCAGTGCAGTGACGAAGAGAAAGTCATCTTCGCCGCCCACCAGCTGCAAGGGCCCGCATCTCTATGGTGGGACCATTTCCAGGCTACGCAGCCAGAGGGACAGCCGATTACTTGGGCTCGCTTCACCGCCGCTTTCCGGAGAACCCATGTGCCCGCCGGAGTCGTGGCTCTCAAGAAAAGGGAATTTCGAGAGTTGAAGCAAGGCAACCGCTCCGTGATGGAGTATTTGCATGAGTTCAACAATCTGGCCCGGTACGCTCCGGAGGATGTGCGGGAAGACGAGGAGAAGCAGGAGAAGTTCTTGGCAGGAATGGACCCTGAGCTGTCCGTCCGCTTAGTCTCTGGGGACTATCCGGATTTTCAACGACTGGTGGACAAGAGCATCCGCTTGGAAGCCAAGCACAAGGAGCTGGAATCGCACAAGCGCCGCTTGGCGAACTTCCGTAATCAGCAGGGTGCTAACCAGAGGGTCCGCTACACCAATCCCTACCCAGGGGGATCCTCCTCGCAACAGCAGCAGCAGCAGCAACCTCGTTCCGCGCCTCGACCTCAATTCGTGGTGCGCGTCCCACAGCCGCAGCAGCAACAGAATCAGCAAGGGACCCGTGCACCCCGTCCTCCTACGCCAACTGTGCAGCCCGTTCAAGGCCGCAGGGACGCTCAAGGTCAGCAGCGTCTGTGCTTCAACTGCTTCGAGCCCGGGCACTTTGCGGATAAATGCCCAAAGCCAAGGCGTCAGCAAGGCCAAGCGCCTCCCCGCTCCAACAACGGTGGCAAGGACGTCATCCGTGGTCGTGTGAATCACGTGACGGCCGAGGACGTGCTGACAACCCCAGACGTCATCGTTGGTACGTTCCTCGTTCATTCCATCCCCGCTACAATTTTGTTTGACTCTGGAGCTTCCCACTCGTTTATATCTGTGCCATTCGTGGGGAGAAATCAGTTGGGGGTAGAAAGGCTTAGAAACCCTCTGCTCATCACCACCCCTGGCGGGGTTATGACAGCAAAGTATTATAGCCCTGCCGTTCCTATAGAAATTCAGGGAATTCCTTTTCCCTCGGATCTGATTCTGCTAGACACCAAGAACTTGGATGTGATTCTTGGGATGAATTGGTTGGCTCAATTCCAAGGAGTAGTGGATTGCGCGAGACGCACTGTCACTCTGTACCGAGGACCAGAACAGCCGGTTGTTTTCTTTGCACCTCCAACCTCTGTCAGAAGTTCAGAACTGCATCAGATAGGTCTGTCAGAAATCCCCGTAGTCAGAGAGTTCGGAGACGTGTTTCCGGAAGAACTACCTGGTATGCCGCCCAAGCGAGAGATTGAGTTCCGGATAGATCTTGCTCCAGGAACCACTCCTCTGTACAAGCGACCCTACCGTATGGCAGCAAACGAACTGGCCGAAGTAAAGAAACAGTTGGAAGAGTTGAAAGAAAAGGGGTATATACGTCCGAGTACTTCCCCGTGGGGTGCTCCTGTGATTTTTGTAGAGAAGAAAGACAAGACGAAGAGGATGTGCGTCGACTACAGAGCTCTCAATGAAGTCACCATCAAAAACAAGTACCCTCTTCCCCGGATCGATGATCTGTTCGATCAGCTTAAAGGTGCCACTGTATTCTCCAAGATTGATCTTCGTTCCGGATATCACCAATTACGTATTCGTGAAGAAGATATTCCGAAGACCGCATTCACTACGCGATATGGACTGTATGAATTCACGGTGATGTCGTTCGGTTTGACCAATGCGCCTGCCTTCTTCATGAACTTGATGAACAAAGTGTTCATGGAATACTTGGATAAGTTCGTTGTGGTTTTCATCGATGACATTCTGATATACTCACAATCAGAGGAAGACCATCAGCGCCATCTCCGTCTGGTGTTGGGAAAGTTGCGGGAACATCAATTGTATGCCAAGCTCAGCAAGTGTGAGTTCTGGTTGTCCGAAGTCAAATTCTTGGGGCACGTGATATCTGCTAAAGGAGTTGCTGTGGACCCCGAAACAGTGACCGCCGTCACCGATTGGAAGCAACCCAAGACAGTTACTCAAGTCCGCAGTTTCTTAGGTTTGGCAGGATATTACCGGAGATTCATCGAGAACTTCTCCAAAATCGCTCGACCCATGACACAGTTGTTGAAAAAAGAAGAGAAATTTGTGTGGAGCCCGCAATGCGAGAAGGCGTTCCAAACTCTCAAAGAAAAGCTGGTTTCCTCGCCAGTGTTAATCTTGCCGGATACTCGCAAGGATTTCATGGTGTACTGTGATGCTTCGCGCCAAGGATTGGGGTGCGTGCTCATGCAGGACGGCCATGTGGTAGCCTATGCCTCACGCCAGCTACGACCTCATGAAGGCAACTACCCTACACATGACTTGGAGTTAGCAGCGGTGGTTCATGCTCTAAAAATCTGGCGGCACTATCTCATTGGGAACCGCTGTGAAATATATACTGATCATAAGAGTTTGAAATACATCTTCACTCAGTCAGATCTGAACCTTCGGCAAAGGAGATGGTTAGAACTCATCAAGGATTATGATGTGGGAATACACTATCATCCTGGTAAGGCCAACGTGGTTGCCGACGCTCTAAGTCGGAAGAGCCACTGCAACACTCTCAACGTCCGTAGCATTCCGCCCGAGCTTAGTCAACAGATGGAAGCCCTGAACCTAAACATAGTTGGTCGCGGATTCTTGGCTGCGTTAGAAGCAAAGCCCACCTTGCTCGATCAAATCCGCGAGGCTCAGAAGAATGATCCGGACATGCATGGACTCCTCAAGAATATGAAACAGGGTAAAGCCGCTGGTTTCACAGAGGATGAACACGGAACCTTATGGAACGGAAAGCGGGTATGCGTTCCAGATAGCAGAGAACTTAAACAGCTGATACTTCAGGAAGCTCACGAAAGTCCTTATTCCATTCACCCGGGCAGTACCAAGATGTACTTAGACTTGAAGGAGAAATACTGGTGGGTTAGCATGAAGCGGGAAATTGCAGAGTTTGTGGCTCTATGTGATGTGTGCCAGCGTGTCAAGGCAGAACACCAACGACCGGCCGGACTTCTCCAACCTCTCCAAGTACCGGAATGGAAATGGGATGAAATTGGGATGGATTTCATCACCGGACTTCCAAAAACCCAAGGTGGATATGATTCTATATGGGTAATAGTGGATCGATTAACCAAGGTAGCTCGATTCATTCCTGTGAAGACCACCTATGGAGGGAACAAACTAGCGGAGCTCTACTTCGCTAGGATCGTGAGTCTCCATGGTATTCCCAAGAAAATCGTATCTGATAGGGGAAGCCAATTCACCTCTCACTTTTGGAAGAAGCTCCAAGAAGAGCTGGGTACTCGATTGAATTTCAGCACCGCATATCACCCGCAGACAGATGGACAGACCGAGCGTCTAAATCAGATCCTAGAAGATATGCTTCGCGTATGTGTCCTAGATTTCGGGAAGACTTGGGATAAGAGTCTCCCCTATGCCGAGTTTTCCTACAATAACAGCTACCAAGCCAGCATACAAATGGCACCCTATGAAGCGTTGTACGGGCGCAAATGCCGGACACCGCTATTGTGGGACCAAGTTGGAGAAAGCCAAGTGTTCGGGACTGATATCCTGAGAGAAGCCGAAGCTAAAGTCAGAATCATTCGGGATAATCTAAAGGTGGCACAGTCTCGGCAGAAAAGTTATGCAGATAACCGTCGTCGTGATCTGGAATTCGCAGTGGATGATTTTGTGTACCTTCGGGTCACGCCATTGCGAGGTGTACACAGGTTTCAGACAAAAGGGAAGCTCGCACCTCGGTATGTGGGTCCCTTCCGTATCATCGCTCGACGCGGAGAAGTTGCTTACCAGCTGGAGTTGCCCGCCTCCTTGGGCAACGTGCATGATGTGTTCCATGTGTCGCAACTCAAGAAATGTCTCCGAGTGCCATCCGAGCAGGCCGACTCAGAGCAAATTGAAGTTCGCGAAGACTTGACCTATGTGGAGAGGCCAGTGAAAATCCTGGACACCATGGAGCGCAGGACCAGGAACCGAGTAATCCGCTTTTGCAAGGTCCAGTGGAGCAACCACGCCGAAGAAGAAGCTACGTGGGAGCGCGAAGACGAGTTGAAGGCAGCCCATCCCGATCTCTTCGCCAGTTCTTCCGAATCTCGGGGTCGAGATTCCGTTTAAGGGGGGTAGGTTTGTCGCGTCCCAAATCGACTCTAAAATTCACCCTCGAAATTGTGCAAAAGAATAAGTAAAATTCAATGAAAGCCTCCAACAATTAAAATGTGCAAAGATAAAAGTCAAATGAGGCTTGGAGGATTTTTGTATATTTCCTAAAAGCCTAAAATGCTTAAATAAATTTTAGTGGAATTTTCAGAGCACAAATAATAATTGAAAAGAAATAAACAAAGTGGAAAAGGTTTATAAAAAGAAAATCCTAAAAGAAGTCTGCTTTTCCCCCCCCTTTTTCCCTCTTGGGCCGGCTCGGCCCATTCCCTCCCTCTCCCTCTCTCTCTCTCTCCTTCCCCGCGGCCCATCGGCCTCCCCGCGCGCGCGCGCCGCTGACAGGCGGGCCCGCCCGCCGCTCTCGCTGACGGGTGGGGCCCACCTGTCATCTTCCTCCTCCCGCCGCGCCCGCCGCCAGCGCCCGTGCCCTAGCGCCGCCGCCGCCGCGGATTCCGCCGCATCCCGCCTTCCCCGCGCGCCATAATGAGGGGGGAATTATTCCCCGCGTTTCCCTCTCCCGATTCCCCCTCTTTTCCCTCTCTCTCTCCCTCGGATTCGTTCGAATCAAGCCCGTAATCCTCGCCGGCGTATTCAATGGAGCCGAGATCCCCGCGCCCGTTTCCTCTCTCTCCGGCCGCTCTTTCCTTCCCCCGGCGCTATAAAAACGTTGCCCGAACTCCGCTCTTTCGTTTCCGCCGCTTGCCGCTCGCTCTCGCCGTCGGAATCGTGCTAGCGCCGTGCTCCTCTCTCTCCGCCGTCGCCGTCGACCTTCGGTTAGCCGCCGCCGTCGCTCCGCTCTTCTTCCCGGCTCGGCGACCCCTCCTTCGGCATCGCCGCATCGCCGCCGACCCCGTCCGCCGCTCCGCTTCGCCCGCCGACCGCCGGAGCACCGTCGTCATCATCTTCCCGAACCGCGCCGCCGTCTTCCTCCGCTCCGGCCGCCGTTCTCGTCGTCGTCGTTGTCCCGGGGTGAGCCAAGGACCGCCGTTCGCCTTCCCCCTTTCCTCCTCTCTCTCGGGTGCCACTCCGCCGCGCCGTTGGTCGCCGGCGGCGACCATCGGGGCGCGGGTGCACGCCGCTCCCGTCGGCCGCGCCGGCGAGGCCGCCCTTGGGCGCGCCCTCGCGGCTGCCAAGTGGGCCCGGCCGTCAGCCGCCCGCGCCCGCGGGTGCGGCTGACGCGCGGGACCCACGGCGCCGACAGCCGCCAGCCGCGTGCGCCCGGTCCACCGTGGACCGAGCGGCTGACGCGTGGGCCCCACTTCCCGTGGACCCGGTCCGCGCGCCCGCCCCTCGGCTGACGCAATAATCCGTGTTTTTAATTGAAAATTAAATGAAGAAATTCGCAAATATTCATTTAAAGAGCATATAAACTTCAAATGGCCATATCTTGGCCATTTGAACTCGGAATTGGACCGTTCAAGTCTCTAATTTTTCCTTAAGATGTAAAGAACCCATTTTTGTGCTTTGTTTCTGCTGTTATGTGGAGTTATTTAGTGTTAAAGCCTTTTTCTTTTCCGTTGGTCGTGTAGACGCTGCAGCTTCGGAAGATCCGCTCTTCGTGGAAGTCGAAGCCGTCGAGTGGGAAAACGAGCAAGGCAAGACACATCATCTTGATCATATTGAATCCCAGTTTATAAAATTATGTTGATTTAAATTATTGCATTATCGCTTTATTTAAATTCCCGCGTTATCACTGTTTTACTTAGCCATGCCTATTTACCTTTGTTATGACCATATTATTATTGTTATTGTTATTATTATTACCTTGTTCGCTCTAGGCAAACAAAACCTCAACTAGTGGACTCTCTACTCATGACACCACTAGTTTAATTTTAGGTAGATGCTTCGCAATCTAATTAGGTAACCTTAGGTGGTTTTATAACTTTAGACTTGGGAAATATTCATATCACCTGGATACTCTGGAATGGTTGGCTTATGTTGGAATTGGACACACACCTCTCTTCCTCTTTCAAAACCCCTAAAACCTGTT
This sequence comes from Oryza sativa Japonica Group, assembly GCF_034140825.1. Lineage (NCBI taxonomy): Eukaryota > Viridiplantae > Streptophyta > Magnoliopsida > Poales > Poaceae > Oryza > Oryza sativa. The sequence continues at coordinate 17,589,774 of NC_089046.1, forward strand.
TTCGGTGGGGTTTGGGTGCATGCCAGTTGTGGGAAGTAGCACCCCGGCCACTATAAGGACTAAAGCTCGGGCCTCTGTTGCAAAGCACTACCGTACTTCCACATGTCTAATGGGTAAGGCTTAGTTTGTGGCTCAGTCTAGTCATAAACAAAAGTACACGGATTGGAGATGGATGAAGTCGGGGGTCGATGGACATTCTCCAGGACAAATGAAGGCTACACGAGCTGCGGCCCGGTAGTCGAGATGTCATACGGCGGAGGGTTGGTGCCCAATGCTAGGGGCTCAGTTCTGCCTGCCTGTCCCGGGTATCCCGGCCGTAGGCGGAATTGGGTCGGTACTCTTGTCTAAGGCTAGGATGGGTTGGGAACTATGTCACGTCTTCCGTCCGTATACCGTGGTGATATGTGGCACGTGGTTACACGTGAGGAAGATGTGTCTTGTGGGTAAAGATGTACACCTCTGATCAGAGTATAATCTATTCGAATAGCCGCGCCCTCGGTTATGGGCAAGCCGAGCAATGTACCCAAGTCAGTGTTTTAATTCTTAAAATTTGCTTAACAAATAAAATGTGGAATGGTTGGCCTGGGTTGGCTTGGGACGAGCTGGGACCCAGGGTCGGGTTGCCAGTTCGGTCTGAATCATCGTAGGCCTTGGGTTAAGGCAGGTTCGTGTGGGTTCACGACCTTGATTAATAATACTGTGTAGCTCTAGGATCGTCTTTATAAAATAGCTTTGGGCAAATAAGTGACTTTTAAATGCTGTTTACTGCAACCCTAACCCCTTATGTTATAATTCCTTTGTACTCCCTTGCAATTATTCTGCATTTGTGGGTGTGTCTTGTTGAGTACGGTGGTTGTACTCAGTCTTGCTCAATTTTTTCCCCAAGCCCAGATGAGGAGTTCCTTGAAGATGAAGGCTTTGGTGTCTAGCTCGTGCCTGCCGTCAAGCGCCTGTGGTCGTCGCCCTAGTCTTCCGCTGTTTCTCGTTGTCTTTGAGTGTGCTGGGCCTTCGTTGCCCGTGTAATAATTTTATTTACGCTTCCGCTTGTTAAACTCTGAATTGTATCAACTTTTGGTGTACCTTGCCTCCTGGGACAAGGAATAATACACGCACGTCAGGAATGCCTGTTGGGTGATTTCCGGTCGTGACACGGCTGGAGGCGGCCGGCGGCGTGGGAGAGAGAGGAGGGCGGCGGGGAGATGGCTAGGGACCACGGGGAGGCTCGGGAGGGGGCTAAAACGAGAGAACGGGGGATGAGGATCCCATTTTATATGAGAGAAGAGGGAGCCGGCCACGGGGGAGGTCGGAACGGCGGCGGGAATGGCGGCCGACGGCCATGGAAAGCGGCCGGACTTGGCGCGTCCGTTCCCGGGGATTGAAGACACGAATCAAGGGGGAATTTGGGGGCAATTGAAGAGGATTCAATGGGGATTAAAACCCCCCAATTAATTTTGGAATTGGCCAATTGAATCAAGCGGATTTGGAGGAGGGAGCGAGCTAGGTTTCCGGGAGAGAGAGAGAGGTGGCCGGGCGGCTGGAGGAGGGAGACGACGCGCCTAACGCGTGGGCCCCACGCGGTCGGGCGCGCGGTCAGCGCGCGGCAACGGCGCGCACGCGCGCGCACGCGCGCGCACGCGCGCGCACGTGCGCGGCACGGGCGGGAGGGCGCCGCTCGGGTTGGGCTGGGCGGCCGGCCCAGGAGGAGAGGAGGGGGAGGCGGCTTGGGCCGGGCAGGCCGGGAGGGGGGGGAGAGACAGCCCGGGAGAGAGAGGGAGGAGGGAGCTGGGCCGAGGGGAAGGGGGCCCAAGAGGAGGGAGAGAAGGAGAGGGAGAGAAAGAGAGGGAGGAAAGGGAGACTTCGGCCGCGGGCCGAGGGGAGAGAGGGAGGACTTTGGGCCAGACTTGGCCCAAAGGAGGAAGGAGGGTTATTTTTAGGTTTTTCTTTTTAATAAACTTTGTTAATTGTTTTTGTTGCTTAATAATTATTTCCGGTGCTATAAAAATTCAAGTAAAATTTGAGGGCTCCTTTTAGACCAAGGAGAATTTAACAAAAATTCTCCGGGCCACATTTGAATTTTTCTTGCACGTATTTTAGTGTTTGCCAATTTCTTTCCGAATTTTAATTAATTCTATTATTCCTTTTAGAAAATGATTTTTAATTCGGGATGAATTTATCAGGACGTGACAAATCCACCCCCCTTACAAGAATCTCGTCCCCGAGATTCGAGGAGGCTAGCAAGAAGATAGGTTGGGCGGTCTTCTCTTCTTGTCTGACTTCTTCCGTCGCGTCTTCTATAACAAACTTGCCTAGCAAAACTCCTCCACTCTGGACTGCTTGGCTCGATCTCCTGTTGCAGATGGAATCTTCTCTTCACCTGACTTGTCCCTGGTTGAACCTTTAGCTGACTTCGACTGGGTTGTGGCACTTGATGATGGGGCTTCAGATCCAGAACTTCTCATAGTTCATATCTTTGGCGTCAACCTCATACAACTTACCCACTTCATGTCATGCGTCAACACTAGCTTGTCATTACTAGGATACCATGTTTGTCATCATAAGAATATCATGCTTATCATTTACTTCTAACTTGCCACTGAATGCTTTGGACTATGATGTCACGCTTATCCAGCATACCATGTTTGACAACTTGTCACTAACTGCATCATATTAGCTTTCCTGGCCTCCGGGTGCTAGATACTACTGCTATTCGATGCAAGGGTCGATAACTTTTGCCTTTGAATTACGTTTCTCAAAAGAACCAACTTATCCCACTTGACATGCTTTGACATCTTTCTAAATGACTTTACTGCTGAACTTGTTATTGTCTGATCGTTTTCCTGCCAAATCTGAAGCTTCGTTGTTAGATGTGATTTTAATCTGACCTCTGTAAACTATCTTCGAACATATCACTTGGTTCATAACTGGGAATAGCTCCCATGAACAAGCAACTCGGATTCACTTGCTTTACATTCAGTTTACTTCCCACTATTCACTTCATGTTGTCCTCAGTTAGCATTCAACGTATTCCTTTACACCTTTGACCTTGATGTGTTCTTTCCCGATTCCTCTTATCAATCACCTTTCGACCTACTTCTTTGCCTGGTAATAAACATCTTTTTCGATATCTCCTATCAGTCATCTTTTGACCTTTGTCAACTAAGTACTCTTCACTCCGAGAGTTGTGGATGCTTCTGGTGACGATGTGGTACTTGAGCCTGCTGCCTTTCAGAGAAACCTTCAAGTGGTTCGTCAAAAGCTAGACTGGCGGTTGTTGCCTTTGATCCAAAGAGGACACATCTGAAACTCTCAGTCCAAACAAAAGTCTCTTTGGCTTTTTAATCCGACACAGTTTAATTGGTTTTCTTTTCCATCAACAGGTTGGTTATTAACTCGAGGTTAGAACATAGTTCCTCTGGAATGAGACCCTAGGTCTCCTTTGACAGTAAACAATTATACGCATGATCCCATATCAGCATCTTCCAAAATAATCCTCATAGAACTTGTTTTTATCACACATGTCTCCCTTATTACATGAATACAAGGCACTGCCTTAAACAAAAAGGGAAGGTGCTTAACATCGGTACATTGTATCCTCGACAGGAATCATCCATAAACGTAGCAAGCTCATTATTTATAATCATGAATATATTTATTTATTACATGATTGCTGCAAACTCCCGATTACAGTGATAAGTAGCGAACTGAAAATCACAAACATGGCTACATAGCTGGCATTGTTCTAGTGACTGCATCCTTGATTGGTTCTGTGATGATATGATAGGACTGCATATTGCTATCATTCACAGGAGAAGCTTCCTTCTGATTGCTGGTTGAAGCGAATAACGGTCTTCTGCTTGGTATCGCCCTCCTGAGGTTGATTGCCCTTTGCTCGGCCTGGAGTAGGTCGGGGAGAGACACAACTTCTTCCATCGACGACAATTCTTTGCTAAGGCCGTCGGTGCAGAGAATGGTTGGTGCTGAAGGTATTATTGCTATGATTTATTGCAGAGTCAGGTGCAGCAGGAGGAGCATTGGTGCTGTGGATGATATCGTCGATGTTGTTGTTGGAGCTGACTAGCTGATGAGACAATCGTAGGGTTGTTCGTTGGATTTCTGCGGTCTTGGTCAACAACACACTGAGTTGGCAATCCTTGGGCACATGGTTTGTACCTTCGCATAGAAAACATGTGACCTTGCGGGTGGGACATTCACCTGGTGGATGGTCTTCCTCACAATGAGGGCAGAGTGTGAGACACATGCTAGCAACATGTCCAATTTCTCCACAACGGGGGCATGCTTTTGATTCCATCTCTTCCTCGCCGAGATGTCGGGGAGACTCATCTTCATCATCCGAGGAGACTTGATCTGACCCTTCACTATCAGATACTCTGCCACCATGGCTTAGAAGGTGCTGGGTCAACTGTCGTGCACCTCGGAAGGTATTTCCTCTTTGCCGTCTAGGAATAGTTATCCCTGCTGGAGGCCATTCGGTGCTGGTAATAGTCATCTTACGTACTTCTTCTTCAGTTCGCATCGGTGCTTTTCTCTTCTGATTCTTACTCTTCTTGCCTTTGGCTTGCTTAGCACGTGACCCCACGTGGTACGAAAGGCTAGGAGGAAAAGCATTTCTCGGGATTCAATGGATTCTCTCCATTGGGCTCTCTACTTTGCACACTAGGCTGCAAGCTTGACTTGGTGTGAGGAGGCTGGTTTAGCGATGTCTGCCCTGCTAAACCAAAGGAAGGGGCTTCTTTGGCATATACCCATGGACAATTCAGGGCATAGTGTCCTTGTTCTCTACAATCATGACAAAAGGGGACATGCTCCTCTGGCATTGGAAGCTCATTGACCTGGGTGGCAAATGCTTGATCAAACACATACTGATTTTGGTCTTGACTTCCAACCAATGGTAGCTGTGAACTAAGCAGTATGCTTGGAATGGACCAAGGGTGTGCCCTGGTTAACTCTCTTGAGGCCAGTGGTGGATTGAGTTGAAAACTTGAGTTACTTGAGGCATACCCGCTGACATTCTTTCCTTTTTCTCTGTTAAACATCTGTTACAGGGATTGAGGTGAGAGAGGAAACAAGCCAGGAAAGAATAGACCAGAGCTAGAGATAGGACCTTAAAGGAACTAACTCTTCTTGTTGATGTGTTGTTTGTTGCACTTATTCTGCAAGTTGATTAAGCAAACAACCTAGCATGGTTACATCACAACCCACTGATGCAAACCACGCGCTACACACGCAAGCAAGGAAACACACGACAAACGAAACACTAGAGGGTGGCTTAGGTTCTGCGATGGGTTCCCAAGATCTTCACTCTTGCTTCACATCTGGCTTCACTGCTTCCTTTGCTTCGCTAAGGGATCCAACAGTCTTCTGGAGTTTTGACGGACAATTGACGCCATCTTCTTCTTCGCAAAACTAACCATCTAGTACTAGTTGAAAGTCCGAAGAAGGAAAAACGGAGTAAACCTTTTGCAAATAGCATTAGGGGAAGGAGAAAAAAGGAACTTTCGCAAATAGTTTTATTTATAAAATATGTCCTTAGGTTTTATCCATTTGGCTTAACCTACAGTCGGGATGGCTCTGACACCAGCTTGTCGCAACCGGGAAAATTGCCTTTTTCCGAACGCTAGTGTATTAATCCCCGTCCCAGGAAAAGCCGGGGTACACCATACAAACATGATATAAAAGACACATCTTTATTATATCGATAATATTTACATTATTACAAAGGCACTTAAGGCCTGACAATCAAAAATAAACAGCAGCGGACTAGCGGGCCTACGGCTCCATCTTCACAGGCGCTCAACTGGGGTATAAGCCAAGACTCCACCTAAGACTTCTTCTCCAAAGCTTCTCTTACTGAAGGGGGGAGAAAGATAGAGCAAGAATGAGTACAACCACAGTACTCAGCAAGCCACACCGGCGGATGCACGATTAATGCAAGGGGGTACAAGGGGTAATGATATAGGGGTTAAGTTTTGCAGTAAACAGCATTTAAAAGTCACTTAGTTGCCCAAAGCCATTTTATAAAGACGATCCTAGAGCTACACAGTATTATTAATCAAGGCCGTGAACCCACACGAACCTGCCTTAACCCAAGGCCTACGATGATTCAGACCGAACTGGCAACCCGACCCTGGGTCCCAGCTCATCCCAAGCCAACCCAGGCCAACCATTCCACATTTTAGTTGTTAAGCAAATTTTAAGAATTAAAACACTGACTTGGGTACATTGCTCGGCTTGCCCACAACCGAGGGAGAAGACGGCGCGGCCGGACGGTGCTCCGGCGAGGAGGGAGAGGCGGCTGGAGGCGGCCGGCGCGGAGGAAAGAGAAGGGCGACGGCGGGAACGCGCCTCCGGCGGTCACCGCGCGAAACGGAGGGCAGGCCGGGGTGGAGGAGGTGGCGGCGACGCTGGAGGAGGCGACGGCGCGGCCGGCCGGCGCACGGTCGAGGCGGCACAGGCGGCTGGAGGCGGCCGGCGGCGTGGGAGAGAGAGGAGGGCGGCGGGGAGATGGCTAGGGACCACGGGGAGGCTCGGGAGGGGGCTAAAACGAGAGAACGGGGGATGAGGATCCCATTTTATATGAGAGAAGAGGGAGCCGGCCACGGGGGAGGTCGGAACGGCGGCGGGAATGGCGGCCGACGGCCATGGAAAGCGGTCGGACTTGGCGCGTCCGTTCCCGGGGATTGAAGGCACGAATCAAGGGGGAATTTGGGGGCAATTGAAGAGGATTCATTGGGGATTAAAACCCCCCAATTAATTTTGGAATTGGCCAATTGAATCAAGCGGATTTGGAGGAGGGAGCGAGCTAGGTTTCCGGGAGAGAGAGAGAGAGGTGGCCGGGCGGCTGGAGGAGGGAGACGACGCGCCTGACGCGTGGGCCCCACGCGGTCGGGCGCGCGGTCAGCGCGCGGCAACGGCGCGCACGCGCGCGCACGTGCGCGGCACGGGCGGGAGGGCGCCGCTCGGGTTGGGCCGGGCGGCCGGCCCAGGAGGAGAGGAGGGGGAGGCGGCTTGGGCCGGGCAGGCCGGGAGGGGGGGAGAGAGACCGCCCGGGAGAGAGAGGGAGGAGGGAGCTGGGCCGAGGGGAAGGGGGCCCAAGAGGAGGGAGAGAAGGAGAGGGAGAGAAAGAGAGGGAGGAAAGGGAGACTTCGGCCGCGGGCCGAGGGGAGAGAGGGAGGACTTTGGGCCAGACTTGGCCCAAAGGAGGAAGGAGGGTTATTTTTAGGTTTTTCTTTTTAATAAACTTTGTTAATTGTTTTTGTTGCTTAATAATTATTTCCGGTGCTATAAAAATTCAAGTAAAATTTGAGGGCTCCTTTTAGACCAAGGAGAATTTAACAAAAATTCTCCGGGCCACATTTGAATTTTTCTTGCACGTATTTTAGTGTTTGCCAATTTCTTTCCGAATTTTAATTAATTCTATTATTCCTTTTAGAAAATGATTTTTAATTCGGGATGAATTTATCAGGACGTGACATTGCACTCTTGCTGGACCAACAGTGTCCATATGTAATAGCTGTCTCGGTGCATCCGTCATCACAGAAACAATAGGAGTATATGAAGAAGCAACCATCTTAGCATGACGACACGGTGTACAAACCAAATCAAGATCTTTCTTAAGTTTAGGCAAACCACGAACAAGATCCAAACCACTTAACCTAGTGAGATGATCAAAACCAACATGTTCAAGTCTAAGATGCCAAAACATCACATCTTTATCAAACCTAGCAACCAAACATGTTATAATAGGTGAAACAGGATTTTCAAAATCAGCTTTAAACACACTTCCATAGCGAGAAATATTCAACACAAAATCACCACAAGAATCAAAAACTTTACTTCCAGTTTTCTTAAAGTGAACCTCAAAATTTTCATCAACAATTTGTGAAACCGAAAGCAAATTGTATTTTAAGTCCTCAACCAAAGCTACATTCTTCAATTCAAAATTTTCATTTACCTTAACCAAACATGTACCGAGAACGGCACTTGTAGAACCATCACCAAAGATAATCGATTCAGTCTTAGATGCCTTTTTGAGAGAGGAGAATCAGTTTTTATCACCGGTCATGTGCTGCGAATAACCGGAATCCACGAGCCACACGTTCTCCTTCCTTGCCACCAAAGCCTACACACAAGCAGAAGTCGAAGCCTCAGTACTGGGGTTAGATGATAATAAAAATTTAGGAAACCAGTACTGAGACACACGACCAGAAGATCCAATAGGCATATATCCACGTGCAAAATCAATTTTAGAATTTTCAGAAAAATTCCTCCGAGGCCGGTCTAACCGAGGTACAGTGGCCGGTCTGACCGCCTCTGTACTGCCGGTCTGACCGGTCGCCGGTCTAACCGCGGGACCCACTGCGGTCTGACCGGTTTCCTCGAGGGAAAACTGTCACGTCCTGATAAATTCATCCCAAAATAAAAATCATCTTCTAAAAGGAATAATAGAATTAATTAAAATTCGAAAAGAAATTGGCAAACATTAAAATACGTACAAGAAAAATTCAAATGTGACCCGGAGAATTTTTGTTAAATTCTCCTTGGTCTAAAAGGAGCCCTCAAATTTTAGTGGAATTTTCAGAGCACAAATAATAATTGAAAAGAAATAAACAAAGTGAAAAGGTTTTATAAAAAGAAAATCCTAAAAGAAGTCTGTTTCCCCCCTTTTTTTCCCTCTTGGGCCGGCTCGGCCCATTCCCTCCCTCTCCCTCTCTCTCTCTCTCCTCCCCCGCGGCCCATCGGCCTCCCCCGTGCGCGCGCCGCTGACAGGCGGGCCCGCCCGCCGCTCTCGCTGACGGGTGGGGCCCACCTGTCATCCCCAACCCCGCGCCGCGCCCGCCGCCGCGTCCGTGCCCTAGCGCCGCCGCCGCCGCGAATCCCGCCGCTCCCGTCCACCCCGCGTGCAATCAAGAGGGGGGAATTAATCCCCGCGTTCCCCTCCCCCGTTTCCCCCTCTTTCCCCTCTCTCTCTCCCTCGGATTCGTTCGAATCAAGCCCGTAATCATCGCCGGCGCAATCAATGGCGGCCGAAATCTCCGCGGCCGGTTTCCTTCCTCCCCGGCCGCCTTCTCTCCCTTCCGACGCTATAAAAACGTTGCCCGAGCTCCGCTCTTTCGTTTCCGCCGCTCGCCGCTCACTCTCGCCGTCGAAATCGTGCTCGCGCCGTGCTCCTCCCTCTCCGCCATCGCCGCCGAGCTCCGTTCCGCCGCCGCCGCCGCTCCGGACTTCCTCCTTACTCGGCGACCCCTCCGTCCGCTTCGCCGCGACGCCGTCGATCCCGTCCGCCGCTCCGCTTCGCCCGTCGACCGCCGGAGCACCGTCGTCATCGTCATCCCGAGCCGCGCCGCCGTCTTCCTCCGCTCCGTCCGCCGTTTCCACCGCCTTCGCCGTCTTGGGGTGAGCCGTGGACCGCTCCGTTCGTTTCCCCCTTCCCTCCTCTCTCTTGGGTGCCGCTCCGCCGCGCCGTTGGTCGCCGGCGGCGACCATCGGGCGCGGGCGCGCTCCTCCCGTCGGCCGCGCCGGCGAGGCCGCCCTCGGGCGCGCCCTCGCGGCTGCCAAGTGGGCCCGGCCGTCAGCCGCCCGCGCCCGCGGGTGCGGCTGACGCGCGGGACCCACGGCGCCGACCGCCGCCAGCCGCGTGCGCCCGGTCCACCGTGGACCGAGCGGCTGACGCGTGGGCCCCACTTCCCGTGGACCCGGTCCGCGCGCCCGCCCCTCGGCTGACGCAATAATCCGATTTTTTTTAATTGAAAATTAAATGAAGAAATTCGCAAATATCCATTTAAAGAGCATATAAACTTCAAATGGCCATATCTTGGCCGTTTGAACTCGGAATTGGACCGTTCAAGTCTCTAATTTTTCCTTAAGAAGTAAAGAACCCATTTTTGTGCTTTGTTTATGCTGTTATTTGGAGTTTATTAGAGTAAAAGCCTTTTCTTTTCCGTCGGTCGTGTAGACGCTGCAGCTTCGGAAGATCCGCTCTTCGTGGAAGTTGAAGCCGGTGTTTGGGAAAGCGAGCAAGGCAAGTCACATCATCCTTGAGCATATTGAATCCCAGTTTGTAAAATTATGTTGATTTAAATTATTGCATTATCGCTTTATTTAAATTCCCGCGTTATCACTGTTTTATTTAGCCATGCCTATTTACCTTTGTTACGACCATATTATTATTGTTATTGTTATTATTATTACCTTGTTCACCCTAGATTAAACAAAACCCCATCTAGTGGACACTCTATTTATGGTTCCACTAGTTTAAATTTAGGTAGATGCTTCGCAATTTAATTAGGCAACATTAGGTGGTTTTATAATTTTAGACTTTGGGAGTTCTCATATCTTTTGGACACCATGGAATGGTTGGATTATGGTGGAATTGGACATACACCTCTCTTTCTCTTTCAAAACCCCTAAAACCTGTTTTCGGTGGGGTTTGGGTGCATGCCAGTTATGGGAAGTAGCACCCCGGCCACTATAAGGATTAAGCTCGGGCCTCTGTTGCAAAGCACTACCGTACTTCCACATGTCTAATGGGTAAGGCTTAGTTTGTGGCTCAGTCTAGTCATAAACAAAAGTACACGGATTGGAGATGGATGAAGTCGGGCGTCGATGGACATTCTCCAGGGCAAATGAAGGCTACACGAGCTGCGGCCCGGTAGTCGAGATGTCATACGGCGGAGGGTTGGTGCCCAATGCTAGGGGCTCAGTTCTGCCTGCCTGTCCCGGGTATCCCGGCCGTAGGTAGGATTGGGTCGGTACTCTTGTCTAAGGCTAGGATGGGTTGGAAACTATGTCACGTCTTCCGTCCGTATACCGTGGTGGTATGTGGCACGTGGCAACACGTGAGGAAGATGTGTCTTGTGGGTAAAGATGTACACCTCTGATCAGAGTAAATCTATTCGAATAGCCGAGCCCTCGGATATGGGCAAGCCGAGCAATGTACCCAAGTCAGTGTTCTAATTCTTAAAATTTGCTCAACACTAAAATGTGGAATGGTTGGCCTGGGTTGGCTTGGGACGAGCTGGAACCCAGGTCGGGTTGCCAGTTCGGTCCAAATCATCGTAGGCCTTGGGTTAAGGCAGGTTCGTGAGGGTTCACGGCCTTGTTTAATAATACTGTGTAGCTCTAGGATCGTCTTTACAAAATGGCTTTGGGCAACTAAGTGACTTTTAAATGCTGTTTACTGCAAAACTTAATCCCTATATTATTATTCCCTTGTACCTCCCTTGCATTAATTATGCATCTCCGGTGTGGCTTGCTGAGTACTGTGGTTGTACTCATTCTTGCTCAATCCTTCCCCTCTTCAGTAAGAGAAGCTTTGGAGAAGATGTCTTAGGTGGAGTCCTGGCTTATACCCCAGTTGAGCGCCTGTGAAGATGGAGCCGTAGGCCCGCTAGTCCGCTGCTGTTTATTTTTGATTGTCAGGCCTGGAGCGCCTTTGTAATAATGTAAATACTATCGATGTAATAAAGATGTGTCTTTTATATCATGTTTGTGTGGTGTACCCCGGCTTTTCCTGGGACGGGGATTAATACACTAGCGTTCGGGAAAAGGCAATTTTCCCGGTCGCGACAAGCTGGTATCAGAGCCATCTCGACTGTAGGATAAGCCAAGTGGATAAAACCTAAGGACATATTTTATAAATGAAACTATTTGCGAAAGCTCCTCTTTTTCTCCTTCCCCTAATGCTATTTGCAAAAGGTTTACTCCCTTCTTCCTTCTTCAGATTTCAACTAGTACTAGATGGTCAGCTTTGCGAAGAAGAAGATGTCGTCAATTGTTTGCCGAAGCTCCAGAAGACTGCAGGATCCGCTAGCGAAGTGGAGGAAGCAGTGAAGCCAGCTGAGAAGCAGGAGTGAAGATCTTGGAGAACCCGTCGCAGAACCTAAGCCGCCCTCTAGGGTAGAGTCGTTAGTCGTGTGTTTCCTTGTTTGTGTGTGTAGCGCGTGGTTTGCATCAGTGGGGTGTGATGTAACCATGCTAGGTTGTTTGCTTAATCAACTTGCAGAATAAGTGAAACAAACAACACATCAGCAAGAAGAGTTAGTTCCTTTAAGGTCCTATCCTTAGTTTCTAATCTGTCTCTCCCCTTTGTTTTCCCTCTCTCCCTCTCCAAACCTTTGCAACAGATGGCTGACAATGAGAAGGGCAATAAGGTCAGAAGTCAGGACATTGGTACCTCAAGCTCCCGAGTGAATGAAGCACCAGACACCAGTTGTGTAGCAGTGGTCCAACACCTGATTAACCAGAACAAATTGCTTATAGAGATACTACAGCAGCATCGGATGCCAATTTTGAACCCGAGTCGGATGCAACCTCAAGTACAGTTGGAGGCAGTCCAAGCACTCACACCACAAGTCAGCGCACCGCCAACATCCCAGAAGGCCCCTCATGCCATGCCACATGTTGACCCAAAAGAAGCAAGTATCATCTGTTTTATGTGTGATGAGCAAGGGCACTACGCAAGGAACTGTCCTCAGCAGAAAAGAAAAGCACCAATGCGAACCGAAGATGAAGTCCGTAAGATGATCATTACCAGCACAGAATGGCCTCCACCAGGAATGACCAGACGTCAGAGAAGAAATACCTTCCGAGGTGCACCACAGTTGACAGAACATCTTTTAGCTAATGGAGGTAGAGTGTCTGATAGTGAAGATTCAGATCAAGTCTCCTCAGATGATGAAGATGAAATGGAACGTAAGGCATGCTCTCGTTGTGGAGAAATCGGTCATGTCGCCAGCTCATGTGCCACTATATGCGTTCATTGCGAGGAAGACCATCCACCCGACAGGTGTCCAACGAGCAGGATCACTTGTTTCTTTTGTGAAGGAACTGATCATGTACCAAAAGATTGTCAATTCAGTTTTCTGCTGACGAAGAAGATGGCTAACCAACCCGCCAGTTCCAACGGAGAGAAGCATCAAGGCAACACCAATCCTCGCCAAGATTACAGTTCCAGCCTAACTCCAGTGCCAGGACAGAGGAATCGAAATGAGAAAAGAAAATGCCGAGTCCGGGAAGACATCTGTTGCTTCAATTGTCAAGGAATGGGTCATTTCGCCGACAAGTGCCCAAAACCGAGAAACATAGCTGCCGGCACGACAGTCCACGCAACTCCCTGCAATCAGAAGCTTGCTCCTCAACGAATTGTCATCCATGCATCCCGAAGCAGTCCTATAGCCCGCGTTGCAACAGCTCCAATTCCAATGAATGCACTACCACAAGGTGTCAATGCTCAATTTCAGCCCCAGCCACCAGCTGACAAGACAGAGGCCAGTATCTGCGTTGTACCTTTGGAAGTTCCAATACAGCAGCTGAGAAATCAAGTACAAGATGAAGAACCCGAGTGTAAGAAAGTTATTGTTTGTTACAACTGCAGTGAAGAAGGGCATTACTCCGAAAACTGTCCCCAACCAAGGCAAAATCGACCTCCACATTACCGCCAATTTACACGAAGCAGACATTCCAATCGTATTGTGGTCACTGGAGCAAACGCCGTACCCGTAAGGCCTCGTGATAATCAGAACCCATAGCAGAAACAATGCACCAATGCTCCTCCTGCTGCACCTGACTCGGCAATAAATCATAGCAACCATTCTCTGCATCGACAGCCTCAGCAAAGAATTGTCGTAGATGGAAGAAGTTGTGTCTCTCCCCGACCTACTCCAGGCCGAGCCAAGGGCAATCAACCTCCGGAGGGCGATACCCAGCAGAAGACCGTCATCCGCTTCAACCAGCAATCAGAAGGAAGCTTCTCCTGTGAATGATAGCATTATGCAGTCCTATCACATCATCACAGAACCAATCAAGGATGCAGTCACTAGAACAATGCCAGCTATATCTCTCCGGAATCAAAATGAGCAGCCATGTTTGTGGTTTTCAGTTCGCTACTTATCATGGTGTAATCGAAAGTTTGCAGCAATAATGCAATACATAAATATATTCATGTCTATAAACAGTGAGCTTGCTATGCTTATGGATGATTCATGTTGAGGATACAATGTACCGATGTTAAGCACCGTCCCTTTTTGTTTAAGGCAGTGCCTCGTATTCATGTAATGAGGGAGAAATGTGTAATACAGACAAGTTCCATGAGGATTCTTTTGGAAGATGCGAATATGTGATTATGTGTATAATTGCTTACTGATAAAGGAGACCTAGGGTCTCATTTCAAAGGAACTATGTTCTAACCTCGAGTTAATAACCAACCTGTTGATGGAAAAGAAAACCAATTAAACTGTGTTGGGTTAAAAAGCCAATGAGACAGTAGTTGGGGAACAGGAGTTTGGATACGCCTGTTACAGATCAAGATAAGGATTGTTGAATGAAACCCATAAGTGTACCCGCCATGCCTCTACATTGATAAGTTCGGATATACCTGCAAACAGTTAAGAAGATCCAGGAGACATCAATATTCTAGAACATAATAGTCGATGGTTGGTAATTAGTCGATCAGGTATCAGAAAAGGGTCAAAGGTGATATGGCAGAAGAACAATATGGATGCTCCCCATCTCGAGGAAGCACTAAACCCTAGTGGCATAGATACAGATAGCAAGCAATGTATTTCCCTGAAGGTAGTCAGTGCAGCTTTTTGACGAACCACATCAAGGTTTCACTGAAAGGCAGCAAGCCAAAGGACCTCATCGTCCCCAGAAGCGTCCGCAATCCACATTAAAGAATACCACCTGTTAGAGATAAGCCGAAAGATGATTGATAAAAAGAGATTGGCAAAGATGTTCTCTAGCATGAAAGAAGTAGGCCGAAAGGTGATTGATAAACAGAAACATGCTCTGCATCGCTCAAGGAAGACCCCTGATTGTAATTGCCCCGCAACAGTCACCTTGTCATTAAGTCAGCAAGATGACCTAGGTAAAAGTGTTTCTATGAAGGCAAAGAGTGAAATCTTCCACTCGGTATCAGATGCTACACGGAGTGAAAAATGCAAGCACCGGTTACCAGGCGACGCCACGTCCTGGGAGATGATCCAACGGGAAAGAACTCATCAAGGTTAAAGGTGTAAAGGAATACGTTGAGTGCTAACTGATGACAACATGAAGAGAATAGCGGAAAGTAAACTGAACATAAAGAAAGTGAATCTGAGTTGCTTGTTCGTGGGAGCTATTCCCAGTTATGAACCAAGTGATATGTTCGAAGATAGTCTGCAGAGGTCAGTTTAAAATCACATGTAACAGCGAAGCCTCAGATTTGGCAGGATAATGATTAGACAATAACAAATCCAGCAATAAAGCCATTGGAGAAGACGTCGAAGTATGTCAAGTGGGATAAATTGGTTCTCTTGGGAAGCATAACTTATAGTTAGAGTGGTTGACCCTTGCATCGAATAGCCGAAGTACCTAGCACCGGAGACCAGGAAAGCTAATATGAGACAGTTGATGGCAAGTTAGAAGTGAATAACAAGCATGATATTCTTATGATGACAAACATAGTATCCTAGTAATGACAAGCTAGTGTTGACGCATGACATGAAGTTGATAACTTGTCCGAGGTTGACTCCGAAGATATGAATCATGAGAAGTTCTGGAACGGAAGCATCACTGAACTACCGCAACCTAGTCTGAGTCAGCCAAAAGGTGCACCCTGGTCCAAGTCAGGTGAAGAGAAGATTCCATCCGCAACAGGAGGTCAAGCCAAGCAGTTCCGAGTGGTAAAGTTTTGCTGGAAGTTCGTCAAGACGCAACGGAAGAAGTCAGACAAGAAGAGAAGACCGCCCAACCTATCCTCTTGCTAGCCTCCTCGAATCTCGGGGACGAGATTCTTGTAAGGGGGGTGGATTTGTCACGTCCTGATAAATTCATCCCAAAATAAAAATCATCTTCTAAAAGGAATAATAGAATTAATTAAAATTCGAAAAGAAATTGGCAAACATTAAAATACGTACAAGAAAAATTCAAATGTGACCCGGAGAATTTTTGTTAAATTCTCCTTGGTCTAAAAGGAGCCCTCAAATTTTAGTGGAATTTTCAGAGCACAAATAATAATTGAAAAGAAATAAACAAAGTGAAAAGGTTTTATAAAAAGAAAATCCTAAAAGAAGTCTGTTTCCCCCCTTTTTTTCCCTCTTGGGCCGGCTCGGCCCATTCCCTCCCTCTCCCTCTCTCTCTCTCTCCTCCCCCGCGGCCCATCGGCCTCCCCCGTGCGCGCGCCGCTGACAGGCGGGCCCGCCCGCCGCTCTCGCTGACGGGTGGGGCCCACCTGTCATCCCCAACCCCGCGCCGCGCCCGCCGCCGCGTCCGTGCCCTAGCGCCGCCGCCGCCGCGAATCCCGCCGCTCCCGTCCACCCCGCGTGCAATCAAGAGGGGGGAATTAATCCCCGCGTTCCCCTCCCCCGTTTCCCCCTCTTTCCCCTCTCTCTCTCCCTCGGATTCGTTCGAATCAAGCCCGTAATCATCGCCGGCGCAATCAATGGCGGCCGAAATCTCCGCGGCCGGTTTCCTTCCTCCCCGGCCGCCTTCTCTCCCTTCCGACGCTATAAAAACGTTGCCCGAGCTCCGCTCTTTCGTTTCCGCCGCTCGCCGCTCACTCTCGCCGTCGAAATCGTGCTCGCGCCGTGCTCCTCCCTCTCCGCCATCGCCGCCGAGCTCCGTTCCGCCGCCGCCGCCGCTCCGGACTTCCTCCTTACTCGGCGACCCCTCCGTCCGCTTCGCCGCGACGCCGTCGATCCCGTCCGCCGCTCCGCTTCGCCCGTCGACCGCCGGAGCACCGTCGTCATCGTCATCCCGAGCCGCGCCGCCGTCTTCCTCCGCTCCGTCCGCCGTTTCCACCGCCTTCGCCGTCTTGGGGTGAGCCGTGGACCGCTCCGTTCGTTTCCCCCTTCCCTCCTCTCTCTTGGGTGCCGCTCCGCCGCGCCGTTGGTCGCCGGCGGCGACCATCGGGGCGCGGGCGCGCTCCTCCCGTCGGCCGCGCCGGCGAGGCCGCCCTCGGGCGCGCCCTCGCGGCTGCCAAGTGGGCCCGGCCGTCAGCCGCCCGCGCCCGCGGGTGCGGCTGACGCGCGGGACCCACGGCGCCGACCGCCGCCAGCCGCGTGCGCCCGGTCCACCGTGGACCGAGCGGCTGACGCGTGGGCCCCACTTCCCGTGGACCCGGTCCGCGCGCCCGCCCCTCGGCTGACGCAATAATCCGATTTTTTTTAATTGAAAATTAAATGAAGAAATTCGCAAATATCCATTTAAAGAGCATATAAACTTCAAATGGCCATATCTTGGCCGTTTGAACTCGGAATTGGACCGTTCAAGTCTCTAATTTTTCCTTAAGAAGTAAAGAACCCATTTTTGTGCTTTGTTTATGCTGTTATTTGGAGTTTATTAGAGTAAAAGCCTTTTCTTTTCCGTCGGTCGTGTAGACGCTGCAGCTTCGGAAGATCCGCTCTTCGTGGAAGTTGAAGCCGGTGTTTGGGAAAGCGAGCAAGGCAAGTCACATCATCCTTGAGCATATTGAATCCCAGTTTGTAAAATTATGTTGATTTAAATTATTGCATTATCGCTTTATTTAAATTCCCGCGTTATCACTGTTTTATTTAGCCATGCCTATTTACCTTTGTTACGACCATATTATTATTGTTATTGTTATTATTATTACCTTGTTCACCCTAGATTAAACAAAACCCCATCTAGTGGACACTCTATTTATGGTTCCACTAGTTTAAATTTAGGTAGATGCTTCGCAATTTAATTAGGCAACATTAGGTGGTTTTATAATTTTAGACTTTGGGAGTTCTCATATCTTTTGGACACCATGGAATGGTTGGATTATGGTGGAATTGGACATACACCTCTCTTTCTCTTTCAAAACCCCTAAAACCTGTTTTCGGTGGGGTTTGGGTGCATGCCAGTTATGGGAAGTAGCACCCCGGCCACTATAAGGATTAAGCTCGGGCCTCTGTTGCAAAGCACTACCGTACTTCCACATGTCTAATGGGTAAGGCTTAGTTTGTGGCTCAGTCTAGTCATAAACAAAAGTACACGGATTGGAGATGGATGAAGTCGGGCGTCGATGGACATTCTCCAGGGCAAATGAAGGCTACACGAGCTGCGGCCCGGTAGTCGAGATGTCATACGGCGGAGGGTTGGTGCCCAATGCTAGGGGCTCAGTTCTGCCTGCCTGTCCCGGGTATCCCGGCCGTAGGTAGGATTGGGTCGGTACTCTTGTCTAAGGCTAGGATGGGTTGGAAACTATGTCACGTCTTCCGTCCGTATACCGTGGTGGTATGTGGCACGTGGCAACACGTGAGGAAGATGTGTCTTGTGGGTAAAGATGTACACCTCTGATCAGAGTAAATCTATTCGAATAGCCGAGCCCTCGGATATGGGCAAGCCGAGCAATGTACCCAAGTCAGTGTTCTAATTCTTAAAATTTGCTCAACACTAAAATGTGGAATGGTTGGCCTGGGTTGGCTTGGGACGAGCTGGAACCCAGGTCGGGTTGCCAGTTCGGTCCAAATCATCGTAGGCCTTGGGTTAAGGCAGGTTCGTGAGGGTTCACGGCCTTGTTTAATAATACTGTGTAGCTCTAGGATCGTCTTTACAAAATGGCTTTGGGCAACTAAGTGACTTTTAAATGCTGTTTACTGCAAAACTTAATCCCTATATTATTATTCCCTTGTACCTCCCTTGCATTAATTATGCATCTCCGGTGTGGCTTGCTGAGTACTGTGGTTGTACTCATTCTTGCTCAATCCTTCCCCTCTTCAGTAAGAGAAGCTTTGGAGAAGATGTCTTAGGTGGAGTCCTGGCTTATACCCCAGTTGAGCGCCTGTGAAGATGGAGCCGTAGGCCCGCTAGTCCGCTGCTGTTTATTTTTGATTGTCAGGCCTGGAGCGCCTTTGTAATAATGTAAATACTATCGATGTAATAAAGATGTGTCTTTTATATCATGTTTGTGTGGTGTACCCCGGCTTTTCCTGGGACGGGGATTAATACACTAGCGTTCGGGAAAAGGCAATTTTCCCGGTCGCGACAAAAACCAAATTTTTGCCACTTTGATTTTGCAAAAGCAATCTCTCTCTCCTTCTGTTTATGAGCTAATCTGAAACAAAAACCAACAATGTGTCCATCTTTGCCACAAAAAGAACAAGTATATTTTTCACGATGATTAGACACATTGGTAGCATTAGAAGATTTAGCAGCACAAGCAACAACAAGAGATTTTGCATGCACAACATTGGATTTTGAAGAAGATGCACTCATAGTAGACATGATACCAGCAGATTTAAACACAGTTTTGTTAGTATCAGGTTTAACCAAAATCTCACCCCTTCTAGTACCAACACCTAACACAACAGGAGGATGTCTAAAATTATGAGTATAAGGATTAAAACCTAAATCACGGTTATGTGTGCTAACCTTTGATTGATCCAAAATCATGTTGAGGTTTTTTTTACCATCAGAAAATCTTAGCAAAGAATTTTTTAAATAAGAAACCTCTTTTTCCAAATTAGCACAATTTTCACAATCTACCATGACACCTTTGCTTTTACGACATTTAGGGCAAGAAAGCACTTCATTGTTTTTCACAACATCTTCTATGTACTCAACACGACCTAAAGCATCTTTCAATTTCAACTTATTCAAAGCACATGTTGAGCAATCCAAAACATCATGAGGTTGTTTTAACTTTTTAGCAGAAATCATGTTAAACATCAAACTAGCATGAAAAGCAATTTGATATTTTTGCAACAACTTTTTAGTTAAAAACAACTCATCCAAAGTGCCTGTGTGCAAGGCAAAACTACAAGCAAGAGAAGATCTATTTTTCAAATTATGTGCAGCATTAACATCTCTAATTTTTGAAATCTCATTCATTAAAACCTCACAATTTGAGCAATCATCATCATTAGGAATAAGAGATTTTAATCTAGCAATTTCAGATTTAAGAGATTCAATAATAAATTCCTTTTTTCTATACATCTTCTCACACTTCTAATTTTTTTCACTCAAAATATTAATAGCTTCCTCAAAAGCACTTACCTCATTATCTTCATACTCTGTGTCAGATTCACCACGCGCCATGAAGCAAACATCGGAGATGTTCTTTCCCTTATCATCATCTCCACTTTCACCATCTACATCACTTAGTGGCTTGAAGGCGGTGCAAACTTGTTGAAAAGCCTTCCTGAGATTCTCTATCTTCCTCCCTTGGGATGAACTCTTCGGCTTGTTGTTGTTGGTCTTCTCACCATCTTTGTCTTCTCTTTTGCCTCTCCCAAGCTTAGGACAATGCGAACGAAGATGATCAATTGAACCACGCATTCAAAGCAACGATTTGGACCACCTCTTTTCATGTTCCTGGCATTATTCATAGCTCGAGAAATTCTGTTAGCAACCAAAGCCAAATCCTCCTCCTCGATCTGTTCGAGTTGATCATCGGATGTGGCATTAAAAACAGCAAGAAAATAAGGCTTATATGAAGAAGCATGAACATCCGAAGAAGAAGAAAAAGAAACCAAAGCACTTGACTTAGAATCAACTTTCCGAGAAAGAACATTCATCTCATGTGTTTTCAATTTTGTATAAAGTGAATCCAAAGTCATCCAAAGCTTCTCCAGGTTTCATCTCAAATTTAATGTACTCCTTTTTGAAAAATATCACGACGAAGTTCTTTAATGTTATTCGTTCCTTGATGAAAGTTACTCAAAGCATTCCAAATTTCATGAGCAGCTCAAAAATGCGCAACACGATCATAATCCGAACGAGAAATACCACTCAAAAGAATGTTGTGAGCTTTGCAATTTTGTTCAAAAGCAGTTTTTTCAGCAGCAGTATTAATAGCTTCAGGAATCACATAGGGACGAGAAACTTTTCTCCAAATATCATAAACATGAGGCTTAGTTGAAAACCTAGCAGGAGTAGCCATGGCAAAAACTCTAGATCGATAAAAATCCAAAGAAGAAAACAAGGCTCTGATACCACTTGTAGGATCGAATCACAATAACTAAGCCAACCAGAGGGGGGGTGAATGGTTGGTATACCCAAAAACCATAAACTTTTAGCGGAAATAAAAGTTACCCTCGAAATCGACGGAGATCGGTTTGACCGAGATTGATCTGCTGGTCTGACCGAAGCGTAGCCGCCGGTCTGACCGGTGTTGAATCTCCGGTCCGACCGCCGCTTGCCGCCGGTATATCGCCGGTTAGACCGTCGAAACCCGGTGAAACACAAATCGAAGAACTCTTAAAGTAGATGATGACTTTATTGATTCTCTCTGTGTTTGCAAAGTGCACCAACAGCACTGTAGCGCCCGTTCCGTCGTGGCGCTTAGCGGGAAAACTATCTCTTAAAAACCCTATTTGCGAAATCCGTTTCTTTGCTTGTTGTCTAGTGTCCGTGCCATCTCAGATCTCAAATCCCCGATCTATCGTCGAGTTCAATCCCGAATCCAAATCCTTCCCAAATCAAATCCCTCCGCAAAAGTCTATTTTGCCTCCCTCGGGTTCGATGGGCCAAACTCCTCTCGGCCCATCTCCTACTCCCTCCCCGGCTCTCTCTCTCTCTCTCTCTCCCTCTCCCCCGCTCTGCCCGTGCGCTGCGCACGCGTGCGCATGAGCCGCGCCGAGCCGAGCGTCCTCCGCCCTCGCTGCCGCTTCTCGCCGCGCCGCCCGTTGCTTCCCGCGCGCGCGCGCCATGGTGGCCGACCGCCTGGTCGCCGCCGCCGTCAGCGCCTGCCCGCGCCAGCCGCCCGTGTCGTCGCTCCGCTCCAAACCGCCCCGCCGTCATCGCCGTCGTCATCGACTCGGCCCCGCCTCTCCCCGCGCTAGCCTCCAAGGGACGGAGGCAGAGCTCCTCCTCCCTCTGCCGCGTCGCCCCATCCCCTCCTCCTTTTCCCAAAGTGGCAAGGGGCAAGCCCCCTTTCTCCCTTCCTTTTTCCTTTTCCCCTCCCCGCCGGCGTCATCCGCCTCTGTCGCCGTTTTGGCCGCGAGCGCCGAGCGCCAGCTAGCGCCTTGACCGCCCAAGGTCGGTTTCCAAACCGACATCGTCGTCCTATAAACCAAGGCGCCCTCCCATCCATTCCTCCTCCCGTTTCGCTCGCCGCCACCGCGCCATTGCCGCCCCTCTGTCTCACCTCCGCCGTTCATCGCCAAGCACCGGGAGAGCCAGTGCGTTCGTGGACGCGGAAGGGGACTCCGGGCGCTCGCCTTCTTCCTCTTCCCCGGCCCGAGGCCGGAGAGATCACTCCCGTGCCGTCGGCCTCTCGTCACAGCGCCCCGCCTCATCTCGGTAGTGCATCTCCCCGTTCTCCCTCCTCAATCCATCTCTTCCCCTTAGTTTTCGGTAGTAGCATGTGTAGCCCCCCCGTAGCTAGACAGCGCCGCCCCGACTGCTGCCGTCGCTCGCCGTGTGCTCGCCGCCGTTGCCGCCCGAGCTCGGAAGCGCCTCTCATCGCCGGCCTCCCTCGATGCGATTCCTCCTAATCCGGCGCAAGGGGTGGATTCCCGTAGCCGCGTAGATGCTCTCACCGCCGGGAATCGGCCCCTCGTGACCTTGTCGCTGTTTCCCCCTTTTCTCTCCGCCGGTTGCCGCCGCCGTAATCCGCCGCCGTCGAACATCCCGGTGTGCTCGCCTTCGCCTGTATCACCATGGTTTGCTCCGCCGCTTGCCGCTGTCGACCGCCGTCCGTTCCAGCCGGCGTCGTCGTCTTCCTCCCGCCGGCCCGCGTGGCAGCCACGTAGGCGCCACGTCGGCGCCACCTCAGCCGCGACCGGGTCAAGTAGACCCCGGTCCGCCGCTTCCCTCCGCCCCCTCGCGGGCGTGGTCCATCGCGAGCCGTGAGGCTCCGCGTGGGCCCGCCGCACCGCGTCCTCCGCGAACCGCGCGCATGCGCCGCGCCTCCCTCCCTAAACCCTAGCACGCCCCGCGTGCACCTCGCTCACGGTGAGCCGAGTCGCCGACAAGCGGGTCCAACCGGGGACCACGCGGGATGGACCCGGCCCACCGGCTCTCTCTCTCCCCTCCGCACCCGAGCCGCCCCATTCTCTCGGGCCGCGCCCTCAAATCTCGAGATCTATCTAATGGCACGCTTAGAGGTCAATAATAAGGCTTTATTTTCGCCGTTTGCTGAGTTGTCCCGTTTCGCGTGTAGTTTCGGAGCCCGAAGACCCGCAGTGCGAGGATTTCGAGGATCAAGCTCAAGATCTCGAGCGAGGCAAGCCACCTTTGAACATCTTGAGCCTATATTTGAACTTAATTATATTGTGTGGATATTATGGGTACCCCATACCCATACGGCATGGTTATCCGACTAGTCATAGGGGATAACTTATATCTATGGAATATGTAATAGATCATGACTCGGGTATTACGTTTCCTTATATATTACGGAACAGTCTAAAGTCCTGGTTTGATAATATTGTAAAGTAGATTTAGGAAACCGATACCGTATTGGTTAAGGTTTCTATCTTGTAATCCTGCCCCCCACCCTATATAAGGTGGGCGGGAGGCCCTCTAGAGGGCATGACACAACCTGATCGTCAGATCAATACACACTCGGCGGATTCAAATCCCCAAACAGGAGTAGGGTATTACCTCTCATTGAGAGGGCCTGAACCTGTCTAAATCCTTTGTCTCTGCATCCATCCACTTTAGGTCTCGTACGCTACCCCCTTTTATTATTGCCGAATTCATGTTTCGACAGTTGGCGCGCCAGGTAGGGGTAAACGCCGAGTTTCCTGACGACGAGTGCGATGGAATCAACTTTATGAGTCGCCGGCTTCGTCTTCGCTTTGGGAGCTCCTTGATTCCTCGCCGCCGACGACTTCAACAAGACGAATCGTCGCTGCTATTCTCTGCCTGATCTTGTTCGCATCAGCACGACGGCAACGACGGGGCAACGACAGTTCGACGGATTTGATGGTCGTCCTCGTCCACCACCAAGCCTACTGGTCCAATCTACCCAATGAGGATGCCATGGTGTTGCAAGATGGATCTACAAACACGAAGCATGCCAAAACCAATCTAATCGGATGCATAGGAGACGGCTGCAGCCACGCCGATGCCTTCCTGCCGTCCAGCGTCGTGCTGATGGACACCAACGCCGCTCGCGACTGCGACCTCCGCCTCCTCCGCTCCGTTTCGGAGTCAGTCGAAGAGATCAATCTCGGCGAGTTTTTTCCTTTTAATTTCCGACTTCGCCGGGTTTTTTCCTTTTCAACTTATTGTTGTTTATTAGATTGATCTCTAAATGTCAGATTAATCTCTCTTGGTATTTTCTGCTGTTTGCATGTAACGCCGCGGCACTACTCTTGCCGACTGGTGTTTCCGTCTGCATGGCTGGCCTATTATGCCGCCGCTGTTGGGCGTCTACGACTTCACCGCCGGCCTGCCTCCGTCGCCGCCGAGTGGTGCCTCCGCCTACACGGCTGGCCTATTATGCCGCCGCTGTTGGGCGTCTACGACTTCACCGCCGGCCTGCCTCCGTCGCCGCCGATTGGTGCCTCCGCCTACACGGCTGGCCTATTATGCCGCCGCTGTTGGGCGTCTACGACTTCACCACCGGCCTGCCTCCATCGCCGCCGACTGGTGCCTCCGCCTACACGGTCGGTTGGTCACACCACCGTTGATGGGCATCGTCATCTTCACCGCCGGCCTGCCTCCGTCGCCGCCGATTGGTGCCTCCACCTACACGGCTGGCCTATTATGCCGCCGCTGTTGGGCGTCTACGACTTCACCGCCGGCCTGCCTCCGTTGCCGCCGAGTGGTGCCTCCGTCTGCATGGCTGGCCTATTAAGCCGCCGCTGTTGGGCGTCTACGACTTCACCACCGGCCTGCCTCCGTCGCCGCCGACTGGTGTCCCCGCCTATACGGTCGGTTGGTCACACCACCGTTGATGGGCATCGTCATCTTCACCGCCGGCCTGCCTTCGTCGCCGCCGACTGGTGTCTTCATTGTTATTGATGGACGACTTTGTTCCCACATTGGCCACTTCTGCCATCACCAAGGGGAATATTACAAAGCTAAGTCATCATTTATTTTATTCTTTATATGATATTTTTCCTTTTCCTCTGCCTCACTACACCAATTGGTCTTGCATTGAGTAGTGAGTCGGGGGCTACAGATGTTATATCATATTTTTTATAATATTTATCTTGATTGCTTGCGACATAATCTGAGTACAAAAGTACCTATCGAGTTATGGAGTTCTATCTTCCTCTGCTTTCCGTTTGGTTTGCCAATGGATGGTTGCCTTTGGGCCGATTCCTAGCACCCGGGGGCTCGTTGGATGGACCGAGTAACGCAAGGTGCTAAGTATTATTCGGAATAAATCAAAAGCATAGAGATGAGATAAATTTATTTTCTGCTCTTAATAATTGCAAAAGTACCCGAGTAGTAAATTCTGATCCGTGAAACTTTATTCCATTAATGACGAACTCATGTCACTCATATGCATGTTTGGGAAGTGCCTAGGCCGACTCCCGGTGCTTGATGGTTATGACTAGTCGGACAGAGTGTTTAAACGTACAGAGTCATCTGCTCGGAGAAATCAAAATTGACAAGAGGAGAAATACATATTTATAAATATTTTAAAATACTTGATTTTTTCTCGAGTATTATATTTATATCAGATACTACTCATCCTATATGTTTGTTCTGCAGGATCCAGATCCAGATATGCATAAAAAGGATTGATGGCTTTAAGCTTATCTCTTACGCTCCAGGAATGGATCAGTCAGAACATCACCACCGGCTCGCCTCGGCCGCCGCCGACTGGTGTTTCCGCCTGCACGGCTGGCCTATTATGCCGCCGTTGTTGGGCGCCTACGTCTTCACCGACCGGCTTGCCTTCGCCGCCGCCGACTGGTGTTTCCGCCTGCACGGCTGGCCTATTAGGCCGCCGTTGTTGGGCGCCTACGTCTTCACCGACCGGCTTGCCTTCGCCGCCGCCGACTGGTGTTTCCGCCTGCACGGCTGGCCTATTATGCCGCCGTTGTTGGGTGTCTACGTCTTCACCGACCGGCTTGCCTTCGCCGCCGCCGACTGGTGTTTCTGCCTGCACGGCTGGCCTATTATGCTGCCGTTGTTGGGCGTCTACGACTCCACCACCGGCCTGCCTCCGTCGCCGCCGACTGGTGTCCTCGCCTAAACGGTTGGTTGGTCACACCACCGTTCATGGGCATCCACGTCTTCACCGACCGGCCACCTCGTCCGCCGCCGACTGGTGTTTCCGCCTGCACGGCTGGCCTATTATGCCACCGTTGTTGGGCGTCTACGTCTTCACCGACCGGCCGCCTCGTCCGCCGCCGACTGGTGTTTCCGCCTGCACGGCTGGCCTATTATGCCGCCGTTGTTGGGCGTATACGTCTTCACCGACCGGCCGCCTCGTCCGCCGCCGACTGGTGTTTCCGCCTGCTCGCTGGCCTATTATGCCGCCGTTGTTGGGCGTCTACGTCTTCACCGACCGGCTTGCCTTCGCCGCTGCCGACTGGTGTTTCCGCCTGCACGGCTGGCCTATTATGCCGCCGTTGTTGGGTGTCTACGTCTTCACCGACCGGCTTGCCTTCGCCGCCGCCGACTGGTGTTTCCGCCTGCACGGCTGGCCTATTATGCCGCCGTTGTTGGGCGTCTACGACTCCACCACCGACCTGCCTCCGTCGCCGCCGACTGGTGTCCTCGCCTAAACGGTTGGTTGGTCACACCACCGTTCATGGGCATCCACGTCTTCACCGACCGGCCACCTCGTCCGCCGCCGACTGGTGTTTCCGCCTGCTCGCTGGCCTATTATGCCGCCGTTGTTGGGCGTCTACGTCTTCCCCGACCGGCTTGCCTTCGCCGCTGCCGACTGGTGTTTCCGCCTGCACGGCTGGCCTTTATGCCGCCGTTGTTGGGCGTCTACGTCTTCACCGACCGGCCGCCTCGACCGCCGCCGACTGGTGTTTCCGCCTGCACGGCTGGCCTATTATGCTGCCGTTGTTGGGCGTCTACGTCTTCACCGACCGGCCGCCGCATCCGCCGCTGCTGGTGTCACCGCTTGCACGGCTGGCCTGTTATAACGCCAACTGATGCTATCTTCTTCACGGCTGGCTACATCGCTGTCACTACTAATAGGCATCAGTATCTTCAACACAAGCTGCCTACGTTTGCCATGGCTGCCGACTGTTTTCTTCACTTCCATGGCTGCATGATTCTGCCAGTGTTGATTGGCCTTACCATCTTCATCGCCGGTCGTCTCGTCTGCTGCTGACTAGTGCCCTCGCTTCTACATCTGGTTTATACAGCTATCACTACTGATGAACATCATCGTCTTCCGTCGCCGACTGGTTATGTTGTCGCCGACTAGTGCTTTTATTTTCACAACTGCGCGTCTTCACTACCAGTTTGCTTCTGTTGCCGACGACTCGTGTTCACTTCATCACGGCAATGCAACTTTGTCATCATGGTAGAGCGACTTCATCTTTATTATCTTCGGCACTGGCAAACTCTATTGCTGCTACTTCGCAAGTTTTGCTACTTCACCAACCACGACGTCTTTGTGAGCCTCGACATCTCGGCATGCGATGCCATGTTATTTTACTACAACAAGAGGCTCTCCAATATTCAGGATTTCTACTTGGACATCTTCAACACATATCTTCAATCAAGCAATAACTATTCGACGACAAGAGGCTACAGTTCTCGACTCTATGTTCAGTTGTTTCCCAACTAATCAAAGAGTCGGGGGCTACACAAATACAAGGCTCAAAATTTGACAAATTTTATGTCAAGCTGAAGAAATCAATTCATCAACCCACGAGTCAACTCCAGGAGTCATTATCTTCATCTTTGCTTCGGAGCAGACATTCTACTTCAACAACATCAACTCTCCTCCAAGTGAAGCATCTACAACAGCTATAACATTAATTTGATGGATTATTGTCACTGACATCATCACCAGCACCTCTGCTTCATCGACCCTGACATCTCTGCTGTTGCTAATGGATGATTATGTTTTCGCCGACTTATTATTTCACCTTCACGGTTGACCTACTATGCAAATGCTGATGAGCGTCTTTGTCATTATCATTGGTTGCCACACTGCTATTGGCTGGATCACCGACATCGTCATCTTCATCATGTCGGTTGCGTTTGTTGTCGTCAACTACACAACTTTATCGCTGAGCGCCTTCATATTCATTGCTGGCTGACCTGACTGCCGCCGACTGGTTTCTTCGCCTCCATGGCTATGTGACTTCAGTACTTTTGATTGGTATCACTATCTTCACTACCACCAATATTTTTGCCACCTCTGGTGGGCAATATTCTCTCTATATTGGTTGTCTTGTCTCTATGCCAACTGCGTCAGCTACCATCAATGAACAATTGTGACTACGTGTTCAGGGGCTTACTAGCTCAAATACAAGTATTATATCTTCAATTTGGACTTGCTCCGGATACATGCAACATGAATTCATGATCATGGGTCTATTTTATATGCTCAAAGACTGGACTATTTATTATTCCCCGTAAGGGTTATCAACTGAATACTTGCGCCAGTCGGGATTCAATTGTTACATCTATTTTGGAGTATCCCATAAGGGATAACCACTCAGATCAGAAGCTATTCATATGAGCTACGCTTGGTCTATATTACCCGGAAGATTTATTACTCGGGAGCATGTCACATGCGTCATCCTTTAAAGGGTGTCGAAGGCATATTTTTTGGCCTAGGCCTAATATGTCTGCAGCCCATATTTTCAGGTGTGGCCTGTCACGTTCTTTTAGGGACTTAGGCACTTTTTGCTTAGGCCAAAGTGCGCGTGATCAAGTGCCCAATACCTTAAAATCCTTTTATACCGCAGTTACTTAACTTTTTAGGAGTTGGTACAATGCATCTTAAAAGGTGTCAAACAGTAAAGCTTTATATAGCTGTCTCGCTGACTTTTTTATATATAAGTCAAGGTGCTGTTTGGGTTTTTAAGCAATTGATTAGATACAATATCATTGCTTTTCGCCACGTAAGTGTGTATTTTTATTGACCAATATTATGGCTTAGGCTGATTATATATTGTGGTCATTTTCTAGGCGGTTGGTAAATCCTTTATGAGTTTATTTACTCGGATTTTACACCACATATGCCATATATTTCCAGGTGTGGTGAAACCATGTGTCTTCTAGGGACTTAAGCACATCTGTTAAAGCAGTGTGCGCATGGCGTATGCCCAATACTTTGGAAATTTCTTTATTCACAATATACAAGCTTCTTTATAGCTATTTTGTTATATCACTCATCATATTTTACAAAGCAGTTGGTATATCACTCGGATCATGTTATTTGGAGGATTCACACCGCATATGCTATATATTGATATCAAGTCACTTGGTTGATTACGATTATCAAAACCACTCGGTTGGTTGGATTATTTATTCCTTGACTATATGCTTGGTTTGTTCAATTAACCACATTGTCGGGGGCTACACCTATTAGGTGCATCTAGTCGGTGCACCTGACTTTATTTTCCAGCCCTCCACAGTCTTCAGATTTGGTAAAAGTACTCGGGAGACCATGACAAAGATGATTGAAGCACTCGGCTTTGGAGTAATCTGGTTCGAGAGAAGATTATCTTTTCGACTGCGAAGGTCTCAGGGGCTACTGTGGATATTATGGGTACCCCATACCCATACGGCATGGTTATCCGACTAGTCATAGGGGATAACTTATATCTATGGAATATGTAATAGATCATGACTCGGGTATTACGTTTCCTTATATATTACGGAACAGCCTAAAGTCCTGGTTTGATAATATTGTAAAGTAGATTTAGGAAACCGATACCGTATTGGTTAAGGTTTCTATCTTGTAATCCTGCCCCCCACCCTATATAAGGTGGGCGGGAGGCCCTCTAGGGGGCATGACACAACCTGATCGTCAGATCAATACACACTCGGCGGATTCAAATCCCCAAACAGGAGTAGGGTATTACCTCTCATTGAGAGGGCCTGAACCTGTCTAAATCCTTTGTCTCTGCATCCATCCACTTTAGGTCTCGTACGCTACCCCCTTTTATTATTGCCGAATTCATGTTTCGACATATTGCTTGAAAAATATTATGCATTGATAGGATCGCACTTAATCTGCTTGTCCCGTCTGCAAGGCAGATTGGCGGACCTACCTAATTTGTTGCATTTGACCCTTCCATTGTAATTATTATACCATGTTCCCTTGTATCCACCTAGTTGCGCCTCGGTAATCGTGCACTCGGCACGGGTATCGACGGTCGCTGTCACGCCCGGAATTTCTATCCAAAATTCCAAACGCTTACATGTGTGTGAACCCTCGTCCAGGAATCAGCCGAGGCACACAATAACAAATTGATAATAGAGTACAAATATTACTCTAATTAATAAGCGAATAAAATGTCATTACAGAGGTAGATAGTTCCTCTCAATCAATAAAGTTCTAAGCAGCGGAAAATAAATAAACGGCGCAGACGGCTCCACTCCACAGGCAGCTTGACCAAGGCTACACCTAATCCTCCACACCATCAGCCTCATTGAAGAACTCTTCCTTTGATGAATGATTGCAAGGTGAGTATATGACATACTCAGCAAGCCACGCAGCAAATATGCAAGTGCACAGGATAACAAAGGATGGCATAATAGGGTTCCATTTGCAAAAGCAGCATTTAGCAAACATTTGAGAATTTAACAAAACAGTTAAGTAATAATTAAGCAATATTAAACCAACGCTATACAACATACCCTGTTGTATAGGCCCAACCATTCTGAACAACCACCCCGGCTGCACAGTTCTATCTCCAAACCAGGAATGTACCATTCCAAACCAGGAGCTAATCAAATTATTACCAGTTTAAGCATCTTTTACAATGATGAGAGGTGTGAGACTAATCACGAAAGACATTGTTAGACCCGCCCATAACCGCGGGCACGGCTAATCGAATAGTTTTACTCTGATCAGAGGTGTACCACTGTACCCACAAGACACAACCCCACATCATGTCACCATGTGCCTCAATACCACCACGGTATCTCGGAAAGGAGTTGTGACAATACCCCTCGCATAACACAATCCACTGCAGCGCACCTTCCTGGATCATAATCACCCCCTTATAAAACAAGGCATGGACTCCCCAGCGACCCCCGTGGGCTTATCTCCGCCACTTCTCAGTCTGGTGCCCCGCAATGAACCATGCTATACAAAAGATAAAGCCGTTGCCCATGCTGGCTTGTGGTTGGCACGATAAATGTTTCACAACCGAAACTCGTGAACCGGTCCTTAATTGCCATGAGCACGACCTTCAAATCCATGTGCTCACAACCCACCATTACCAGGTTTTAGTTGGCACATTAATTAATTAACTAATCACGATTGACCACCGTGAACTATCAATAAGCCATCATGAAATAATAGTGAGTCATTAGTTATCCCATAAGTGTACTAATGTTTCTAAGCAGGGCTAAGCAATTATATCTAATATCTAGTTGAACCAATATAAATAAAGCTCAACTAGTCAAATTATAATAACCCAAGGTATCAAGGAATAAGGTAATCAAGAACAAAAGGGCCATAACAATCAATAGGTTAATTCCACCCAATGACATTCGAAAATAGATGCAATAGTTGAATAGAAACAATAGCTTTAAATAGGATCAACATGCTCAAAGGGTTGTTTGGGATCTGTGTGACTTGCCTTGCTGGCCTTGGAACTCTTCAAACTCTTCTTCCGCGAAAACGGACTCTCCGGAAACGACGGAATCTAAGCAAAAAGAAGCAAAATCACCAAAACAGCACATAAACAAGCATGAACAGTACATGTGGATATTTTTAATGTGTAGATCTCAATTTTAGAAAAATTTAGAGACTTGAACCAACTAAATCGGAGCTAAGATGAATTAGTTATGAATTTTTAAAGATTAAACCGGATTAAAACACTTAAATCGGTTTAAAATTGAATTATGACGCAATAATGAATTATTTTTGAAAAGGAAAAAGGGATTTATTGCGTCAGCGGCTAGGGTTTGGGTGGACCGGGCGCACGGGCGGCGGTTCACACGAACGGACGGCCGAGATTGATCCGATCCAAATCGGACGGCCGAGATCGATCGGGACCACGGCGGTTCACGGCGGACGGCCTTGATGACGCCAGCAATGACGTCACCGACGGCGGCGGCGGCTCGGCGAGGCAGACGACTCGAGCGGCGCACGCTCACCGGCGAACGGCGGCGCTACGGCACGAACGGAGGACACCAACGGGTAGCGGACGGCACGGCGAACTCACCGACGACCAAAGCGACGGCGGACGACCAACGGACGGCGACGGCGACGAGGTTGAAACGGCGGCGGTCTTCGGCTTGACGACGGCGACGATGCTCCGGCGGTCTCCGACGGTAGCGAAAGAGCGGACGAGGACGGCGACGACTTGGCGACGACGACGGCGACCTTCCCGAGCGACGGCGACGGCTGGAACGACGGCGGCGCACGGCTGGAGCGGCGGCGGCGAAGGCAAAGCTAGGGCACACGGCGCTAGGGCTACTCCGGCGACGAGAGGCGAAGGCGAGGGTGGCGGCGAGAAGAGAAGAGCACGGGGATCCTTTTAAAGGGGCTCGGAGGCGACGGCGGAGGCCCACGGCGACGGCAACGGCGAAGGAAACTCGCGGCTTGGAGAGAGGAAAGCCGATCCGATTCGAACTCGAATCCATCGATTTCCAAACCGATTTAGCCGAAGTTTCCAAAGGAGAAAAGGTAGAGGAGATCCCGAAGATCATTTCCCCTCTATCAATTCAGCCGGAAACGGAAAGGAGCGGCCGGATTGGAAAGCGGCGGCGACGGCAGCTCGGCGGCGCGAAACTAGGGTTTCGGCCCGAGGAGGACGACGGGCCTGACAGGTGGGACCCACCTGTCAGCGGCTGCGAGGGCGCGCGCGCGCGCGGGCGGCTGCGGACTGGGCCGGCTGGGCCGAGGAGAGAGAAGAGAGGTTTTGGGCCGACTTTCGGCCCAAAGCCAAAAGAGACTTTTTAAAACCTTTTTCAATTTAAATTATTTCTTAAATGCAATTCCATTTATTAAAAATACTTCCTTAGCTCAAATAAATCCCAGAAAAATCTAGGAATTATAGAATTAAGCAAAGTATTTAATGAAATTTTATCTGGCCCAATTTTATATTGGAATTTATTAATTAAACTTAGATCTTCTCTTCAAGACTTTTAAAATTATTTCTAGAAATTCCAATTAAACAACAATTTATATATTTTGAATTTTCAGGGTGTGACAAACCTACCCCCCTTAAACAGAATCTCGTCCTCGAGATTCGGAAGAACTGGCGAACAGAAGCGGATGAGCTGACTTCAATTCATCTTCTCGTTCCCAAGTTGATTCTTCTTCCGAGTGATTACTCCATTGGACTTTGCAAAAACGGATAACTCGATTCCTGGTTCTTCTCTCACTTGTTTCCAGGATACGGATTGGTTTCTCAACATAAGTCAAATCCTCTTGGACTTCTATCTGGTCAATATTAGCTCCTTCGGTAGGTACCCTTAAACACTTTTTCAATTGCGACACATGGAACACATTATGGACTCCTGCCAAAGATTGAGGTAACTCCAACTGATAAGCGACCTCTCCTCTTCTACTGACAATCTTATAAGGTCCCACAAAACGCGGTGCCAATTTTCCCTTGGTATGAAAACGATGAACTCCTCGAAGAGGCGTGACACGAAGATACACATAATCTCCCTCTTCAAAACTCAAATCTCTGCGGCGATTGTCGGCATAACTCTTATGTCGAGACTGAGCCACTCGCAATCTTTCTTGAATGATCTTTACCTTTTCTTCTGCTTCCCTTAGGATATCCGTTCCGAAAACCTGACGTTCTCCCGTTTGATCCCACAAAAGCGGAGTGCGGCACTTCCGACCATACAGTGCTTCGTACGGAGCCATCTGTAGACTAGCTTGATAACTGTTGTTGTATGAAAATTCTGCATAAGGTAAATTCTTATCCCAACTTCCACCGAAATCTAAAGCACAAGCTCTCAACATGTCTTCCAAAATCTGATTCACCCTTTCGGTTTGTCCGTCTGTCTGTGGATGATAAGCAGTACTAAAGTTCAGCTTAGAACCCATCTCTTCCTGAAGTTTCTTCCAAAAATTTGAAGTAAATTGACTGCCTCGATCAGACACTATTTTCTTAGGGACACCATGCAAACACACAATCCTTGCCATATACAATTCCGCTAAGCGACTTCCGGAATAAGTTGTCTTTACCGGAATGAAATGAGCCACTTTGGTAAGTCTGTCGACTATCACCCAAATAGAATCATGGCCCGATGACGTTCTGGGTAAACCAGTGATAAAATCCATACCGATTTCTTCCCATTTCCATTCAGGAATCTTCAAAGGCTGCAACAAACCGGCTGGTTTCTGATGTTCTGCCTTGACTCGCTGACAAACATCACATACTGCTACGTATTCTGCGATTTCACGCTTCATACTTGCCCACCAAAATCTTTCCTTAAGATCCTGGTACATCTTAGTACTACCAGGGTGAATGGAGTATAAAGTATCATGAGCTTCTTTCAGAATTGCATCCTTTAAATCTTTGTTGTCGGGGACACAGATTCTCTCACCCAACCATACAGTTCCGTGCTCATCCTCCAAGAAACCAATAGCTTTTCCTCTTCTCATATTCTTCTTGATCTCTTGAATATCAGGATCATTAATTTGGGCTTCTCTAACTTGATCAATTAGAGTGGGCTTCGCTTCTAAGGCTGCAACGAAACCTCTACCGACAATTCCCAAATTTAATCTTTCAAATTCCTTGCATAATTCCAATGGCAACTGTCGTCCTTCTGTAGCATTGCAATAGCCTTTTCTGCTAAGAGCGTCTGCTACAACATTAGCCTTTCCCGGATGATAATGAATTCCCATGTCATAATCCTTAATTAATTCCAACCATCTCCGTTGTCTCATGTTCAGATCTGGCTGAGTAAAGATATACTTTAAACTCTTGTGATCGGTGTACACTTCTGTACGAGTACCGAAAAGATAATGACGCCAAATCTTCAATGCATGAACGACTGCAGCTAACTCAATATCATGAGTAGGGTAGTTCTTCTCATGCGGACGTAACTGTCGAGAGGCATAGGCAACCACCTTCCCATCTTGCATCAAAACACAACCTAACCCAAGTTTGGATGCATCGCAATACACTTGGAAACCCTTCTTTGGATCAGGCAAAGTCAAAATAGGAGCTGATACTAAGCGATTCTTCAACTCTTGAAAACTCTGCTCACATTCTTCCGACCACTTGTACTTCACATCTTTCTGAAGCAGTCGTGTCATGGGCTTAGCAATCTTGGAAAAATTCTCTATAAACCTCCGATAATATCCGGCAAGGCCTAGGAAACTGCGAATCTCTGAAACTGTCTTTGGTTGCTTCCAATTGGTTACGGATTCCACATTACTAGGATCGACGGCAACTCCTCCTGCTGAGATGACGTGACCAAGGAATTTCACTTCAGACAACCAAAATTCACACTTGCTAAACTTAGCATACAGTTGATGTTCTCGTAGCTTCTCCAATGCAAGGCGAAGATGTTCCTCATGCTCTTCTTTGGTTCGAGAGTAGATAAGAATATCATCAATAAAGACCACCACGAACTTGTCTAAGTATTCCATAAACACCTTATTCATCAAGTTCATGAAGAAAGCAGGGGCATTGGTAAGTCCAAAAGACATAACAGTACATTCGAACAACCCATACCTAGTGGTAAAAGCTGTCTTAGGTATATCTTCCTCTTTGATTCTCAACTGATGATACCCTGATCGAAGATCTATCTTGGAAAAAAACAGTGGCACCTTTAAGTTGATCAAACAGATCATCAATCCTGGGTAGTGGATACTTATTCTTGATAGTCACATCGTTTAGTGCACGATAGTCCACACACATTCTCTGAGTATGGTCTTTCTTTTCCACAAAAATAACCGGAGCTCCCCATGGTGATGAACTCGGTCTAATGTATCCTTTCTGTAGCAAATCATCTACTTGCCTCTTAACTTCTGCCAACTCATTGGCTGCCATTCGATAAGGTCTCTTATGGATCGGAGTTGTTCCAGGTACCAAATCTATTCTGAACTCTATATCCCTTTTAGGCGGCATACCAGGTAAATCATCTGGGAACACATCAGGATACTCCCGGACTATAGGAATCTCTTCCAAAGTTATCTGGTTCAGTCTTGACCTTAAAGACTCAGATGACAATGCATGAACAGTTACAACTCGACCATCATAGCTGTTGAGAGTTACTTTTCTGTTGGCACAGTCTATCACACCTTTATGTCTGGCTAACCAGTCCATCCCTAGAATGACATCAAGGTCTTTGGATTTTAACAAGATAAGATTGGCCAGAAATGGTACTCCTTGAATTTATATTCTGACAGAGGGGCTACGTTGCAAAGAGAGTGCTTGATCACTTGGGGTACTAACCATCAAAGGACGTCTAAGATCTTCTACTTCCATCCCATGATTTCCCGCAAAACTCATAGATAAGAATGAATGTGTAGCACCAGAATCGAAAAGTACTGTTGCAGGAACTGAGTTAACAAGGAACGTACCCAAAATCACATCTGGAGCATCTTGAGCTTCTGCAGCAGCGACATGATTTACACGAGCCTTGGATGCTGGTACAGCAGAGTTATTCTGGGTAGGGACAACCTTCACGCGTCGGGGCTTCGGACACTTGTCAGCATAATGTCCTGGATCTCCACAGTTGAAACACACCACGGGCTTGCTGCCTTGCTCCCTCTTGGCAGGTTGTTGCTGTGCTGGAGCTGCAACAGGACGTGGAGCTTGATTACGGATGTTGTTGCCAGCATTGTTGTTGAAGAACTGACGTTGCGGACGAACAACAGACGAAGAACCTCCCTGTGGCATGGACTGGGGTCCTAAAGTAAGACGCGGCTTCTGATTATTCCCCTGTTGTGTCTTGAATTGAGCAATCCGACGTTTCTTCTGCTCCATGCGATTGTACTTGTCCTCCTGACGAATAGCCTTATCCACTAATTTCTGGAAATCAGGGTAATCTCCAACCATGAGTGGGTAAGAAAGCTCATCATTAAGTCCTCCCAAAAACTTCTCCTGGCGCTCTTCATCATTGCGCACATCTTCTGGAGCATAACGAGCAAGACGATTGAACTCGTGCAGATACTCCGTAACAGAGCGAGATCCCTGAGTAAGCGACCTGAACTCCTTCTTCTTGAGAGACACTACTCCCGATGGTATATGCGTCTTCCGGAAAGCAGCGGTGAATTCAAGCCAAGTGATAGGTTCAGCAGTAGTCCTGTTAAGGCGGAAGTGATCCCACCATTCAGAGGCAGGGCCATGCAACTGATGTGATGCAAATGAAACCTTCTCCTGATCAGTACACTGAAGTAAATCCAACTTCTTCTCTATGGCATGCAGCCAATCACTAGCTTCAACAGGATTAGTGGTACTAGAGAAAACAGGCGGCCTCACACGAAGAAATTCTGCTAACTTGTTTTGGGGAGGTGCATGATTATTCCCTTGGTTTTGCTGATTCTGAAATTGCTGCATCATCATGTTCATAAGCTGTGTCTGTTGAGCAAGAACTTGGGCCAGAGTAGGATTCTCTCCATTGTTGTTATTGGGGTTGTTGGGACCATTCCCATTGCTGCGAGTGTTCACCATCTGGCATGGACAGGGCACAAGAAGAGAAAACGGGGGAAACTACTTAGGATAGAGAATTACTTTGACTTTTATTGATCTTAACTGAGTTTCATTATTACAAACTGAAGACTCTCACACCACTAAACTCACCAACTTCCTAACACTCAAAAGCAAACAAACACATGCAATTACATCCCACCACTGATGTAAATCACATGCAAGACCCACACACACACAAGCAAACTTAAAACAAGCAAACTAACACAACGATCTAAGACAACGGCTTAACAAGTCACTCTAGTTCTTCCAAGCATCGGAGGTCGATTGAAGGCTCGTTCGGCTCATCTTCCTCATCTTTGATAGCTACCCACTCAAACTTGGAATTGTTGCGCTTGGGTTCTTCTTCTTCATCACTACTTATGATGATGACCGGAGGATCCGCTTGAGCTGGGGCAACTTCTTTCTCCACCACACGAACCTTTGGCGCCAGTTGATAGCGAGGGACAAATAAAGCTCTCTTCCTTGCGGTAAGACGAATCCTGGCCTTCTGCGGCGGTGCTTCTCCCTTCAATGCGGCTAATTCCTTTTCCAAACGATCCACCTTGTCTTCTAACTTGCAAATCTTACCACGATTCCGATCTTCACGATCTTGAGCTGCTAACACAGTCTCCGCACGACTTTCATCCATAGCCCACAACATCTCAACCAAATGTTTCGTGGTAACATCATTCTCAATTCCTTCAGTCTCAAGGTAACTGCCACGGTCACTTCCCTGAGGTTGGCGAGGATGGTAGCGATACTCAGTGTCGGCCAATTGATCACTGTAGCGATCACGGAGCTCTCCTATGGCGATCCTTGCCACCTCCTGACATGCATGGATGTAGTTTCTTCCTCCAGCTTCAAACATTACTGAGGGGACCTCTTCACTATTGCTGTTCAAGGTGACTTTGACTCGGCACTTCTCTTCATGACGATCATGAGGAATCTGGGTATAAAAAGGGGCAGTCCCGAATCCAATGACAAAGGACATCATACGCAACTCCTGGACAAAACCCTCAACACCAAACAGGTACTCAGGCTTGTAACGCGGCATCTAAAGACAAGTGAAAGGAGGGAGTTAAGACCTTTATCCAATTAATAGCACAAGTTTTTGGATTAATTTGAATAAAGTTAGAAAATCAGAGTAAAAAGGTAAGTAAATAAAGTAAACCAAGCTTTGTGAAATAAATTAAAACAGTTGGAAACGAGGTCACAAATTTTGTAATTTTGAATAACTGGTTTCAAAAGAAAGTTATAAAATCAACATACTAAATTTATTTTATTGCAGCAAAATTAAATAAAACAGTATTGTAAAACTTTTGCTGGTAAATGAGCCATTAGTACAGTAATAGATGTACAGTACTAATAACACTGGAATAAATTTTTGAATGAGAACCATTAAAAGAGATTATGAAGTGCATGTGCCATTAGTTTGGTTTAATTAAAAGAGAAAGGGAGGAGAACAGTTCTACTTTTCCAATATTTTTCAGAGGGCTTCTATGGGTAACCATTTGGCATAACCTAGGGTCAAAGATGCTCTGATACCAACTTGTCACGCCCGGAATTTCTATCCAAAATTCCAAACGCTTACATGTGTGTGAACCCTCGTCCAGGAATCAGCCGAGGCACACAATAACAAATTGATAATAGAGTACAAATATTACTCTAATTAATAAGCGAATAAAATGTCATTACAGAGGTAGATAGTTCCTCTCAATCAATAAAGTTCTAAGCAGCGGAAAATAAATAAACGGCGCAGACGGCTCCACTCCACAGGCAGCTTGACCAAGGCTACACCTAATCCTCCACACCATCAGCCTCATTGAAGAACTCTTCCTCTGATGAATGATTGCAAGGTGAGTATATGACATACTCAGCAAGCCACGCAGCAAATATGCAAGTGCACAGGATAACAAAGGATGGCATAATAGGGTTCCATTTGCAAAAGCAGCATTTAGCAAACATTTGAGAATTTAACAAAACAGTTA
Organism: Oryza sativa Japonica Group; assembly: GCF_034140825.1. Taxonomy (NCBI): domain Eukaryota; kingdom Viridiplantae; phylum Streptophyta; class Magnoliopsida; order Poales; family Poaceae; genus Oryza; species Oryza sativa. Next base: position 17,629,438 of record NC_089046.1, read on the forward strand.
AGTAATAATTAAGCAATATTAAACCAACGCTATACAACATACCCTGTTGTATAGGCCCAACCATTCTGAACAACCACCCCGGCTGCACAGTTCTATCTCCAAACCAGGAATGTACCATTCCAAACCAGGAGCTAATCAAATTATTACCAGTTTAAGCATCTTTTACAATGATGAGAGGTGTGAGACTAATCACGAAAGACATTGTTAGACCCGCCCATAACCGCGGGCACGGCTATTCGAATAGTTTTACTCTGATCAGAGGTGTACCACTGTACCCACAAGACACAACCCCACATCATGTCACCATGTGCCTCAATACCACCACGGTATCTCGGAAAGGAGTTGTGACAATACCCTTCGCATAACACAATCCACTGCAGCGCACCTTCCTGGATCATAATCACCCCCTTATAAAACAAGGCATGGACTCCCCAGCGACCCCCGTGGGCTTATCTCCGCCACTTCTCAGTCTGGTGCCCCGCAATGAACCATGCTATACAAAAGATAAAGCCGTTGCCCATGCTGGCTTGTGGTTGGCACGATAAATGTTTCACAACCGAAACTCGTGAACCGGTCCTTAATTGCCATGAGCACGACCTTCAAATCCATGTGCTCACAACCCACCATTACCAGGTTTTAGTTGGCACATTAATTAATTAACTAATCACGATTGACCACCGTGAACTATCAATAAGCCATCATGAAATAATAGTGAGTCATTAGTTATCCCATAAGTGTACTAATGTTTCTAAGCAGGGCTAAGCAATTATATCTAATATCTAGTTGAACCAATATAAATAAAGCTCAACTAGTCAAATTATAATAACCCAAGGTATCAAGGAATAAGGTAATCAAGAACAAAAGGGCCATAACAATCAATAGGTTAATTCCACCCAATGACATTCGAAAATAGATGCAATAGTTGAATAGAAACAATAGCTTTAAATAGGATCAACATGCTCAAAGGGTTGTTTGGGATCTGTGTGACTTGCCTTGTTGGCCTTGGAACTCTTCAAACTCTTCTTCCGCGAAAACGGACTCTCTGGAAACGACGGAATCTAAGCAAAAAGAAGCAAAATCACCAAAACAGCACATAAACAAGCATGAACAGTTTGTGGATATTTTTAATGTGTAGATCTCAATTTTAGAAAAATTTAGAGACTTGAACCAACTAAATCGGAGCTAAGATGAATTAGTTATGAATTTTTAAAGATTAAACCGGATTAAAACACTTAAATCGGTTTAAAATTGAATTATGACGCAATAATGAATTATTTTTGAAAAGGAAAAGGGGATTTATTGCGTCAGCGGCTAGGGTTTGGGTGGACCGGGCGCACGGGCGGCGGTTCACACGAACGGACGGCCGAGATTGATCCGATCCAAATCGGACGGCCGAGATCGATCGGGACCACGGCGGTTCACGGCGGACGGCCTTGATGACGCCAGCAATGATGTCACCGATGGCGGCGGCGGCTCGGCGAGGCAGACGACTCGAGCGGCGCACGCTCACCGGCGAACGGCGGCGCTACGGCACGAACGGAGGACACCAACGGGTAGCGGACGGCACGGCGAACTCACCGACGACCAAAGCGACGGCGGACGACCAACGGACGGCAACGGCGACGAGGTTGAAACGGCGGCGGTCTTCGGCTTGACGACGGCGACGATGCTCCGGCGGTCTCCGACGGCAGCGAAAGAGCGGACGAGGACGGCGACGACTTGGCGACGACGACGGCGACCTTCCCGAGCGACGGCGACGGCTGGAACGACGGCGGCGCACGGCTGGAGCGGCGGCGGCGAAGGCAAAGCTAGGGCACACGGCGCTAGGGCTACTCCGGCGACGAGAGGCGAAGGCGAGGGTGGCGGCGTGTCACGACCGGAAAACACCCAACAGGCGTTCCTGACGTGCGTGCATTATTCCTTGTCCCAGGAGGCAAGGTACACCAAAAGTTGATACAATTCAGAGTTTAACAAGCGGAAGCGTATATAAAATTATTACACGGGCAGCGGAGGCCCAACACACAAAGACAAACGAGAAACAGCGGAAGACTAGGGCGACGACCACAGGCGCTTGACGGCAGGCACGAGCTAGACACCAAAGCCTTCATCTTCCAGGAACTCCTCATCTGGGCTTGGGGAAAATTGAGCAAGACTGAGTACAACCACCGTACTCAACAAGACACACCCACAAATGCAGAATAAATGCAAGGGAGTACAAGGGAATTATACCATAAAGGGGTTAGGGTTGCAGTAAACAGCATTTAAAGACATTTAGTTGCTCAAGGCCATTTTGTAAACACGATCCTAGAACTATCCAATATTATTAATCAAGGCCGTGAACCCACACGAACCTGCCTTAACCCAAGGCCTATGATGATTCAGACCGAACTGGCAACCCGACCCTGGGTCCCAGCTCGTCCTAAGCCAACCCAGGCCAACCATTCCATATTTTAGTTGTTAAGCAGGTTTTAAGAATTAAAACACTAACTTGGGTACATTGCTCGGCTTGCCCATAACCGAGGGCTCGGCTATTCGAATAGATTATACTCTGATCAGAGGTGTACATCTTTACCCACAAGACACATCTTCCTCACGTGTAACCACGTGCCACATACCACCACGGTATACAGACGAAAGACGTGACATAGTTTCCAACCCATCCTAGCCTTAGACAAGAGTACCGACCCAATCCTGCCTACGGCCGGAACCCCCGGGACAGGCAGGCAGGACTGAGCCCCTAGCAGCAGGGCACCAACCCTCTGCCATATGACATCTCGACTACCGGGCCGCAGCTCGTGTAGCCTTCATTTGCCCTGGAGAATGTCCATCGACCCCCGACTTCATCCATCTCCAATCCGTGTACTTTTGTTTATGACTAGACTGAGCCACAAACTAAGCCTTACCCACTAGACATGTGGAAGTACGGTAGTGCTTTGCAACAGAGGCCCGAAGACCGGTCCTTAAACGGCCGAGGTGCTACTATCAAAACCATGCACCCCGAGCCCAGCCTAAAACCAATTTAGGGGATTTTGAATAGAGGGGGCGGTGTGAAGCCAATTCCACAATAAACCAACAATTCCAGAGTATCCAGGTGATATGAATATTTCCCAAAGTCTATAGTTGTAAAACCACCTAAGGTTACCTAATTAGATTGCGAAGCATCTACCTAAAATTGTACTAGGGATACCATGAGTAGAGTGTCCACTAGTTGAGGTTTTGTTTGTCTAGGGTGAACAAGGTAGTAATAATAACAATAACAATAATAATATGGTCATAACAAAGGTAAATAGGCATGGCTAAGTAAAACAGTGATAACGCGGGAATTTAAATAAAGCGATAATGCAATAATTTAAATCAACATAATTTTATAAAATGGGATTCAATATGATCAAGATGATGTGTCTTGCCTTGCTCGTTTTCCCAATCGACGGCTTCGACTTCCACGAAGAGCGGATCTTCCGAAGCTGCAGCGTCCACACGACCAACGGAAAAGAAAAAGGCTTTAACACTAAATAACTCCACATAACAGCAGAAACAAAGCACAAAAATGGGTTCTTTACATCTTAAGGAAAAATTAGAGACTTGAACGGTCCAATTCCGAGTTCAAATGGCCAAGATATGGCCATTTGAAGTTTATATGCTCTTTAAATGGATATTTGCGAATTTCTTCATTTAAATTTTAATTAAAAATCCCATTTATTGCGTCAGCCGAGGGAGGGGACGCGCGGACCGGGTCCATGGGGGTGGGGGCCCACGCGTCAGCCGCTCGGTCCACGGTGGACCGGGCGCACGCGGCTGGCGGCGGTCGGCGCCGTGGGTCCCGCGCGTCAGCCGCACCCGCGGGCGCGGGCGGCTGGCGGCCGGGCCCACTTGGCAGCCGCGAGGGCGCGCCCGAAGGCGGCCTCGCCGGCACGGCCGACGGGAGCGGCGCGCCCGCGCCCCGATGGTCACCGCCGGCGACCACCGGCGCGGCGGAGCGGCGCCCGAGAGAGAGGAGGGAAGGGGGAAGGCGAACGGCGGTCTTCGGCTCACCCCGGGACAACGACGACGACGAGAACGGCGGCCGGAGCGGAGGAAGACGGCGGCGCGGCTCGCGATGACGATGGCGACGGCGCTCCGACGGTCGGCGGACGGAGCGGAGCGGCGGACGGGGTCGGCGGCAACACGGCGAAGCGGACGGAGGTGTCGCCGAGTAAGGAGGAAGTCCGGAGCGACGGCGGCGGCGGAACGGAGCTCGGCGGCGACGGCGGAGAGAGCGGAGCACGGCGCGAGCACGAATCCGACGGCGAGAGCGAGCGGCGAGCGGCGGAAACGGAAGAGCGGAGCTCGGGGAGCAATTATATAGCACCGAGAGGGGGAGAACGCGGCCGGAGAGGAAGGAAACGGGCGCGGGGATTTCGGCCGCCATAGATGCGCCGGCGATGAATGCGGGAAGGAAATCGGACGAATCCGAGGGAGAGAGAGAGGGGAAAACGGGGGAAACGGGAGAGGGAATCACGGGGAGTGATTCCCCTCTCTTTAATGCGCGCGGGGACGGCGGGATGCGGCGCAATCCGCGGCGGCGGCGGCGCTAGGGCACGGGCGCGGCGGCGGGCGCGGCGGGAGGAAGGCGATGACAGGTGGGTCCCACCCGTCAGCGAGAGTGGCGGGCGGGCCCGCCTGTCAGCGGCGCGCGCGCGCGCGGGGAGGCCGATGGGCCGCGGGGGAGGAGAGAGAGAGAGGGAGGGAGAAGTGGGCCGAGCCGGCCCAAGAGGGAGGGGGGGGGGGGAAAAAGAACTTCTTTTAGGATTTTCTTTTTTTTTAAACCTTTTCAACTTTGTTTATTTCTTTTCAATTATTATTTGTCCTCTGAAAATTCCACTAAAATTTGTTTAAGCATTTTAGGCTTTTAGGAAATATACAAAAATCCTCCAAGCCTCATTTGACTTTTATCTTTGCACATTTTAATTGTTGGAGGCTTTCACATGGAATTTTAATTATTCTTTGCACAATTTCGAGGATAGATTTTAGAGTCGATTTGGGACGCGACAAACCTACCCCCCTTAAACGGAATCTCGACCCCGAGATTCGGAAGAACTGGCGAAGAGATCGGGATGGGCTGCCTTCAGCTCGTCTTCGCGCTCCCAAGTAGCTTCTTCTTCGGCGTGGTTGCTCCACTGGACCTTGCAAAAACGGATTACTCGGTTCCTGGTCCTGCGCTCCATGGTGTCCAGGATTTTCACTGGCCTCTCCACATAGGTCAAGTCTTCGCGAACTTCAATTTGCTCTGAGTCGGCCTGCTCGGATGGCACTCGAAGACATTTCTTGAGTTGCGACACATGGAACACATCATGCACGTTGCCCAAGGAGGCGGGCAACTCCAGCTGGTAAGCAACTTCTCCGCGTCGAGCGATGATACGGAAGGGACCCACATACCGAGGTGCGAGCTTCCCTTTTGTCTGAAACCTGTGCACACCTCGCAATGGCGTGACCCGAAGATACACAAAGTCATCCACTGCGAATTCCAGATCACGGCGACGGTTATCTGCATAACTTTTCTACCGAGACTGTGCCACCTTTAGATTATCCCGAATGATTCTGACTTTAGCTTCAGCTTCTCTCAGGATATCAGTCCCGAACACTTGGCTTTCTCCAACTTGGTCCCACAATAGCGGTGTCCGGCATTTGCGCCCGTACGACGCTTCATATGGTGCCATTTGTATGCTGGCTTGATAGCTGTTATTGTAGGAGAACTCGGCATAGGGGAGACTCTTATCCCAGGTCTTCCCGAAATCTAGTACACATGCGCGGAGCATATCTTCTAGGATCTGATTTAGACGCTCGGTCTGTCCATCTGTCTGCGGGTGATAGGCGGTGCTGAAATTCAATCGAGTACCCAGCTCTTCTTGGAGCTTCTTCCAAAAGTGAGAGGTGAATTGGCTTCCCCTATCAGATACGATTTTCTTGGGAATACCATGGAGACTCACGATCCTAGCGAAGTAGAGCTCCGCTAGTTTGTTCCCTCCATAAGTGGTCTTCACAGGAATAAATCGAGCTACCTTTGTTAGTCGATCCACAATTACCCATATAGAATCATATCCACCTTGGGTTTTTGGAAGTCCGGTGATGAAATCCATCCCAATTTCATCCCACTTCCATTCTGGCACTTGGAGAGGTTGGAGAAGTCCGGCCGGTCGTTGGTGTTCTGCCTTGACACGCTGGCACACATCACATAGAGCCACAAACTCTGCAATTTCCCGCTTCATGCTAACCCACCAGTATTTCTCCTTCAAGTCTAAGTACATCTTGGTACTGCCCGGGTGAATGGAATAAGGACTTTCGTGAGCTTCCTGAAGTATCAGCTGTTTAAGTTCTCTGTTATCGGGAACGCACACCCGCTTTCCGTTCCATAGAGTTCCGTGTTCATCCTCTGTGAAACCAGCGGCTTTACCCTGTTTCATATTCTTGAGGAGTCCATGCATGTCAGGATCGTTCCTCTGAGCCTCGCGGATTTGATCGAGCAAGGTAGGCTTGGCTTCCAACGCAGCCAAGAATCCGCGACCAACTATGCTTAGGTTCAGGGCTTCCATCTGTTGATTAAGCTCGGGCGGAATGCTACGGACGTTAAGAGTATTGCAATGGCTCTTCCGACTTAGAGCGTCGGCAACCACGTTAGCCTTACCAGGATGATAGTGAATTCCCACATCATAGTCTTTGATGAGTTCTAACCATCTCCTTTGCCGAAGATTCAGGTCCGACTGAGTGAAGATGTATTTCAAGCTCTTGTGATCAGTATATATTTCACAGCGGTTCCCAATGAGATAGTGCCGCCAGATTTTTAGAGCATGAACCACCGCTGCTAACTCCAAGTCATGTGTAGGGTAGTTGCCTTCATGAGGTCGTAGCTGGCGTGAGGCATAGGCTACCACATGACCGTCCTGCATGAGCACGCACCCCAATCCTTGGCGCGAAGCATCACAGTACACCATGAAATCCTTGCGAGTATCCGGCAAGATTAACACTGGCGAGGAAACCAGCTTTTCTTTGAGAGTTTGGAACGCCTTCTCGCATTGCGGGCTCCACACAAATTTCTCTTCTTTCTTCAACAACTGCGTCATGGGTCGAGCGATCTTGGAGAAGTTCTCGATGAATCTCCGGTAGTATCCTGCCAAACCTAAGAAACTGCGGACTTGAGTGACTGTCTTGGGTTGCTTCCAATCGGTGACGGCGGTCACTGTTTCGGGGTCCACAGCAACTCCTTTAGCAGATATCACGTGCCCTAAGAATTTGACTTCGGACAACCAGAACTCACACTTGCTAAGCTTGGCATACAATTGATGTTCCCGCAACTTTCCCAACACCAGACGGAGATGGTGCTGATGGTCTTCCTCTGATTGTGAGTATATCAGAATGTCATCGATGAAAACCACAACAAACTTGTCCAAGTATTCCATGAACACTTTGTTCATTAAGTTCATGAAGAAGGCAGGAGCATTGGTCAAGCCGAACGACATCACCGTGAATTCATACAGCCCGTATCGCGTGGTGAATGCGGTCTTCGGAATATCTTCTTCCCGAATACGTAATTGGTGATATCCGGAACGAAGATCAATCTTGGAGAATACAGTGGCACCTTTAAGCTGATCGAACAGATCATCGATCCGGGGAAGAGGGTACTTGTTTTTGATGGTGACTTCATTGAGAGCTCTGTAGTCGACGCACATCCTCTTCGTCTTGTCTTTCTTCTCTACAAAAATCACAGGAGCACCCCATGGGGAAGTACTCGGACGTATGTACCCCTTTTCTTTCAACTCTTCCAACTGTTTCTTTACTTCGGCCAGTTCATTTGCTGCCATACGGTAGGGTCGCTTGTGCAGAGGAGTGGTTCCTGGAGCAAGATCTATTCGGAACTCAATCTCTCGCTTGGGCGGCATACCAGGTAGTTCTTCCGGAAACACGTCTCCGAACTCTCTGACTATGGGGATTTCTGACAGACCTATCTGATGCAGTTCTGAACTTCTGACAGAGGTTGGAGGTGCAAAGAAAACAACCGGTTGTTCTGGCCCTCGGTACAGAGTGACAGTGCGCCTCGCGCAATCCACTACCCCTTGGAATTGGGCCAACCAATTCATCCCAAGAATCACATCCAAATTCTTGGTGTCTAGCAGAATCAGATCCGAGGGAAAAGGAATCCCTTGAATTTCTATAGGGACGGCAGGGCTATAATACTTTGCTGTCATAACCCCTCCAGGGGTGGTGATGAGCAGAGGGTTTCTAAGCCTTTCTACCCCCAACTGATTTCTCCCCACGAATGACACAGATATAAATGAGTGGGAAGCTCCAGAGTCAAACAAAATTGTAGCAGGGATGGAATGAACGAGGAACGTACCAACGATGACGTCGGGAGTTGTCAGCACGTCCTCGGCCGTCACGTGATTCACACGGCCCCGAATGACATCCTTCCCGCCGTTGTTGGAGCGGGGAGGCGCTTGGCCTTGCTGACGCCTTGGCTTTGGGCATTTATCCGCAAAGTGCCCGGGCTCGAAGCAGTTGAAGCACAGACGCTGCTGACCTTGAGCGTCCCTGCGGCCTTGAGCGGGCTGCACAGCTGGCGTAGGAGGACGGGGCGCACGAGTCCCTTGTTGATTCTGCTGCTGCTGCGGCTGTGGGACGCGCACCACGAATTGTGGTCGAGGCGCGGAGCGAGGTTGCTGCTGCTGCTGCTGCTGCTGCGAGGAGGATCCCCCTGGGTAGGGATTGGTGTAGCGGACCCTCTGGTTAGCACCCTGTTGATTGCGGAAGTTCGCCAAGCGGCGCTTGTGCGATTCCAGCTCCTTGTGCTTGGCTTCCAAGCGGATGCTCTTATCCACCAGACGTTGGAAATCAGGATAGTCCCCAGAGACTAGACGAACGGACAGCTCAGGGTCCATTCCTGCCAAGAACTTCTCCTGCTTCTCCTCGTCTGCCCGCACATCCTCCGGAGCGTACCGGGCCAGATTGTTGAACTCATGCAAATACTCCATCACGGAGCGGTTGCCTTGCTTCAACTCCCGGAACTCCCTCTTCTTAAGAGCCACGACTCCGGCGGGCACATGGGTTCTCCGGAAAGCGGCGGTGAAGCGAGCCCAAGTAATCGGCTGCCCCTCTGGCTGCGTAGCCTGGAAGTGGTCCCACCAGAGAGATGCGGGTCCCTGCAGCTGGTGGGCGGCGAAGATGACTTTCTCTTCGTCGCTGCACTGCACCGTGTCTAGCTTCTTTCCCACGGCATGCAACCAATCCAAAGCATCCACGGGGTTGTTGGAGCTAGAGAAGGTGGGTGGACGGATGCGGAGGAACTCGGCGAGTTTAGAGTGTTGGGGAGGTGGTGGTGGAGCATTCTGTTGTGGCGGGTTTTGGAGGTGGTGGAGGAAAGCGGTCATCATGTTGGCTTGCTGGGCGAGGATTTGGGTGAGAATGGCGTTGGTGTCTGGCGGTGGTGGTGGAGGCGGAGGTGGAGGTGGAGGTGGGTTGCCCTGGTGGTTGTGGTTGCTGCCTTCGGGTTGGTTGCCATCACCGGTAGCAGCATTTCTCCTGGTCGTCACCATCTGAAAAACCCCACACAGAACCAGCAAACAGAGAAGGAGCTAACAATTAAAACTAACCACCCACGACTACCATAATTCTTGAATTTATTACTGCTATTAAATTGGTTCATTAATGTTCAAGTTGCTTAGGCAAATAAAATAAGACAGGCTCCGACATAGTTACACCACACACCGGTGTAACCATGCCCCACACAACTCAAAAAGACAAACGAGGAAAAACACACGCGCAAGCCTACTAACTGCTCGTCTAACGCTGCGACGGGCCAGGACGGAAGGTGAGCAACAGCGCACCCTCCGAGCTACCAACGCCGGAGGCTTCCCCCTCCTGGGGAACCACGGGCGCAGGCTCGGCACGAGGGGTCTCGACGAAGCAGGTCCACGCCAGGGACTGACGAACAAGCTCGGGCCTGGAGGTGCTCTTGCGGGCGGTGATCTTCTGGCTGCGGCAGACGCGGCGACGCTTGGGGCGGCTGTCCTCTCCCTGGGCGATCTTGAGCTGGTGCAGCTGCGCCTCCACTGCGTCGAGGTCCTTCTTGAGCTGCAGGTTCTCCTGACGCAGCTCCAGGATCTTCAGGTTGTTCTCCACCATGCCACGACGCACCATCTGATGGAAGTCGATACGAGCCGCGTCGTACGCCTCCACCATGCGTGCCAGATGCACGACGGTGGCGTCATCCTCCGAGCTGGCGTCTCGGAAGGTGGCGTAGTCGCGGGCTCCTCCGCGACGAGGGTGGTAGCGGTAGGGCGAGTGCTGCAACTCGTCCGGGTAGCGCTGGTGAAGGGTGCCGATGGCGAGGAGAGCGGCGTTCTGGCAAGCGGCGGGGAAGGAATCCCCACCCGCGGTGACTGCCAGCGAAGTCCGCTCGGGAGAGCCGGAGAGGATCACTGCAGTGACCTCCCAACCAGCGTGAGGCTCTGCATCCTCACCCTCCTGCTTCGGAAGCGGCCTGGCCTGGTAGTCCACTCCGTGTGGATACCCCAAGACCACGCACATGCCTCGCAGCTCCAAGACGAAGCCAGTCATGTCCAAACCACGACGGGTAACGCTGCCGGCCATCTACAAACAAAAACAAAAAGAGAAACAACATTTAAAAGATCAGATTTTGACGATAAATGAAGCAGCAAGACAGAGAGAGACTAGACAATTTTCACAAGTAACAAAGGATTTTTATTTTTGAAAATATTGCTAAGGCTTGGGATCTACGGCTCGTCCTAGGGTCAAAGGAGGCTCTGATACCAACTTGTCACGACCGGAAAACACCCAACAGGCGTTCCTGACGTGCGTGCATTATTCCTTGTCCCAGGAGGCAAGGTACACCAAAAGTTGATACAATTCAGAGTTTAACAAGCGGAAGCGTATATAAAATTATTACACGGGCAGCGGAGGCCCAACACACAAAGACAAACGAGAAACAGCGGAAGACTAGGGCGACGACCACAGGCGCTTGACGGCAGGCACGAGCTAGACACCAAAGCCTTCATCTTCCAGGAACTCCTCATCTGGGCTTGGGGAAAATTGAGCAAGACTGAGTACAACCACCGTACTCAACAAGACACACCCACAAATGCAGAATAAATGCAAGGGAGTACAAGGGAATTATACCATAAAGGGGTTAGGGTTGCAGTAAACAGCATTTAAAGACATTTAGTTGCTCAAGGCCATTTTGTAAACACGATCCTAGAACTATCCAATATTATTAATCAAGGCCGTGAACCCACACGAACCTGCCTTAACCCAAGGCCTATGATGATTCAGACCGAACTGGCAACCCGACCCTGGGTCCCAGCTCGTCCTAAGCCAACCCAGGCCAACCATTCCATATTTTAGTTGTTAAGCAGGTTTTAAGAATTAAAACACTAACTTGGGTACATTGCTCGGCTTGCCCATAACCGAGGGCTCGGCTATTCGAATAGATTATACTCTGATCAGAGGTGTACATCTTTACCCACAAGACACATCTTCCTCACGGGTAACCACGTGCCACATACCACCACGGTATACAGACGAAAGACGTGACATAGTTTCCAACCCATCCTAGCCTTAGACAAGAGTACCGACCCAATCCTGCCTACGGCCGGAACCCCCGGGACAGGCAGGCAGGACTGAGCCCCTAGCAGCAGGGCACCAACCCTCTGCCATATGACATCTCGACTACCGGGCCGCAGCTCGTGTAGCCTTCATTTGCCCTGGAGAATGTCCATCGACCCCCGACTTCATCCATCTCCAATCCGTGTACTTTTGTTTATGACTAGACTGAGCCACAAACTAAGCCTTACCCACTAGACATGTGGAAGTACGGTAGTGCTTTGCAACAGAGGCCCGAAGACCGGTCCTTAAACGGCCGAGGTGCTACTATCAAAACCATGCACCCCGAGCCCAGCCTAAAACCAATTTAGGGGATTTTGAATAGAGGGGGCGGTGTGAAGCCAATTCCACAATAAACCAACAATTCCAGAGTATCCAGGTGATATGAATATTTCCCAAAGTCTATAGTTGTAAAACCACCTAAGGTTACCTAATTAGATTGCGAAGCATCTACCTAAAATTGTACTAGGGATACCATGAGTAGAGTGTCCACTAGTTGAGGTTTTGTTTGTCTAGGGTGAACAAGGTAGTAATAATAACAATAACAATAATAATATGGTCATAACAAAGGTAAATAGGCATGGCTAAGTAAAACAGTGATAACGCGGGAATTTAAATAAAGCGATAATGCAATAATTTAAATCAACATAATTTTATAAAATGGGATTCAATATGATCAAGATGATGTGTCTTGCCTTGCTCGTTTTCCCAATCGACGGCTTCGACTTCCACGAAGAGCGGATCTTCCGAAGCTGCAGCGTCTACACGACCAACGGAAAAGAAAAAGGCTTTAACACTAAATAACTCCACATAACAGCAGAAACAAAGCACAAAAATGGGTTCTTTACATCTTAAGGAAAAATTAGAGACTTGAACGGTCCAATTCCGAGTTCAAATGGCCAAGATATGGCCATTTGAAGTTTATATGCTCTTTAAATGGATATTTGCGAATTTCTTCATTTAAATTTTAATTAAAAATCCCATTTATTGCGTCAGCCGAGGGAGGGGACGCGCGGACCGGGTCCACAGGGGTGGGGGCCCACGCGTCAGCCGCTCGGTCCACGGTGGACCGGGCGCACGCGGCTGGCGGCGGTCGGCGCCGTGGGTCCCGCGCGTCAGCCGCACCCGCGGGCGCGGGCGGCTGGCGGCCGGGCCCACTTGGCAGCCGCGAGGGCGCGCCCGAAGGCGGCCTCGCCGGCACGGCCGACGGGAGCGGCGCGCCCGCGCCCCGATGGTCACCGCCGGCGACCACCGGCGCGGCGGAGCGGCGCCCGAGAGAGAGGAGGGAAGGGGGAAGGCGAACGGCGGTCTTCGGCTCACCCCGGGACAACGACGACGACGAGAACGGCGGCCGGAGCGGAGGAAGACGGCGGCGCGGCTCGGGATGACGATGGCGACGGCGCTCCGACGGTCGGCGGACGGAGCGGAGCGGCGGACGGGGTCGGCGGCAACACGGCGAAGCGGACGGAGGTGTCGCCGAGTAAGGAGGAAGTCCGGAGCGACGGCGGCGGCGGAACGGAGCTCGGCGGCGACGGCGGAGAGAGCGGAGCACGGCGCGAGCACGAATCCGACGGCGAGAGCGAGCGGCGAGCGGCGGAAACGGAAGAGCGGAGCTCGGGGAGCAATTATATAGCACCGAGAGGGGGAGAACGCGGCCGGAGAGGAAGGAAACGGGCGCGGGGATTTCGGCCGCCATAGATGCGCCGGCGATGAATGCGGGAAGGAAATCGGACGAATCCGAGGGAGAGAGAGAGGGGAAAACGGGGGAAACGGGAGAGGGAATCACGGGGAGTGATTCCCCTCTCTTTAATGCGCGCGGGGACGGCGGGATGCGGCACAATCCGCGGCGGCGGCGGCGCTAGGGCACGGGCGCGGCGGGAGGAAGGCGATGACAGGTGGGTCCCACCCGTCAGCGAGAGTGGCGGGCGGGCCCGCCTGTCAGCGGCGCGCGCGCGCGCGGGGAGGCCGATGGGCCGCGGGGGAGGAGAGAGAGAGAGGGAGGGAGAAGTGGGCCGAGCCGGCCCAAGAGGGAAGGGGGGGGGGAAAAAGAACTTCTTTTAGGATTTTCTTTTTTTTTTAAACCTTTTCAACTTTGTTTATTTCTTTTCAATTATTATTTGTGCTCTGAAAATTCCACTAAAATTTGTTTAAGCATTTTAGGCTTTTAGGAAATATACAAAAATCCTCCAAGCCTCATTTGACTTTTATCTTTGCACATTTTAATTGTTGGAGGCTTTCACATGGAATTTTAATTATTCTTTGCACAATTTCGAGGATAGATTTTAGAGTCGATTTGGGACGCGACACGGCGAGAAGAGAAGAGCACGGGGATCCTTTTAAAGGGGCTCGGAGGCGACGGCGGAGGCCCACGGCGACGGCAACGGCGAAGGAAACTCGCGGCTTGGAGAGAGGAAAGCCGATCCGATTCGAACTCGAATCCATCGATTTCCAAACCGATTTAGCCGAAGTTTCCAAAGGAGAAAAGGTAGAGGAGATCCCGAAGATCATTTCCCCTCTATCAATTCAGCCGGAAACGGAAAGGAGCGGCCGGATTGGAAAGCGGCGGCGACGGCAGCTCGGCGGCGCGAAACTAGGGTTTCGGCCCGAGGAGGACGACGGGCCTGTCAGGTGGGACCCACCTGTCAGCGGCTGCGAGGGCGCGCGCGCGCGCGGGCGGCTGCGGACTGGGCCGGCTGGGCCGAGGAGAGAGAAGAGAGGTTTTGGGCCGACTTTCGGCCCAAAGCCAAAAGAGACTTTTTAAAACCTTTTTCAATTTAAATTATTTCTTAAATGCAATTCCATTTATTAAAAATACTTCCTTAGCTCAAATAAATCCCAGAAAAATCTAGGAATTATAGAATTAAGCAAAGTATTTAATGAAATTTTATCTGGCCCAATTTTATATTGGAATTTATTAATTAAACTTAGATCTTCTCTTCAAGACTTTTAAAATTATTTCTAGAAATTCCAATTAAACAACAATTTATATATTTTGAATTTTCAGGGTGTGACAGTCGCCTTCAAACTTAAAATCTGAGAAACTTCTTGTGTAAAACTTGGGTTTTACAAAAGACTTGGAAAACCCGACACCTGGGTCGGTGCTTGCGAACTAAATGAATTTCCAAAATCGCGGACCGAGGAACGTACCGGGTGTACGGTTTCCCGCTCTTGCACTTAAGGACCGTTTCCTTGGAATTTCATCCGAACATAAGACAAGTACGACCACATGGGTGGAATGGGACACCCCTGGCTGAGTAACTAGCTTATCGGGGGAGCCATGATGCCAAGAGACATGTGGATTCGCCGGGGTGGTGTCGGGGAGGACCTCTGGGCTTCCTGGCACAGTATGGTCTGGGACCTAATCTGGTGTTGGTCTAGGACCCCTCTCGTTGGCATATGGTGAACCTGTGTTGGCTTTCGAAATGCCTTGTCATGAAAGCCTTAAGGTCTCTAGTCGTGGCCGTTCTGCACGGGCTGGATGATCCGGGTTAGTAATGTCGTGTGGGTAAAGTGTACCCCCCTCTGCAGAGGTTATTAAAACTGTTCGAATAGCCGTGCCCACGGTCATGGGCGGATGTGAGGTGATTCCTAGCGTAGTTTTTGTTTGACTACTGCCTTGTGAAATTTGCTGTTGTGGAATGGGTTTGATGTTTGGAAAATCTGCGGCTGATGGGATCAGCCAGGCCTGGGTGGCCGTTTGAAAGCTGTTGGCCGGGTGCCAATCTTGATCAATTCAAAAGATTGAATCATTGCACATACTCCGACCGGACGAGACGCACTGTCTCATCCGTGTCGTTTGAGAAGCACTCCCTTAGTTGTTTCAGAAAAGAGTTTAAATAAAATCAATCGCAAAAACAACGGTCTTTCTTTGAAGCTTGCATTAAACACTTATTTCCCATGGCTTGCTGAGTACTCCTGTACTCACCCTTGCTCTATATAAATAATCCCCCCCCAGTTGCTGAAGAAGATGAAGCGGATCCCGCTGACGAGGAGTTCTTCCAGGAGCAAACCGGCTACGATGAG
The DNA here is from genome assembly GCF_034140825.1 of Oryza sativa Japonica Group. Taxonomy (NCBI): domain Eukaryota; kingdom Viridiplantae; phylum Streptophyta; class Magnoliopsida; order Poales; family Poaceae; genus Oryza; species Oryza sativa. The sequence goes on from NC_089046.1 coordinate 17,645,110, forward strand.
TTTTAGGGTTTCGGCCTAGTTCCCAAGTCGCGCCTGTGATGTTTGGTCCAAGTCTTGGCTTCCGCTTCCCTTTTGTAATGCAGTTGTGAGCTCGAGATCTGTCCGCAGCCCAACATGACTGTACTCCTACTCTATAATAAAGAGACCTCTGTTGCTGTGATATTCCGTCTTCCTGTGATACCAGCACTGTTTCCTGGGACTGGTATCGGTTAACAGGTTAATTTGGAGCGTCACGGGCTAGTTCCGCTCGGGACTAGTTCGGGGCGTGACAAGAGATGGTATCAGAGCACAGGCTTGGCCCTAGGGCGAAACCCAACGTTTAGGACGACCCTAAGGATACTAAGTTCAAAACTACTTGCGAAAAGCTAAGGCTTCTTTTGGTTTCCTTATTTTCAATAGTTTGTTGCTAAAATGGTTACTGATCTTCTCTCCCTCTTTCAAAATTGTAGATGGCAGTGAACGCCAGCTTCAGTTCCCACGGTTTTGGTGAGGGTCACCACGTCGCTCAGCTTCGTGACCTCGCCCGCTTCCTTGGCTTCTCGTGTCCCGAGTACACGGGGTACTCCGTGGACCGTGTTCCCCCTCGCTGTGAGCTCTCTGTGTACCTTTATCCTCGTGGAGGTATACACGGAGCTGGCCTTTGCCCACACCACTTCACTGTGGCCAGGCCCACCCTCCAGATCGTGTACCAGGACCTCTCCTGGACTGCGCTACGTCGCTTGGCCCACGACTACAGCCACCGTCTCGGGGGCTCTGCCTTCCGGCAGTTTCCACGCCTTCCTTCTGGCCACGCAGATGCTAGGTACCCTTGTCCGTACAGCGAGTCTCAGCCAGTGCTGACTCGCATGGTTGAGCTTTCGGAGGCTCAGGCCACTCAGCACGACCTACTCCTTGAGGCTTACCGCTCCCTTGCCCGCCGCTACACCGCTCTGGAGGCCCGTTAGGCCGAGGAGGGTGTCACCTCAGTTGACACTGTCTCTTGGGACTCAGGCTGCCTCTGCCACGCCAGCCACTTGTCCTCCCACAGCTCTCGCGGCTCAGCTCGCACTCCTAGTGGCGCGCGCTCCCCCAGCTCGCGTGCGCCGTACTCACCAGTGTACTCCCCCTACAGACACCCAGTTAGCCCATCCTACACCCCCGGACACACCCCAGTTGCTTCCTCCCGCCGTGGCCCACGCTTTATCCGCACTGCGCGGAAGCGTGTTGTTGGTTCTTCCACCATGTTCCGCTTCGACTACCCAACTCCCCCACCGCCAGCGGCCCGTGCCGCTGCCGGCCCTCGACAGGTTCCGCCGGTCCCTTCGCGTCAGCCGATCGACGTTTCTTCGACTAAGGAGCCGACTACAGGAGGCAGCCAGGTAGACGAGGAGTGGAGGAGGCAGTCTTCAGCAGCCGCCCGTGTGCTAGGCCCTTTTTTTCCGCCGCCAACTCTTTTGGAGTCGTGGCGAGGTAGGGCGTGCGTGTGTTTGATGTGGGTGTTGTTTGGTAGTCTGGTTCTCCTAGGTGGTGTGCGTACAGTCAAGCTCGGCGTAGCTCTGTGACTTGTCCACACCCGTTGTATTAGGTGTTTTTATGATTTGGAGAATCCAGTTTATGCCTAGTGTGTGCTATCTGAGTTGTTATTTACTTTGCTGCTTGCCCTCCTAAGTGCTTATCTGATTCTTACCTCGCCCTCTTCGGGGAGTTTAGATGGCTAACCGCCCCCGCCGTGCTGCTCATGCACCAGCCCGCTTCGGTTTTGAGGAAGGTAGAGTTGGGCCAGAAGCAAATCATGAGTCGGCTAATGAGCAGTCTCACCATAGCAACCGTTCACACCATACTGCTTCCCGCAATGCAGAAATTGAGCAACCCCACCGCAGCGATCGCTCGCATCACACAGCTTCCCGTATTGCAGAAGTGGAATAGTCTCACCGCTCTTACCGCACTGCCAGTCACAATTCTGGAGAAGAACGCATCCCTTCCCCACCTCGTGTGGAAAACAACATGCAGCACTTAATAGCAGTACAGACACAAATCTTGCAAGGATTAGCCGCAGCCATAGCCGGTTTTCATCATAATGCGCATGGAAATGGCCACCCTCACATGAGCAACAATAGATCCAAGCTGACAGACTTTCTGAGGTCTCGTTCGCCAGAGTTCTCTCAGACTGTCGAGCCCATTGAGGCTGACGATTGGCTGAAGGATGTTGATAGAAAACTCAACTTAGTGTAGTGTACTCCTGTTGAGAAGACGCTCTACGCCTCTCACCAGCTAAGAGGACCTGCTGCAGATTGGTGTGAGAATTACTGCAATGCACACCCTGAACCCACTAACATTGCTTGGGATGAGTTTGCTACGGCTTTCCGTGCAACTCATGTGCCTGAAAGCACCATTGATATGAAGAAAGAGGAATTTAACAGGCTTAAGCAAGGCAACAACAGTGTCAATGAGTACCTAAGTCAGTTCAACAAGTTGGCTCGGTACGCCCCTGAGGAAGTGGACACAGACAAGAAGAAGATCAGGAAGTTCTTGAAAGGGATCGCGGTTGGAATGAGACTCCAGTTGCTTGCTCCTGACTTCCCCACTTTTCAACATATGATCAAAAAGGCACTTCTACTTAAGGATGCCAGAAAAGAGGCTACCGAAGAATACAAGAAACGCAAGTCTAACCATCAGGGAAATTCTTCCCGAGACGCACCTCGCCCTCGCTATGGTCAACCCATGCAATATCACCAATCGGTCACTCAGGCTAACCGCCAGCCAAGCTACGCCCCTCGTCCTCAGATGAACCGTCCGGCACCTCAGCCACAGCAGCGTGCCCCTAGTGGCAATACTGCGCCAAACAGTGTTACCTCTTTCAAGTCACTGCTAGGACCGTCAGCAATTCAGTGTTTCCGGTGCAACCAGATGGGTCACTATGCCAGACAGTACCCTCAAAATCCTACCAACACCAACTCAGGGCATGCTAATGGCAGCACTGCCAGAACTCCTACTCCAGCGGCAGCTCAGTCTCCTCCTAGCTCTCAGGCAAGCGGACAAGGTTCTCGTGCTTCCAACAATTTTGGTCGAGGCCGGGTGAACCACATTCAAGCTGAGACCGCTCAGAACGCTCCAGACGTCGTGATGGGTATGTTCTCTGTCAACTCCGTACCCGCAATAGTTCTGTTTGATTCAGGAGCTTCCCATTCTTTCATATCACAAGCTTTTGTGAAAAGAAATGGTTGGAAAACCCAAAATTTACGTGTACCAATGATAGTACATTCCCCTGGGAGGAATATAAGGGCAACTCAAATATGCCCGGAAGTTAACCTTAGAATTGAGGAAGTTGACTTCCTAGCCAAACCGATAGTCCTAGACTCGCAAAGCTTGGACATCATCCTAGGGATGGATTGGTTGGCTAAGAACAAAGGACAAATAGATTGTGCCGAAAAGTCCATCACCTTGCAAGGACCTGGAGGAAAGCAAGTCCGCTTTACCTCTAACACCCCTACCGCAAGTCGGTCTAACCTAACCTGTTTACAAGTCACCTCCTTGGAGTCGGTGCCCATAGTCTGTGAATATCCCGACGTATTTCCAGAAGAATTAACGAGTATGCCACCAGACCGAGAGATTGAGTTCGCCATAGAACTGGCACCAGGCACCGCACCAATTGCAAAAAGACCCTACCGAATGGCAGCTAATGAGTTAGCAGAAGTCAAAAGACAAATCGAAGAATTGGAGAGTAAAGGTTATGTGCGACCTAGCTCATCCCCTTGGGGAGCCCCAGTGCTTCTGGTTAAGAAAAAGGATGGCTCTGAGAGAATGGTAATCGACTATAGAGCCCTGAATGAAGTAACTATAAAGAACAAGTACCCATTGCCACGGATCGACGATCTGTTCGATCAACTTAAAGGGTCAAGAGTTTTCTCTAAAATTGACTTGAGATCAGGTTACCACCAATTGAAAATCAGATCTGAAGATATCCCAAAGACCGCTTTCTCAACGCGTTATGGTCTATATGAGTTCACGGTGATGTCCTTCGGACTCACCAATGCTCCAGCATTCTTCATGAACTTAATGAACAAAATCTTCATGGAATACCTGGACCAGTTTGTCGTGGTGTTCATCGATGACATCCTGATATACTCCAAGAATGAGGAAGAACATGCTGAACACCTGAGGCTGATAATGGAAAAGCTCAGGGATCATCAACTATTCGCTAAATTCTCGAAATGCGAATTCTGGTTAGACCGAGTAGCATTTCTTGGACACGTGATCTCCTCCAGCGGTGTCGAAGTAGATCCCAGCAAGGTTGAGGCTGTACTTGCTTGGAACCCGCCCAAGAATGTGTCAGAGATCCGCAGCTTCCTTGGCTTAGCTGGATATTATCGAAGATTCATTGAAGGATTCTCTAAGCTAGCCAGACCTATGACCGAGTTGTTAAAGAAGGAAAAGAAATTTCAATGGTCTACAGCCTGTGAAGACAGCTTTCAAGAAATAAAGAAAAGGTTGACCACTGCCCCAGTTCTCACCTTGCCAGATATCCGAAAAGATTTCGAGATCTTCTGTGATGCATCAAGACAAGGCTTAGGATGTGTCCTAATGCAAGAACAAAAGGTTGTGGCTTATGCATCCAGGCAGCTCAGGCCTCATGAAGTCAACTATCCCACCCATGATCTCGAGTTGGCAGCCGTGGTTCATGCTCTTAAGATCTGGAGGCACTATTTAATCGGGAACAGATGTGAAGTATACACCGATCACAAAAGTCTTAAGTATATCTTCACACAGACCGAGTTAAATATGAGGCAGAGAAGATAGTTGGAACTAATCAAGGATTACGATCTTGGAATTCATTACCATCCCGGTAAAGCTAATGTGGTCGCTGATGCGCTAAGTCGCAAGACCTATTGCAATGTAGCTCAAATATGGCCTGACCAAGATCGCTTGTGCAGAGAATTGGAGAAGTTAAGGCTGACCGTGGTACAGTCAGGTGTCCCTGCCAGCTTGACAGTGCAGCCTACCCTAGAATCGCAAATCCGGGAAGCTCAGAAAGATGAAAAAGGGATAAAAGAATTAATAAAAAGAATACAGAAGAAGAAGGGCACCGATTTCTCCATAGATGATCAAGGCACAGTTTGGTGTGGTCCACGCATCTGTGTACCGGCCAAGAAGGAGTTAAGAGATCTCATCCTAAAGGAAGCTCATGAGTCCGCCTACTCCATTCATCCAGGAAGTACGAAGATGTACCAGGATATCAAGGCATACTTCTGGTGGGCTGGAATGAAGCGAGATGTCGCAGAATACGTAGCCCTGTGTGACATTTGCCAAAGAGTCAAGGCAGAGCATCAGAGGCCAGCGGGTCTGCTGCAACCCCTACCGATTCCCGAGTGGAAATGGGAAGAGATCGGAATGGATTTCATCACTGGTTTGCCAAGAACCCCTAGCGGGTACGACTTTATCTGGGTAATCGTGGATCGACTCACGAAATCAGCTCATTTCGTGCCAGTGAAAACCACCTTTGATGGAAAGAAACTAGCAGAACTCTACATGACCCATGTCATATGTAGATTTGGCTATCCCAAGAAGATTGTGTCAGACCGAGGCACTCAGTTCACCTCAAGGTTCTGGAAGCAGTTGCATGAAGCTCTCGGAACCGATCTAAATTTTAGTACAGCTTACCATCCGCAGACCGATGGTCAGACAGAAAGGGTAAACCAAATCCTAGAAGACATGCTACGTGCGTGTGCCCTGGATTTCGAAAGCACTTGGGATCATTGTTTGCCTTATGCTGAGTTCTCATACAACAACAGTTATCAGGCCAGCATTCAGATGTCGCCGAATGAGGCAATGTTCGGAAGAAAGTGCCGCACTACCTTGTGCTGGAATGAGGTGGGCGAAGCACTGGTATTCGGTCCTGACATGCTCAAGGCAGCAGAAGAACAAGTTAAGCTGATCCGAGAACGTTTAAAGACAGCGCAGAACCGTCAAAAGAATTACGCTGACAATCGGAGATCATGTGTACCTGCGGGTATCGCCTCTCCGTGGTATGAGGAGGTTTGGGATGTCTGGCAAGTTAGCACCCCGCTACATCGGCCCCTACCTCACAACCGCCAGACGTGGCGAAGTGGCTTATCAGTTTGAGTTACCTGAAGGTCTCACAGATGTGCACAACGTGTTCCACGTATCCCAGTTAAAGAAATGTCTTTGAGTTCCAGAAGAACAAGTTCCCCTGGGTAATATCGAGCTAGAAAAGAATCTGACCTACAAGGAAAGACCGATCAAGGTTCTTGAAGAGGTAGAACGTCAGACCCGAAGGAAGACTATCAAGTTCTACAAGGTCCAATGGAGCAATCATTCTGAAGATGAGGCAACCTGGGAGCGAGAAGATCTTCTCCACGCTGAGTTCCCGGAGCTGCTCCCTTAGGTACTGAATCTCGGGGTCGAGATTCTTGTTAGGGGGGTTGGTCTGTAGCGCCTGTTCTGTCGTGGCGCCTAGCGGGAAAACTATCTCTTAAAAACCTTATTTGCGAAATCCGTTTCTTTGCTTGTTGTCTAGTGTCCGTGCCATCTCAGATCTCAAATCCCCGATCTATCGTCGAATTCAATCCCGAATCCAAATCCTTCCCAAATCAAATCCCTCTGCAAAAGTCTATTTTGCCTCCCTCGGGTTTGATGGGCCGAACTCCTCTCGGCCCATCTCCCCCTCCCTCCCCGGCTCTCTCTCTCTCTCTCTCCCTCTCCCCCGCTCTGCCCGTGCGCTGCGCACGCGTGCGTGTGAGCCGCGCCGAGCCGAGCGCCCTCCGCCCTCGCTGCCGCTTCTCGCCGCGCCGCCCGTTGCTTCCCGCGCGCGCGCGCCATGGTGGCCGACCGCCTGGTCGCCGCCACCGTCAGCGCCTGCCCGCGCTAGCCGCCCGTGTCGTCGCTCCGCTCCAAACCGCCCCGCCGTCATCGCCGTCATCATCGACTCGGCCCCGTCTCTCCCCGCGCTAGCCTCCAAGGGACGGAGGCAGAGCTCCTCCTCCCTCTGCCGCGTCGCCCCATCCCCTCCTCCTTTTCCCAAAGTGGCAAGGGGCAAGCCCCCTTTCTTCCTTCCTTTTTCCTTTTCCCCTCGCCGCCGGCGTCATCCGCCTCTGTCGCCGTTTTGGCCGCGAGCGCCGAGCGCCAGCTCGCGCCTTGACCGCCCAAGGTCGGTTTCCAAACCGACATCATCGTCCTATAAACCAAGGCGCCCTCCCATCGATTCCTCCTCCCGTTTCGCTCGCCGCCACCGCGCCATTGCCGCCCCTCTGTCTCGCCTCCGCCGTTCATCGCCAAGCACCGGGAGAGCCGGTGCGTTCGTGGACGCGGAAGGGGACTCCGGGCGCTCGCCTTCTTCCTCTTCCCCGGCCCGAGGCCGGAGAGATCACTCCCGTGCCATCGGCCTCTCGTCACAGCGCCCCGCCTCATCTCGGTAGTGCATCTCCCCGTTCTCCCTCCTCAATCCATCTCTTCCCCTTAGTTTTCGGTAGTAGCATGTGTAGCCCCCCCGTAGCTAGCCGGCGCCGCCCTGACTGCTGCCGTCGCTCGCCGTGTGCTCGCCGCCGTCACCGCCCGAGCTCGGAAGCGCCTCTCGTCGCCGGCCTCCCTCGATGCGATTCCTCCTAATCCGGCGCAAGGGGTGGATTCCCGTAGCCGCGTAGATGCTCTCACCGCCGAGAATCGGCCCCTCGTGACCTCGTCGCCGTTTCCCCCTTTTCTCTCCACCGGTTGCCGCCGCCGCAATCCGCCGCCGTCGAGCATCCCCCGGCGAATCCGAGCCATTGGCTCGTCTCCCCTTGTCCTGCGCAACATCCCGGTGTGCTCGCCTTCGCCTGTATCGCCATGGTTTGCTCCGCCGCTTGCCGCTGTCGACCGCCGTCCGTTCCAGCCGGCGTCGTCGTCTACCTCCCGCCGGCCCGCGTGGCAGCCACGTAGGCGCCACGTCGGCGCCACCTCAGCCGCGACCGGGTCAAGTAGACCCCGGTCCGCCGCTTCCCTCCGCACCGCGTCCTCCGCGAACCGCGCGCATGCGCCGCGCCTCCCTCCCCAAACCCTAGCACGCCCCGCGTGCACCTCGCTCACGGTGAGCCGAGTCGTCGACAAGCGGGTCCCACCCGGGACCACGCGGGATGGACCCGACCCACTGGCTCTCTCTCTCCCCTCCCCGCCCGAGCCGCCCCATTCTCTCGGGCCGCGCCCTCAAATCTCGAGATGTATCTAATGGCACGCTTAGAGGTCAATAATAAGGCTTTATTTTCGCCATTTGCTGAGTTGTCCCGTTTCGCGTGTAGTTTCGGAGCCCGAAGACCCGCAGTGCGAGGATTTCGAGGATCAAGCTCAAGATCTCGAGCGAGGCAAGCCACCTTTGAACATCTTGAGCCTATATTTGAACTTAATTATATTGCTTGAAAAATATTATGCATTGATAGGATCGCACTTAATCTGCTTGTCCCGTCTGCAAGGCAGATTGGCGGACCTACCTAATTTGTTGCATTTGACCCTTCCATTGTAATTATTATACCATGTTCCCTTGTATCCACCTAGTTGCGCCTCGGTAATCGTGCACTCGGCACGGGTATCGACGGTCGCCTTCAAACTTAAAATCTGAGAAACTTCTTGTGTAAAACTTGGGTTTTACAAAAGACTTGGAAAACCCGACACCTGGGTCGGTGCTTGCGAACTAAATGAATTTCCAAAATCGCGGACCGAGGAACGTACCGGGTGTACGGTTTCCCGCTCTTGCACTTAAGGACCGTTTCCTTGGAATTTCATCCGAACATAAGACAAGTACGACCACATGGGTGGAATGGGACACCCCTGGCTGAGTAACTAGCTTATCGGGGGAGCCATGATGCCAAGAGACATGTGGATTCGCCGGGGTGGTGTCGGGAGGACCCCTGGGCTTCCTGGCACAGTATGGTCTGGGACCTAATCTGGTGTTGGTCTGGGACCCCTCTCGTTGGCATATGGTGAACCTGTGTCGGCTTTCGAAATACCTTGTCATGAAAGCCTTAAGGTCTCTAATCGTGGCCGTTCTGCACGGGCTGGATGATCCGGGTTAGTAATGTCGTGTGGGTAAAGTGTACCCCCCTCTGCAGAGGTTATTAAAACTGTTCGAACAGCCGTGCCCACGGTCATGGGCGGATGTGAGGTGATTCCTAGCGTAGTTTTTGTTTGACTACTGCCTTGTGAAATTTGCTGTTGTGGAATGGGTTTGATGTTTGGAAAATCTGCGGCTGATGGGATCAGCCAGGCCCGGGTGGCCGTTTGAAAGCTGTTGGCCCGGTGCCAATCTTGATCAATTCAAAAGACTGAATCATTGCACATACTCCGACCAGACGAGACGCACTGTCTCATCCGTGTCGTTTGAGAAGCACTCCCTTAGTTGTTTCAGAAAAGAGTTTAAATAAAATCAATCGCAAAAACAACAGCCTTTCTTTGAAGCCTGCATTAAACACTTATTTCCCATGGCTTGCTGAGTACTCCTGTACTCACCCTTGCTCTATATAAATAATCCCCCCCCCCAGTTGCTGAAGAAGATGAAGCGGATCCCGCTGATGAGGAGTTCTTCCAGGAGCAAGCCGGCTACGATAAGTTTTAGGGTTTCGGCCTAGTTCCCAAGTCGCGCCTGTGATGTTTGGTCCAAGTCTTGGCTTCCGCTTCCCTTTTGTAATGCAGTTGTGAGCTCGGGATCTGTCCGCAGCCCAACATGACTGTACTCCTACTCTATAATAAAGAGACCTCTGTTGCTGTGATATTCCGTCTTCCTATGATACCAGCACTGTTTCCTGGGACTGGTATCGGTTAACAGGTTAATTTGGAGCGTCACGGGCTAGTTCCGCCCGGGACTAGTTCGGGGCGTGACAAGCACTCCTTACAAAATTTTGACTAAAGTCGAAACCCTAACTCAAAACTCAACTCAATTGCTCTCTAAAAACGATACTGGAAAGCCTTACGCTCCCCCTCTATTTATACCCGAGGTAAGCAGCTTAAAGCCACGAACCAAACTCATACTAAGAGTCCTAAACACCTTAGGAAACCCTCTAGTACAAGAAAGAAACTTTACATAACCAATCGTACCAAATTTGGACTCCTTCCAAATTCGACTCCGCATCCCACACGCACACAATACCTCCATCGTATGCCATATAGAATCTCCATCAACCACGTGCATCAACTCTAGCCTAAGTATCCCGCATGATCTCTGACCACCACGGACGTCGTCTTATCCCCAAGCCGACTCCCGGTCCATCACCGCAAATACTCTTCCGAGGCATCGAGTCACCTACACATGAAATAAACAAAGAAACCATATTCCGAGACCAAGCTTTCTCCAACTTGACTCATTAGTAGCAAACAACAGTATTACATACGTATAGTATCCATCTAGAAGTCATAATCATGAAATAATCACGGATATCCAAACAAACAACCTGAAACCGAAACTGACACAAAGTTAGCCGGTCAGACCGCGGGCTGCGTCGGTCCGACCGCTTGATCACCGCTGGTCTGTCCGGCATACACAGCCCGGTCTGACCGGTCACATAAAATGATAGAATCCTGCGATCACCTGTGGATCCAATCATCTCCAAAACCACTTCGTGAATAAATTCTAAATAACAAAACCAATAATCTCCGATGCCCAATTGTTCATCACAGAATAATAATCAAAAACACCTTTGATTTTACACCTTCCACCTTCCCTCTCCCCCCATCCTCTTCTCCAAGGCAGCGGTGCTGAGTCCAACGTGCTATTGTCTTAGCCGTCTCCACCACTACTAGAGATGTCGCCTCCTAACCAGTCTTGCTATTTGCCTCCACCGCCAATGCTGGCCCACCGCCTCCTACCAACTCTATAGTGGCTTGCCGCTTGCCCATGTCCATAGCTGACCGGAGTCGGAGGATAAGAAGCCCATGCATGAATCTTGGTGCAGATCCAATGGTCCAAAATCTATAAAAATTGATCCCCAATTGTTTGTTGAATGCCATTTAGCATTTCCGATAAGAATAAGACATAGTAGCTAGATGCCTTGAGTATCTCTTTTTAGTTTCTATAGGTTAGCAGTTTTGTGAAGAGGGATCTAGACATGATCAGTCGAACATATTCCTCAAATAATTTTGAGTAAATTGTGTTTCAATACTACAGAGTACATGTTTATTTCCCTTTGTGGATGCCTTTTACATTTTCCCCTTTGCAGAGGATGGTAACTGCCTCCTTTCCCCTTTGGAATAGGTTCAGAATGTGCAGAAAATTCTGTATATCTCACGCGTGTATTACAAAATTCGTGATACAACCTGAATATGTATATAATATGAGTATGTTTTGATATTTTCCTGTATATAATTTGGAGATATTTGCGAGGTAGATACAAATTTGAGATTTTGTACTCATGTGTTATAAGTACATATAGGGAATCTTAACATTCCTTAATTTGTTTGATAATCACCCATTGCAACGCACAGGCATATTTGCCAGTGTGTATAAAAATAAGAGAAGAAAAAAATAGGACAGCAGGGGGCGTGAGGGAGGATCAGGCGGCGTTCACGTACAGATAAATATAATGTGATTTGTTTTTCTTTTTCAAAAGATAAATCTAATGAGATATTATCTAATGGCATAAGATAATGGATCCACCCACTTTAAACTGGTAATTGATCGATATATATTTTGTATTTGTCTTAGAATTTATAAGTATTTTCTAATTAGCTGTATACTTTAGATGTTACATTTAGGTATTTAAATTTCTTTTCATAAATTATGCTTTCTAAAATAACATACATCATGCGAACAGAGGTGGAGGGTTACGTAGGTGGACACCCATCCCTTCTTTCTATAAAGTTAATTATGACACACTAACTACAATTAAGGCCCTAATGCTCAAACCTTAGTGTTCTATGTCACCAATAAACCTATTAGATCAATGTTCTCCTTCTTATTTGAGCCATCAGATTAGTTTGTTGAACTAATTAGGGGCCTGTGCTTTATAAGGCCCATAATATGTCACGACTAATGTCACGCCCGGAATTTCTATCCAAAATTCCAAACGCTTACATGTGTGTGAACCCTCGTCCAGGAATCAGCCGAGGCACACAATAACAAATTGATAATAGAGTACAAATATTACTCTAATTAATAAGCGAATAAAATGTCATTACAGAGGTAGATAGTTCCTCTCAATCAATAAAGTTCTAGCAGCGGAAAATAAATAAACGGCGCAGACGGCTCCACTCCACAGGCAGCTTGACCAAGGCTACACCTAATCCTCCACACCATCAGCCTCATTGAAGAACTCTTCCTCTGATGAATGATTGCAAGGTGAGTATATGACATACTCAGCAAGCCACGCAGCAAATATGCAAGTGCACAGGATAACAAAGGATGGCATAATAGGGTTGCATTTGCAAAAGCAGCATTTAGCAAACATTTGAGAATTTAATAAAACAGTTAAGTAATTAAACAATATTAATCCAACGCTATACAACATACCCTGTTGTATAGGCCCAACCATTCTGAACAACCACCCCGGCTGCACAGTTCTATCTCCAAACCAGGAATGTACCATTCCAAACCAGGAGCTAATCAAATTATTACCAGTTTAAGCATCTTTTACAATGATGAGAGGTGTGAGACTAATCACGAAAGACATTGTTAGACCCGCCCATAACCGCGGGCACGGCTATTCGAATAGTTTTACTCTGATCAGAGGTGTACCACTGTACCCACAAGACACAACCCCACATCATGTCACCATGTGCCTCAATACCACCACGGTATCTCGGAAAGGAGTTGTGACAATACCCCTCGCATAACACAATCCACTGCAGCGCACCTTCCTGGATCATAATCACCCCCTTATAAAACAAGGCATGGACTCCCCAGCGACCCCCGTGGGCTTATCTCCGCCACTTCTCAGTCTGGTGCCCCGCAATGAACCATGCTATACAAAAGATAAAGCCGTTGCCCATGCTGGCTTGTGGTTGGCACGATAAATGTTTCACAACCGAAACTCGTGAACCGGTCCTTAATTGCCATGAGCACGACCTTCAAAACCATGTGCTCACAACCCACCATTACCAGGTTTTAGTTGGCACATTAATTAATTAACTAATCACGATTGACCATCGTGAACTATCAATAAGCCATCATGAAATAATAGTGAGTCATTAGTTATCCCATAAGTGTACTAATGTTTCTAAGCAGGGCTAAGCAATTATATCTAATATCTAGTTGAACCAATATAAATAAAGCTCAACTAGTCAAATTAATATAACCCAAGGTATCAAGGAATAAGGTAATCAATGTACAAAAGGGCCATAACAAAGAATAGGTCAATTCCACCCAATGACATTCGAAAATAGATGCAATAGTTGAATAGAAACAATAGCTTTAAATAGGATCAACATGCTCAAAGGGTTGTTTGGGATCTGTGTGACTTGCCTTGCTGGCCTTGGAACTCTTCAAACTCTTCTTCCGCGAAAACGGACTCTCCGGAAACGACGGAATCTAAGCAAAAAGAAGCAAAATCACCAAAACAGCACATAAACAAGCATGAACAGTACATGTGGATATTTTTAATGTGTAGATCTCAATTTTAGAAAAATTTAGAGACTTGAACCAACTAAATCGGAGCTAAGATGAATTAGTTATGAATTTTTAAAGATTAAACCGGATTAAAACACTTAAATCGGTTTAAAATTGAATTATGACGCAATAATGAATTATTTTTGAAAAGGAAAAGGGGATTTATTGCGTCAGCGGCTAGGGTTTGGGTGGACCGGGCGCATGGGCGGCGGTTCACGCGAACGGACGGCCGAGATTGATCCGATCCAAATCGGACGGCCGAGATTGATCGGGTCCACGGCGGTTCACGGCGGACGGCCTTGATGACGCCAGCAATGACGTCACCGACGGCGGCGGCGGCTCGGCGAGGCAGACGACTCGAGCGGCGCACGCTCACCGGCGAACGGCGGCGCTACGGCACGAACGGAGGACACCAACGGGTAGCGGACGGCACGGCGAACTCACCGACGACCAAAGCGACGGCGGACGACCAACGGACGGCGACGGCGACGAGGTTGAAACGGCGGCGGTCTTCGGCTTGACGACGGCGACGATGCTCCGGCGGTCTCCGACGGCAGCGAAAGAGCGGACGAGGACGGCGACGACTTGGCGACGACGACGGCGAACTTCCCGAGCGACGGCGACGGCTGGAACGACGGCGGCGCACGGCTGGAGCGGCGGCGGCGAAGGCAAAGCTAGGGCACACGGCGCTAGGGCTACTCCGGCGACGAGAGGCGAAGGCGAGGGTGGCGGCGAGAAGAGAAGAGCACGGGGATCCTTTTAAAGGGGCTCGGAGGCGGCGGCGGAGGCCCACGGCGACGGCAACGGCGAAGGAAACTCGCGGCTTGGAGAGAGGAAAGCCGATCCGATTCGAACTCGAATCCATCGATTTCCAAACCGATTTAGCCGAAGTTTCCAAAGGAGAAAAGGTAGAGGAGATCCCGAAGATCATTTCCCCTCTATCAATTCAGCCGGAAACGGAAAGGAGCGGCCGGATTGGAAAGCGGCGGCGACGGCAGCTCGGCGGCGCGAAACTAGGGTTTCGGCCCGAGGAGGACGACGGGCCTGACAGGTGGGACCCACCTGTCAGCGGCTGCGAGGGCGCGCGCGCGCGCGGGCGGCTGCGGACTGGGCCGGCTGGGCCGAGGAGAGAGAAGAGAGGTTTTGGGCCGACTTTCGGCCCAAAGCCAAAAGAGACTTTTTAAAACCTTTTTCAATTTAAATTATTTCTTAAATGCAATTCCATTTATTAAAAATACTTCCTTAGCTCAAATAAATCCCAGAAAAATCTAGGAATTATAGAATTAAGCAAAGTATTTAATGAAATTTTATCTGGCCCAATTTTATATTGGAATTTATTAATTAAACTTAGATCTTCTCTTCAAGACTTTTAAAATTATTTCTAGAAATTCCAATTAAACAACAATTTATATATTTTGAATTTTCAGGGTGTGACAAACCTACCCCCCTTAAACAGAATCTCGTCCTCGAGATTCGGAAGAACTGGCGAACAGAAGCGGATGAGCTGACTTCAATTCATCTTCTCGTTCCCAAGTTGATTCTTCTTCCGAGTGATTACTCCACTGGACTTTGCAAAAACGGATAACTCGATTCCTGGTTCTTCTCTCACTTGTTTCCAGGATACGGATTGGTTTCTCAACATAAGTCAAATCCTCTTGGACTTCTATCTGGTCAATATTAGCTCCTTCGGTAGGTACCCTTAAACACTTTTTCAATTGCGACACATGGAACACATTATGGACTCCTGCCAAAGATTGAGGTAACTCCAACTGATAAGCGACCTCTCCTCTTCTACTGACAATCTTATAAGGTCCCACAAAACGCGGTGCCAATTTTCCCTTGGTATGAAAACGATGAACTCCTCGAAGAGGCGTGACACGAAGATACACATAATCTCCCTCTTCAAAACTCAAATCTCTGCGGTGATTGTCGGCATAACTCTTATGTCGAGACTGAGCCACTCGCAATCTTTCTTGAATGATCTTTACCTTTTCTTCTGCTTCCCTTAGGATATCCGTCCCAAAAACCTGACGTTCTCCCGTTTGATCCCACAAAAGCGGAGTGCGGCACTTCCGACCATACAGTGCTTCGTACGGAGCCATCTGTAGACTAGCTTGATAACTGTTGTTGTATGAAAATTCTGCATAGGGTAGATTCTTATCCCAACTTCCACCGAAATCTAGAGCACAAGCTCTCAACATGTCTTCCAAAATCTGATTCACCCTTTCGGTTTGTCCGTCTGTCTGTGGATGATAAGCAGTACTAAAGTTCAGCTTAGAACCCATCTCTTCCTGAAGTTTCTTCCAAAAATTTGAAGTAAACTGACTGCCTCGATCAGACACTATCTTCTTAGGGACGCCATGCAAACACACAATCCTTGCCATATACAATTCCGCTAAGCGACTTCCTGAATAAGTTGTCTTTACCGGAATGAAATGAGCCACTTTGGTAAGTCTGTCGACTATCA
This sequence comes from Oryza sativa Japonica Group, assembly GCF_034140825.1. Lineage (NCBI taxonomy): Eukaryota > Viridiplantae > Streptophyta > Magnoliopsida > Poales > Poaceae > Oryza > Oryza sativa. Next base: position 17,661,135 of record NC_089046.1, read on the forward strand.
CCCAAATAGAGTCATGGCCTGATGACGTTCTGGGTAAACCAGTAATAAAATCCATACCAATTTCTTCCCATTTCCATTCAGGAATCTTCAAAGGTTGCAACAAACCGGCGGGTTTCTGATGTTCTGCCTTGACTCGCTGACAAACATCACATACTGCTACATATTCTGCGATTTCACGCTTCATACTTGCCCACCAAAATCTTTCCTTAAGATCCTGGTACATCTTAGTACTACCAGGGTGAATGGAGTATAAAGTATCATGAGCTTCTTTCAGAATTGCATCCTTTAAATCTTTGTTGTCGGGGACACAGATTCTCTCACCCAACCATACAGTTCCTTGCTCATCCTCCAAGAAACCAATAGCTTTTCCTCTTCTCATATTCTTCTTGATCTCTTGAATATCAGGATCATTAATTTGGGCTTCTCTAACTTGATCAATTAGAGTGGGCTTCGCTTCTAAGGCTGCAACGAAACCTCTACCGACAATTCCCAAATTTAATCTTTCAAATTCCTTGCATAATTCCAATGGCAACTGTCGTCCTTCTGTAGCATTGCAATAGCCTTTTCTGCTAAGAGCGTCTGCTACAACATTAGCCTTTCCCGGATGATAATGAATTCCCATGTCATAATCCTTAATTAATTCCAACCATCTCCGTTGTCTCATGTTCAGATCCGGCTGAGTAAAGATATACTTTAAACTCTTGTGATCGGTGTACACTTCTGTACGAGTACCGAAAAGATAATGACGCCAAATCTTCAATGCATGAACGACTGCAGCTAACTCAATATCATGAGTAGGGTAGTTCTTCTCATGCGGACGTAACTGTCGAGAGGCATAGGCAACCACCTTCCCATCTTGCATCAGAACACAACCTAACCCAAGTATGGATGCATCGCAATACACTTGGAAACCCTTTTTTGGATCAGGCAAAGTCAAAATAGGAGCTGATACTAAGCGATTCTTCAACTCTTGAAAACTCTGCTCACATTCTTCCGACCACTTGTACTTCACATCTTTCTGAAGCAGTCGTGTCATGGGCTTAGCAATCTTGGAAAAATTCTCTATAAACCTCCGATAATATCCGGCAAGGCCTAGGAAACTGCGAATCTCTTAAACTGTCTTTGGTTGCTTCCAATTGGTTACGGATTCCACGTTACTAGGATCGACGGCAACTCCTCCGGCTGAGATGACGTGACCAAGGAATTTCACTTCAGACAACCAAAATTCACACTTGCTAAACTTAGCATACAGTTGATGTTCTCGTAGCTTCTCCAATGCAAGGCGAAGATGTTCCTCATGCTCTTCTTTGGTTCGAGAGTAGATAAGAATATCATCAATAAAGACCACCACGAACTTGTCTAGGTATTCCATAAACACCTTATTCATCAAGTTCATGAAGAAAGCAGGGGCATTGGTAAGTCCAAAAGACATAACAGTACATTCGAACAACCCATACCTAGTGGTAAAAGCTGTCTTAGGTATATCTTCCTCTTTGATTCTCAACTGATGATACCCTGATCGAAGATCTATCTTGGAGAAAACAGTGGCACCTTTAAGTTGATCAAACAAATCATCAATCCTGGGTAGTGGATACTTATTCTTGATAGTCACATCGTTTAGTGCACGATAGTCCACACACATTCTCTGAGTATGGTCTTTCTTTTCCACAAAAATAACCGGAGCTCCCCATGGTGATGAACTCGGTCTGATGTATCCTTTCTGTAGCAAATCATCTACTTGCCTCTTAACTTCTGCCAACTCATTGGCTGCCATTCGATAAGGTCTCTTATGGATCGGAGTTGTTCCTGGTACCAAATCTATTCTGAACTCTATATCCCTTTTAGGCGGCATACCAGGTAAATCATCTGGGAACACATCAGGATACTCCCGGACTATAGGAATCTCTTCCAAAGTTATCTGGTTCAGTCTTGACCTTAAAGACTCAGATGACAATGCATGAACAGTTACAACTCGACCATCATAGCTGTTGAGAGTTACTTTTCTGTTGGCACAGTCTATCACACCTTTATGTCTGGCTAACCAGTCCATCCCTAGGATGACATCAAGGTCTTTGGATTTTAACAAGATAAGATTGGCCAGAAATGGTACTCCTTGAATTTCTATTCTGACAGAGGGGCTACGTTGCAAAGAGAGTGCTTGATCACTTGGGGTACTAACCATCAAAGGACGTCTAAGATCTTCTACTTCCATCCCATGATTTCCCGCAAAACTCATAGATAAGAATGAATGTGTAGCACCAGAATCGAAAAGTACTGTTGCAGGAACTGAGTTAACAAGGAACGTACCCAAAATCACATCTGGAGCATCTTGAGCTTCTGCAGCAGCGACATGATTTACACGAGCCTTGGATGCTGGTACAGCAGAGTTATTCTGGGCAGGGACAACCTTCACGCGTCGGGGCTTCGGACACTTGTCAGCATAATGTCCTGGATCTCCACAGTTGAAACACACCACGGGCTTGCTGCCTTGCTCCCTCTTGGCAGGTTGTTGCTGTGCTGGAGCTGCAACAGGACGTGGAGCTTGATTACGGATGTTGTTGCCAGCATTGTTGTTGAAGAACTGACGTTGCGGACAAACAACAGACGAAGAACCTCCCTGTGGCATGGACTGGGGTCCTAAAGTAAGACGCGGCTTCTGATTATTTCCCTGTTGTGTCTTGAATTGAGCAATCCGACGTTTCTTCTGCTCCATGCGATTGTACTTGTCCTCCTGACGAATAGCCTTATCCACTAATTTCTGGAAATCAGGGTAATCTCCAACCATGAGTGGGTAAGAAAGCTCATCATTAAGTCCTCCCAAAAACTTCTCCTGGCGCTCTTCATCATTGCGCACATCTTCTGGAGCATAACGAGCAAGACGATTGAACTCGTGCAGATACTCCGTAACAGAGCGAGATCCCTGAGTAAGCGACCTGAACTCCTTCTTCTTGAGAGACACTACTCCCGATGGTATATGCGTCTTCCGGAAAGCAGCGGTGAATTCAAGCCAAGTGATAGGTTCAGCAGTAGTCCTGTTAAGGCGGAAGTGATCCCACCATTCAGAGGCAGGGCCATGCAACTGATGTGATGCAAATGAAACCTTCTCCTGATCAGTACACTGAAGTAAATCCAACTTCTTCTCTATGGCATGCAGCCAATCACTAGCTTCAACAGGATTAGTGGTACTAGAGAAAACAGGCGGCCTCACACGAAGAAATTCTGCTAACTTGTTTTGGGGAGGTGCATGATTATTCCCTTGGTTTTGCTGATTCTGAAATTGCTGCATCATCATGTTCATAAGCTGTGTCTGTTGAGCAAGAACTTGGGCCAGAGTAGGATTCTCTCCATTGTTGTTATTGGGGTTGTTGGGACCATTCCCATTGCTGCGAGTGTTCACCATCTGGCATGGACAGGGCACAAGAAGAGAAAACGGGGGAACTACTTAGGACTGAGAATTACTTTGACTTTTATTGATCTTAACTGAGTTTCATTATTACAAACTGAAGACTCTCACACCACTAAACTCACCAACTTCCTAACACTCAAAAGCAAACAAACACATGCAATTACATCCCACCACTGATGTAAATCACATGCAAGACCCACACACACACAAGCAAACTTAAAACAAGCAAACTAACACAACGATCTAAGACAACGGCTTAACAAGTCACTCTAGTTCTTCCGAGCATAGGAGGTCGATTGAAGGCTCGTTCGGCTCATCTTCCTCATCTTTGATAGCTACCCACTCAAACTTGGAATGGTTGCGCTTGGATTCTTCTTCTTCATCACTACTTATGATGATGACCGGAGGATCCGCTTGAGCTGGAGCAACTTCTTTCTCCACCACACGAACCTTTGGCGCCAGTTGATAGCGAGGGACAAATAAAGCTCTCTTCCTTGCGGTAAGACGAATCCTGGCCTTCTGCGGCGGTGCTTCTCCCTTCAATGCGGCTAATTCCTTTTCCAAACGATCCACCTTGTCTTCTAACTTGCAAATCTTACCACGATTCCGATCTTCACGATCTTGAGCTGCTAACACAGTCTCCGCACGACTTTCATCCATAGCCCACAACATCTCAACCAAATGTTTCGTGGTAACATCATTCTCAATTCCTTCAGTCTCAAGGTAACTGCCACGGTCACTTCCCTGAGGTTGGCGAGGATGGTAGCGATACTCAGTGTCGGCCAATTGATCACTGTAGCGATCACGGAGCTCTCCTATGGCGATCCTTGCCACCTCCTGACATGCATGGATGTAGTTTCTTCCTCCAGCTTCAAACATTACTGAGGGGACCTCTTCACTATTGCTGTTCAAGGTGACTTTGACTCGGCACTTCTCTTCATGACGATCATGAGGAATCTGGGTATAAAAAGGGGCAGTCCCAAATCCAATGACAAAGGACATTGTGCGCAACTCCTGGACAAAACCCTCAACACCAAACAGGTACTCAGGCTTGTAACGCGGCATCTAAAGACAAGTGAAAGGAGGGAGTTAAGACCTTTATCCAATTAATAGCACAAGTTTTTGGATTAATTTGAATAAAGTTAGAAAATCAGAGTAAAAAGGTAAGTAAATAAAGTAAACCAAGCTTTGTGAAATAAATTAAAACAGTTGGAAACGAGGTCACAAATTTTGTAATTTTGAATAACTGGTTTCAAAAGAAAGTTATAAAATCAACATACTAAATTTATTTTATTGCAGCAAGATTAAATAAAACAGTATTGTAAAACTTTTGCTGGTAAATGAGCCATTAGTACAGTAATAGATGTACAGTACTAATAACACTGGAATAAATTTTGAATGAGAACCATTAAAAGAGATTATGAAGTGCATGTGCCATTAGTTTGGTTTAATTAAAAGAGAAAGGGAGGAGAACAGTTCTACTTTTCCAATATTTTTCAGAGGGCTTCTATGGGTAACCATTTGGCATAACCTAGGGTCAAAGAGGCTCTGATACCAACTTGTCACGCCCGGAATTTCTATCCAAAATTCCAAACGCTTACATGTGTGTGAACCCTCGTCCAGGAATCAGCCGAGGCACACAATAACAAATTGATAATAGAGTACAAATATTACTCTAATTAATAAGCGAATAAAATGTCATTACAGAGGTAGATAGTTCCTCTCAATCAATAAAGTTCTAGCAGCGGAAAATAAATAAACGGCGCAGACGGCTCCACTCCACAGGCAGCTTGACCAAGGCTACACCTAATCCTCCACACCATCAGCCTCATTGAAGAACTCTTCCTCTGATGAATGATTGCAAGGTGAGTATATGACATACTCAGCAAGCCACGCAGCAAATATGCAAGTGCACAGGATAACAAAGGATGGCATAATAGGGTTGCATTTGCAAAAGCAGCATTTAGCAAACATTTGAGAATTTAATAAAACAGTTAAGTAATTAAACAATATTAATCCAACGCTATACAACATACCCTGTTGTATAGGCCCAACCATTCTGAACAACCACCCCGGCTGCACAGTTCTATCTCCAAACCAGGAATGTACCATTCCAAACCAGGAGCTAATCAAATTATTACCAGTTTAAGCATCTTTTACAATGATGAGAGGTGTGAGACTAATCACGAAAGACATTGTTAGACCCGCCCATAACCGCGGGCACGGCTATTCGAATAGTTTTACTCTGATCAGAGGTGTACCACTGTACCCACAAGACACAACCCCACATCATGTCACCATGTGCCTCAATACCACCACGGTATCTCGGAAAGGAGTTGTGACAATACCCCTCGCATAACACAATCCACTGCAGCGCACCTTCCTGGATCATAATCACCCCCTTATAAAACAAGGCATGGACTCCCCAGCGACCCCCGTGGGCTTATCTCCGCCACTTCTCAGTCTGGTGCCCCGCAATGAACCATGCTATACAAAAGATAAAGCCGTTGCCCATGCTGGCTTGTGGTTGGCACGATAAATGTTTCACAACCGAAACTCGTGAACCGGTCCTTAATTGCCATGAGCACGACCTTCAAAACCATGTGCTCACAACCCACCATTACCAGGTTTTAGTTGGCACATTAATTAATTAACTAATCACGATTGACCATCGTGAACTATCAATAAGCCATCATGAAATAATAGTGAGTCATTAGTTATCCCATAAGTGTACTAATGTTTCTAAGCAGGGCTAAGCAATTATATCTAATATCTAGTTGAACCAATATAAATAAAGCTCAACTAGTCAAATTAATATAACCCAAGGTATCAAGGAATAAGGTAATCAATGTACAAAAGGGCCATAACAAAGAATAGGTCAATTCCACCCAATGACATTCGAAAATAGATGCAATAGTTGAATAGAAACAATAGCTTTAAATAGGATCAACATGCTCAAAGGGTTGTTTGGGATCTGTGTGACTTGCCTTGCTGGCCTTGGAACTCTTCAAACTCTTCTTCCGCGAAAACGGACTCTCCGGAAACGACGGAATCTAAGCAAAAAGAAGCAAAATCACCAAAACAGCACATAAACAAGAATGAACAGTACATGTGGATATTTTTAATGTGTAGATCTCAATTTTAGAAAAATTTAGAGACTTGAACCAACTAAATCGGAGCTAAGATGAATTAGTTATGAATTTTTAAAGATTAAACCGGATTAAAACACTTAAATCGGTTTAAAATTGAATTATGACGCAATAATGAATTATTTTTGAAAAGGAAAAGGGGATTTATTGCGTCAGCGGCTAGGGTTTGGGTGGACCGGGCGCATGGGCGGCGGTTCACGCGAACGGACGGCCGAGATTGATCCGATCCAAATCGGACGGCCGAGATTGATCGGGTCCACGGCGGTTCACGGCGGACGGCCTTGATGACGCCAGCAATGACGTCACCGACGGCGGCGGCGGCTCGGCGAGGCAGACGACTCGAGCGGCGCACGCTCACCGGCGAACGGCGGCGCTACGGCACGAACGGAGGACACCAACGGGTAGCGGACGGCACGGCGAACTCACCGACGACCAAAGCGACGGCGGACGACCAACGGACGGCGACGGCGACGAGGTTGAAACGGCGGCGGTCTTCGGCTTGACGACGGCGACGATGCTCCGGTGGTCTCCGACGGCAGCGAAAGAGCGGACGAGGACGGCGACGACTTGGCGACGACGACGGCGACCTTCCCGAGCGACGGCGACGGCTGGAACGACGGCGGCGCACGGCTGGAGCGGCGGCGGCGAAGGCAAAGCTAGGGCACACGGCGCTAGGGCTACTCCGGCGACGAGAGGCGAAGGCGAGGGTGGCGGCGAGAAGAGAAGAGCACGGGGATCCTTTTAAAGGGGCTCGGAGGCGGCGGCGGAGGCCCACGGCGACGGCAACGGCGAAGGAAACTCGCGGCTTGGAGAGAGGAAAGCCGATCCGATTCGAACTCGAATCCATCGATTTCCAAACCGATTTAGCCGAAGTTTCCAAAGGAGAAAAGGTAGAGGAGATCCCGAAGATCATTTCCCCTCTATCAATTCAGCCGGAAACGGAAAGGAGCGGCCGGATTGGAAAGCGGCGGCGACGGCAGCTCGGCGGCGCGAAACTAGGGTTTCGGCCCGAGGAGGACGACGGGCCTGACAGGTGGGATGTCGCGACCGGGAAAATTGCCTTTTCCCGAACGCTAGTGTATTAATCCCCGTCCCAGGAAAAGCCGGGGTACACCATACAAACATGATATAAAAGACACATCTTTATTATATCGATAATATTTACATTATTACAAAGGCACTTAAGGCCTGACAATCAAAAATAAACAGCAGCGGACTAGCGGCCTACGGCTCCATCTTCACAGGCGCTCAACTGGGGTATAAGCCAGGACTCCACCTAAGACATCTTCTCCAAAGCTTCTCTTACTGAAGAGGGGAAAGATTGAGCAAGAATGAGTACAACCACAGTACTCAGCAAGCCACACCGGCAGATGCATGATTAATGCAAGGGGGGTACAAGGGGATAATAATAGGGGTTAGGTTTTGCAGTAAACAGCATTTAAAAGTCACTTAGTTGCCCAAAGTTATTTTATAAAGACGATCCTAGAGCTACACAATATTATTAATCAAGGCCGTGGACCCACACGAACCTGCCTTAACCCAAGGCCTACGATGATTCAGACCGAACTGGCAACCCAACCTGGGTCCCAGCTCGTCCCAAGCCAACCCAGGCCAACCATTCCATATTTTAGTTGTTGAGCAAATTTTAAGAATTAAAACACTGACTTGGGTACATTGCTAGGCTTGCCCATATCCGAGGGCTCGGCTATTCGAATAGATTTACTCTGATCAGAGGTGTACATCTTTACCCACAAGACACATCTTTACTCCGCATTCCATGGCCTTGGAACCCGTCGTAAAGATGTGACATAACCCTTCACCCATCCTAGCCGTGAACAAAAGTACCGACCCAACCCTGCCTACGGCCGGTATCCCGGGACAGGCAGGCCAGGGTTGAGCCCCTAGCAACAAGATCTAGACCGGGTGCGCCACACACATAGGGGTGAGACCACCCGCGTACTAGTCCAGTGCCATGGCATCTCGACTAACGGGCACCGACCCGTGTAGTCTTCATTTGCCTAGACATCTCGATTACCGAGCCGCAGCTCGCGTAGCCTTCATTTGCCTCAGAGATATCCATCGTCGCAACGACTTCATCCATCTCTATCCGTGTCCTTTTGTTCAGGACTAGACTGAGCACCGAGTTAAGCCTTACCCATTAGACATGTGGTTAGTACGGTAGTGCTTTGCAACAGAGGCCCGAGCTTAATCCTTATAGTGGCCGGGGTGCTACTTCCCACAACTGGCATGCACCCAAACTCCACCGAAAACAGGTTTTAGGGGTTTTGAAAGAGGAAGAGAGGTGTATGTCCAATTCCACCATAATCCAACAATTCCATAGTGTCCAAATGATATGAGAATTCCCAAAGTCTAAAGTTATAAAACCACCTAATGTTGCCTAATTAATCAGCGAAGCATCTACCTAAATTTATACTAGTGGAACCATGAATAGAGTACCCACTAGTTGGGGTTTTGTTTATTCTAGGGTGAACAAGGTAATAATATCAATAGCAATAATAATAAGGTCATAACAAAGGTAAATAGGTATGGCTAGATAAAACAGTGATAACGCGGGAATTTAAATAAAGCGATAATGCAATAATTTAAATCAACATAATTTTACAAACTGGGATTCAATATGTTCAAGGATGATGTGACTTGCCTTGCTCGCTTTCCCAAACGCCGGCTTCAACTTCCACGAAGAGCGGATCTTCCGAAGCTGCAGCGTCTACACGACCAACGGAAAAGAAACGGCTTTTACTCTAATAAACTCCATACAACAAGCAGGAACAAAGCACAAAAATGGGTTCTTGACTTCTTAAGGAAAAATTAGAGACTTGAACGGTCCAATTCCGAGTTCAAATGGCCAAGTTATGGCCATTTGAAGTTTATATGCTCTTTAAATGGATATTTGCGAATTTCTTCATTTAAATTTTAATTAAAAAATCGGGTTTATTGCGTCAGCCGAGGGAGAGGGCACGCGGACCGGGTCCACGGGAGTGGGGCCCACGCGTCAGCCTCTCGGTCCACGGTGGACCGGGAGCACGCGGCTGGCGGCGGCCGGCGCCGTGGGTCCCACGCGTCAGCCGCACCCGCGGGCGCGGGCGGCTGACGGCCGGGCCCACTTGGCAGCCGCGAGGGCGCGCCCGAGGGCGGCCTCGCCGGCGCGGCCGACGGGAGCGGCGCGCCCGCGCCCCGATGGTCACCGCCGGCGACCACCGGCGCGGCGGAGCGGCGCCCGAGAGAGAGGAGGGAAGGGGGAAGGCGAACGGCGGTCCTCGGCTCACCCCGGGACAACGACGACGACGAGAACGGCGGCCGGAGCGGAGGAAGACGGCGGCGCGGCTCGGGATGACGATGGCGACGGCGCTCCGACGGTCGGCGGACGGAGCGGAGCGGCGGACGGGGTCGGCGGCAACACGGCGAAGCGGACGGAGGTGTCGCCGAGTAAGGAGGAAGTCCGGAGCGGCGGCGGCGGCGGAACGGAGCTCGGCGGCGATGGCGGAGAGAACGGAGCACGGCGCGAGCACGAATCCGACGGCGAGGGCGAGCGGCGAGCGGCGGAAACGGAAGAGCGGAGCTCGGGCAACGTTTAAATAGCGCCGGGGGAAGGAAAGAGCGGCCGGAGAGGGAGGAAACGGGCGCGGAGATCTCGGCCGCCATTGATGGCGCCGGCGAGGTTTGCGGGAGCGATTCCGGACGAATCCGAGGGAGAGAGAGAGGGAAAAACGGGGGGAAAGAGAGAGGGAATCGCGGGGAATGATTCCCCCCTCATTATGGCGCGCGGGGACGGCGGGATGCGGCGGAATCCGCGGCGGCGGCGGCGCTAGGGCACGGGCGAGCGGCGGGAGCGGCGGGAGGAAGGCGATGACAGGTGGGCCCCACCCGTCAGCGAGGGCGGCGGGCGGGCCCGCCTGTCAGCGGCGCGCGCGCGGGGGAGGTGCCGATGGGCCGCGGGGGAGAGGAGAGAGAGGGAGGGAGAGTTGGGCCGAGCCGGCCCAAGAGAGGAAGGGGGGGAAAAGAAGACTTTTAGGGATTTTTCTTTTTATAAACCTTTTCAACTTTGTTTATTTCTTAATAATTATTATTTGTGCTCTGAAAATTCCACTAAAATTTGAGGGCTCCTTTTAGACCAAGGAGAATTTAACAAAAATTCTCCGGGCCACATTTGAATTTTTCTTGTACGTATTTTAGGGTTTGCCAATTTCTTTTCGAATTTTAATTAATTCTATTATTCCTTTTAGAAGATGATTTTTATTTCGGGATGAATTTATCAGGGCGTGACAAATCCACCCCCCTTACAAGAATCTCGTCCCCGAGATTCGAGGAGGCTAGCAAGAAGATAGGTTGGGCGGTCTTCTCTTCTTGTCTGACTTCTTCCGTTGCGTCTTGACAAACTTCCAGCAAAACTTTACCACTCGGAACTGCTTGGCTTGACCTCCTGTTGCGGATGGAATCTTCTCTTCACCTGACTTGGACCAGGGTGCACCTTTTGGCTGACTCAGACTAGGTTGCGGTAGTTCAGTGATGCTTCCGTTCCAGAACTTCTCATGATTCATATCTTCGGAGTCAACCTCAGACAAGTTACCACTTCACGTCAGGCGTCAACACTAGCTTGTCATTACTAGGATACTATGTTTGTCATCATAAGAATATCATGCTTGTCATTCACTTCTAACTTGCCATCAACTGTCTCATATTAGCTTTCCTGGTCTCCGGTGCTAGGTACTTCGGCTATTCGATGCAAGGGTCAACCACTCTAACTATAAGTTATACTTCCCAAGAGAACCAATTTATCCCGCTTGACATGCTTTGACGTCTTCCCGAATGACGTTGCTGCTGGACTTGTTATTGTCTGATCGTGATCCTGCCAGATCTGAAGCTTCGTTGTTAGAGGTGATTTTAATCTGACCTTTGTAGACTATCTTCGAACATATCACTGGTTCTATAACTGGGAATGGCTCTCACGAACAAGCAGCTCGGATTCACTTTCTTTACATTCAGTTTACTTCCCATTATTATCTTCAGGTTGTCCTCAGTTAGCATTCAACGTATTCCTTTACACCTTTAAACTTGACGTGTTCTTTCCCATTGGATCATCTCCCAGGACATGGCGTTGCCTGGTAACCGGTGCTTGCATTTTTCACTCCGTGTAGCATCTGATACCGAGTGGAAGATTTCACTCTTTGCCTTCATAGAAACACTTTTACCTAGGTCATCTTGCTTACTTAATGACAAGGTGACTGTTGCGGGGCAATTACACTCAGGGGTCTTCCGTGAGCGATGCAGAGCATGTTTCTGTTTATCAATCACCTTTCGGCCTACTTCTTTCATGCTAGAGAACATCTTTGCCAATCTCTTTTATCAATCTTCTTTCGGCTTATCTCTAACAGGTGGTATTCTTTAATGTGGATTGCGGACGCTTCTGGGGATGATGAGGTCCTTTGGCTTGCTGCCTTTCAGTGAAACCTTGATGTGGTTCGTCAAAAGCTGCACTGACTACCTTCAGGGAAATACATTGCCTGCTATCTGTATCTATACCACTAGGGTTTAATTGCCATCAGCCGATGGTCATCTTTAGTGCTTCCTCGAGATGGGGAGCATCCAAATTGTTCTTCTGCCACATCACCTTTGACCTTTTTCTGATACCAGATAAACTAATTACCAACCATCGACTATTATGTTCTCAAATATTGATGTCTCCTGGATCTTCTTAACTGTTGGCAGGTATATCCGATCTTATCAATGTAGAGGCATGGCGGGTACCCTTAGGGGTTTCCTCCAACAATCCTTATCTTGATCTGTAAAAGGCGTATCCAAACTCCTATCCTCAACTACTGTCTCGTTGGCTTTTTAACCCAACACAGTTTAATTGTTTTTCTTTTCCATCCACAGGTTGGTTATTAACTCGGGGTTAGAATATAGTTCCTCTGACACGAGACCCTAGGTCTCCTTTGTCAGTAAACAATTATACACATGATCACATATCCGCATCTTTCAAACGAATCCTCATGGAACTTGTCTGTATTACACATTTCTCCCTTATTACATGAATTCGAGGCACTGCCTTAAACAAAAAGGGACGGTGCTTAACATCGGTACATTGTATCCTCAACAGGAATCATCCATAAACATAGCAAGCTCACTGTTTTATAGACATGAATATATTTTTTTATTACATGATTGCTGTAGACTCCCGGTTACAGTGATAAGTAGCTAACTGAAAATCACAAACATGGATACTCATTCTGATTCTGGAGAGATATAGCTGGCGTGGTTCTAGTGACTGCATTATCCTTGATTGGTTCTGTGATGATGTGATAGGACTGCATATTGCTATCATTCACAGGAGAAGCTTCCTTCTGATTGCTGGTTGAAGCGGATGACGGTCTTCTGCTTGGTATCGCCCTTTGCTTGGCCTGGAGTAGGTCGGGGAGAGACACAACTTCTTCCATCGACGACAATTCTTTGCTGGGGCTGAAAGTGAGCATTGACACCTTGTGGTAATGCACTCGCTGGAGTTGGAGCTGTTGCAACGCGAGCCATAGGACTGCTTTGGGATGCATGGATGACAATTCGCTGAGGAGCAAGCTTCTGATTGCAGGGATTTGCGTGGACTGAAATGCTGGCAGCTACGTTTCTCGGTTTTGGGCACTTGTCGGCGAAATGACCCATTCCTTGACAATTGAAGCAACAGATATCTTCCCGGACTCGGCATTTTCTTTTCTCATGTTGATTCCTCTGTCCTGGCACTGGAGTTAGGCTGAAACTGGAATCTTGGCGAGGATTTGTGTTTCCTTGATGCTTCCCTCCGTTGGAACTGGCGGGTTGGTTGGCCATCTTCTTCGTCAGCAGAAAACTGAATCGACAATCTTTTGGTACATGATCAGTTCCTTCACAAAAGAAACAAGTGATCCTGCTCGTTGGACACCTGTCGGGTGGATGGTCTTCCTCGCAATGAACGCATGTAGAGGCACACGAGCTGGCAACATGACCGATTTCTCCACAACGAGAGCATGCCTTAAGTTCTATTTTATTCTGGTTAAAACCTTGGGGAGACTTCGCACCTTCATCATCTGAGGAGACTTGATCTGAATCTTCACTATCAGACACTCTACCTCCATTAGCTAAAAGATGCTCTGTCAACTGTTGTGCACCTCGGAAGGAATTTCTTCTCTGATGTTTTGTCATTCCTGGTGGAGGCCATTCTGTGCTGGTAATGATCATCTTACGGACTTCATCTTCGGTTCGCATTGGTGCTTTTCTTTTCTGCTGAGGACAGTTCCTTGCGTAGTGCCCTTGCTCATCACACATAAAACAGATGATACTTGCTTCTTTTGGGTCAACCTGTGGCATGGCATGAGGGGCCTTCTGGGATGTTGGCGGTGCGCTGACTTGTGGTGTGAGTGCTGGGACTGCCTCCAACTGCACTTGAGGTTGTATTTGACTCAAGTTCAGAATTGGCGTCTGGTGCTGCTGTAGTATCTCTATAAGCAATTTGTTCTGGTTAATCAGGTGTTGGACCACTGCCACACAACTGGTGTCTGGTGCTTCATTCACTCGGGAGCTTGAGGTACCAATGTCCTGACTTCTGACCTTATTGCCTTTCTCATTGTCAGCCATCTGTTGCAAAGGTTTGGAGAGGGAGAGAGGGAAAACAAAGGGGAGAGACAGATTAGAAACTAAGGATAGGACCTTAACAGATCTAAGTCTTTTGCTGTTATGATGTATGTTAGGCTTATTCTGCAAGTTGATTAAGCAAACAACCTAGCATGGTTACATCACACCCCACTGATGCAAACCACGCGCTACACACACAAGCAAGGAAACACACGACTAACGACTCTACCCTAGAGGGTGGCTTAGGTTCAGCGACAGGTTCTCCAAGATCTTCACTCCTGCTTCACAGCTGGCTTCACTGCTTCCTCCACTTCACTAGCAGATCCTGCAGTCTTCTGGAGCTTCGGCAAACAACTGACGATGTCCTCTTCTTCACTGACCTGACCATCTAGTACTAGTTGAAAATCCGAAGAAGGAAGAACGGAGTAAACCTTTTGCAAATAGCATTAGGGGAAGGAGAAAAAGGAACTTTCGCAAATAATTTTTATTTATAAAATATGTCCTTGGGTTTTATCCACTTGGCTTATCCTACAGTCGAGATGGCTCTGATACCAGCTTGTCGCGACCGGGAAAATTGCCTTTTCCCGAACGCTAGTGTATTAATCCCCGTCCCAGGAAAAGCCGGGGTACACCATACAAACATGATATAAAAGACACATCTTTATTATATCGATAATATTTACATTATTACAAAGGCACTTAAGGCCTGACAATCAAAAATAAACAGCAGCGGACTAGCGGCCTACGGCTCCATCTTCACAGGCGCTCAACTGGGGTATAAGCCAGGACTCCACCTAAGACATCTTCTCCAAAGCTTCTCTTACTGAAGAGGGGAAAGATTGAGCAAGAATGAGTACAACCACAGTACTCAGCAAGCCACACCGGCAGATGCATGATTAATGCAAGGGGGGTACAAGGGGATAATAATAGGGGTTAGGTTTTGCAGTAAACAGCATTTAAAAGTCACTTAGTTGCCCAAAGTTATTTTATAAAGACGATCCTAGAGCTACACAATATTATTAATCAAGGCCGTGGACCCACACGAACCTGCCTTAACCCAAGGCCTACGATGATTCAGACCGAACTGGCAACCCAACCTGGGTCCCAGCTCGTCCCAAGCCAACCCAGGCCAACCATTCCATATTTTAGTTGTTGAGCAAATTTTAAGAATTAAAACACTGACTTGGGTACATTGCTAGGCTTGCCCATATCCGAGGGCTCGGCTATTCGAATAGATTTACTCTGATCAGAGGTGTACATCTTTACCCACAAGACACATCTTTACTCCGCATTCCATGGCCTTGGAACCCGTCGTAAAGATGTGACATAACCCTTCACCCATCCTAGCCGTGAACAAAAGTACCGACCCAACCCTGCCTACGGCCGGTATCCCGGGACAGGCAGGCCAGGGTTGAGCCCCTAGCAACAAGATCTAGACCGGGTGCGCCACACACATAGGGGTGAGACCACCCGCGTACTAGTCCAGTGCCATGGCATCTCGACTAACGGGCACCGACCCGTGTAGTCTTCATTTGCCTAGACATCTCGATTACCGAGCCGCAGCTCGCGTAGCCTTCATTTGCCTCAGAGATATCCATCGTCGCAACGACTTCATCCATCTCTATCCGTGTCCTTTTGTTCAGGACTAGACTGAGCACCGAGTTAAGCCTTACCCATTAGACATGTGGTTAGTACGGTAGTGCTTTGCAACAGAGGCCCGAGCTTAATCCTTATAGTGGCCGGGGTGCTACTTCCCACAACTGGCATGCACCCAAACTCCACCGAAAACAGGTTTTAGGGGTTTTGAAAGAGGAAGAGAGGTGTATGTCCAATTCCACCATAATCCAACAATTCCATAGTGTCCAAATGATATGAGAATTCCCAAAGTCTAAAGTTATAAAACCACCTAATGTTGCCTAATTAATCAGCGAAGCATCTACCTAAATTTATACTAGTGGAACCATGAATAGAGTACCCACTAGTTGGGGTTTTGTTTATTCTAGGGTGAACAAGGTAATAATATCAATAGCAATAATAATAAGGTCATAACAAAGGTAAATAGGTATGGCTAGATAAAACAGTGATAACGCGGGAATTTAAATAAAGCGATAATGCAATAATTTAAATCAACATAATTTTACAAACTGGGATTCAATATGTTCAAGGATGATGTGACTTGCCTTGCTCGCTTTCCCAAACGCCGGCTTCAACTTCCACGAAGAGCGGATCTTCCGAAGCTGCAGCGTCTACACGACCAACGGAAAAGAAACGGCTTTTACTCTAATAAACTCCATACAACAAGCAGGAACAAAGCACAAAAATGGGTTCTTGACTTCTTAAGGAAAAATTAGAGACTTGAACGGTCCAATTCCGAGTTCAAATGGCCAAGTTATGGCCATTTGAAGTTTATATGCTCTTTAAATGGATATTTGCGAATTTCTTCATTTAAATTTTAATTAAAAAATCGGGTTTATTGCGTCAGCCGAGGGAGAGGGCGCGCGGACCGGGTCCACGGGAGTGGGGCCCACGCGTCAGCCTCTCGGTCCACGGTGGACCGGGAGCACGCGGCTGGCGGCGGCCGGCGCCGTGGGTCCCACGCGTCAGCCGCACCCGCGGGCGCGGGCGGCTGACGGCCGGGCCCACTTGGCAGCCGCGAGGGCGCGCCCGAGGGCGGCCTCGCCGGCGCGGCCGACGGGAGCGGCGCGCCCGCGCCCCGATGGTCACCGCCGGCGACCACCGGCGCGGCGGAGCGGCGCCCGAGAGAGAGGAGGGAAGGGGGAAGGCGAACGGCGGTCCTCGGCTCACCCCGGGACAACGACGACGACGAGAACGGCGGCCGGAGCGGAGGAAGACGGCGGCGCGGCTCGGGATGACGATGGCGACGGCGCTCCGACGGTCGGCGGACGGAGCGGAGCGGCGGACGGGGTCGGCGGCAACACGGCGAAGCGGACGGAGGTGTCGCCGAGTAAGGAGGAAGTCCGGAGCGGCGGCGGCGGCGGAACGGAGCTCGGCGGCGATGGCGGAGAGAACGGAGCACGGCGCGAGCACGAATCCGACGGCGAGGGCGAGCGGCGAGCGGCGGAAACGGAAGAGCGGAGCTCGGGCAACGTTTAAATAGCGCCGGGGGAAGGAAAGAGCGGCCGGAGAGGGAGGAAACGGGCGCGGAGATCTCGGCCGCCATTGATGGCGCCGGCGAGGTTTGCGGGAGCGATTCCGGACGAATCCGAGGGAGAGAGAGAGGGAAAAACGGGGGGAAAGAGAGAGGGAATCGCGGGGAATGATTCCCCCCTCATTATGGCGCGCGGGGACGGCGGGATGCGGCGGAATCCGCGGCGGCGGCGGCGCTAGGGCACGGGCGAGCGGCGGGAGCGGCGGGAGGAAGGCGATGACAGGTGGGCCCCACCCGTCAGCGAGGGCGGCGGGCGGGCCCGCCTGTCAGCGGCGCGCGCGCGGGGGAGGTGCCGATGGGCCGCGGGGGAGAGGAGAGAGAGGGAGGGAGAGTTGGGCCGAGCCGGCCCAAGAGAGGAAGGGGGGGAAAAGAAGACTTTTAGGGATTTTTCTTTTTATAAACCTTTTCAACTTTGTTTATTTCTTAATAATTATTATTTGTGCTCTGAAAATTCCACTAAAATTTGAGGGCTCCTTTTAGACCAAGGAGAATTTAACAAAAATTCTCCGGGCCACATTTGAATTTTTCTTGTACGTATTTTAGGGTTTGCCAATTTCTTTTCGAATTTTAATTAATTCTATTATTCCTTTTAGAAGTTGATTTTTATTTCGGGATGAATTTATCAGGGCGTGACATGGGACCCACCTGTCAGCGGCTGCGAGGGCGCGCGCGCGCGCGGGCGGCTGCGGACTGGGCCGGCTGGGCCGAGGAGAGAGAAGAGAGGTTTTGGGCCGACTTTCGGCCCAAAGCCAAAAGAGACTTTTTAAAACCTTTTTCAATTTAAATTATTTCTTAAATGCAATTCCATTTATTAAAAATACTTCCTTAGCTCAAATAAATCCCAGAAAAATCTAGGAATTATAGAATTAAGCAAAGTATTTAATGAAATTTTATCTGGCCCAATTTTATATTGGAATTTATTAATTAAACTTAGATCTTCTCTTCAAGACTTTTAAAATTATTTCTAGAAATTCCAATTAAACAACAATTTATATATTTTGAATTTTCAGGGTGTGACAACTAACCCAAGGTAGCTGGTGGCAAGCAAGTCAATAGGAAAAGCGACACCCCACCACCTCCACCAATACATAATTGATTTTTTTTTGACGAGACCCCCTATAGGTGGGCCATACTTGCTCCCGCCTGCAAAAATCGTTTCCCTAAGGCCCATTTAGTGGCTGCCTGCAAAAATACATTTTCAAAGGCAGGCCTTTAAGAGACCTGCCTACGAGTCTGACCTCCATCCTCTCTTCCCTCTAAACATCTTTAATTTCTTCCCTCAAAAAACATTTTTCATTTTTTTCAAGTCACATGCTTATCTCTTTACCTTCTCTCTCTCCACTCATTTCCCCTCTCTCTCTCTCCAACTTCTCCCCTCCTCTCCCATTGCTCGGGCTAGCAGGGACATGGCTGGGGGCGACGGCCTAGACGAATGGTGGTGGGGAGGGCTCGGGTGGTGGGCTTGACGATCGGACGTCACGGAGCGGAGGATCCATTGGCCGCAGATCCGGTCTGGGCGGATCCACCGGTGATAGGCAATGGCGACGGCGGACCACTCTGCCTCTCCATCCTCCCTCCCACGGCTTCTAAATAACATGAGAGCTTCCTAAGTGCCCAATTATTATAGGTCTAGAAAGACTAGAGGCAAGCCATCTAAAAAATGTGGCAGCACAAATCATAAATGTTCAACAATGCAATAGAGAATACTACAACAATTATAAAAATATGAAATTATGACCTCCATGTAATTCAGCATTATTTTGTGTAATAGTATTTGGAACAGCTTACAGTAGCACATACAACTAGGCATGCATCATGCATGCACATTTATAAAATGACAACTTTATTTATTCTATAAGTAACACCTCATGGAGCTCTAGCTCTTTGCATGGCTCAGGTATTACTTACTTGTTGGCTTCCTTTCTTTCATATTGAGTTATTAATAGAATAGCAGAATATGTTCATGCACGCTCAGAGGAAGCAGCCGAGGTTACCGAGCTCAGCCTTGCCACACACGCTGAGCACTGCCTCAAGGAAGAGGACATCGGCGGTGACACTGAAGTTAATCTTCGCAGCCTCACATAGGCAACCAGCGGCAATGGTGCTTGAGAGACTGTTGATTGGTGGACAACAGTCTTGCATAGCCTTAGTCGGGTTGTTGAGCAGCGTGGACAAATCAAGTTGTGCGCACACATTAAGTGCAATTACATTTTCTCTTGGGCATTGACTACCGCCAGATGGTGTTGGTGGCTGCGTGGGTGCTATGGTTGGTGGTTGGCTAGGTGCTACAACTGGTGGTGGAGATGGTGCTATAACTGGTGCCGGTGTTGGTTCTACAGACACCGATGGTGGTGATGCTCTCCTTGGTGATGGTGGTGCACGTGGTGGATTTCTTCTTGGAGGAGTTTGAGGTTGTTTGGCTTGGGCAAATGAGAAGAGTGGGAGAATGACAATGGCAAGAAGATGACAATGGAAATACTTGGCTAGCTCTTGTTTTGAAAGTTCTTCATTATCTGATGCTATTTATAGGCAGCATCTGGTTACTCTGCAATTCAATTTTTGTCATGTACGGTTCCAATTTGAGTGGAAATTTCTCTCACGCGAGTTAAGCCAACGAATAATTATGGTCACCTTTGTACCAATAGTACTTGCCATTTGCTATTTTGATGGTCAATCAAGCACATTTTCAATTGAAGAACAGTGAACTCATGGATATTTTTTTTTGAGAAACACAGTACAAACGCAGACGCTCACAACGTGCGCACGCTCACCCCTATGAACGCACACATGCACACCCTACCCCTATGAGCACCTCCGGAAGACTGGGCTGGCATATTTTGAGATTGACGAAGTTACCACAGGTGCCTCGCTGTTGACGGGTACGTCTGGATATTTGGGGTCATTCTCTTGAAACTTGAATCGATTCAGTGCTGATGCGGCTGCATTGGTTGACTAGCTGAGATGATGCAGAGAATATGTGTTATCTGTCCTATGCCTCCCTAATTAAACTGAATGCACAAGTGTAGATCAGATGCTCTGTTTTTTTTTTTGGCATAGATACTTGTTGCCAACAATTAAATCCTTGTTTCTTTCCTTTGTCTTATCAATGCCTTCGAATGGATGAATTGGATTGAATCTCTGCAATTACTACTATTTTACTTTGAAGAAACAGTTCAAAACTGATCTGGATTTATGGGTACTAGTAGTCAATGAGGCACGAGTGATTTACCTTCTACCTCAGTGAAATCCTCTTCCCGTTATATATGACCTGGCAGTGTTGGATGTTTTCATTAGAAACATTTCAATATGATCAGAGCATGTACATATTTACGGCTAGCTAGGAGGACATCCGGTAACAAAAGCTTTTGTGATGGTAAAATTGAATATATAGCATCTGGAGGTCCCTTTTGGTTTTTTCAAATGTTGTGTTAAACAAGGCCCTGTCTCACCCAAATTCAGTGAAAGAAAAAATTGTCTAGTTTACATGAGGCAGTTGATTGCCGTTTGTATAGATGGCTATAAGGCCCAAGGACCACGCGGCCCAGCCCGAAGCACGCCATTTTGGCCCGGCCCAAGCACGGCATGGCCCGACTGGGATCGTGCCCATGCCAGCCTAGCCTGACAGCTGGGTTGTGCCTGGGCTGCACCCTCGGCACGGTGGGCTGGCCCGGCACGGCCTGATCAAATAAAAAAAATATTGGTATGCAAAATAGACTTAAACAACCATATAAAGCAAGGCCCAAAGAGAAGAGGAATACATAATAGACTTATTTTCTAGCCATTTGAACACAGCCCACACAGTTGAGGGACGAAAAATAGACTTTTTCTTGGAGAAGCACGATAGGCCATCGTGTCTTCGGGCTGGCCCGGCACGGCCCAAGTTGTATTGGGCCGTGCCTTGGCCATGTATGCCACCCGTAGGCTGGCACGGCACGGTCCGGTGTGTCGGTCGGGCCATGCCGGCCCGACTAGCCTCGGCCCTGGCATGGCCGTGCCGTGCCGGGCGGCCCAGTTGGCCATCTATAGCCATTTGGATGTCAAACTCCTCTCGCATTGTCTCACGAGGATCCTTTCCGCAAGCTGCAGATGAGCATCCACAGGCCACTGTTAAACTCTATTCACGACCTCCTTCAGGTTGAATGAAACGGTGATGGTTAAACTCATCCCCAAGTTGAGACCATGCAAGATGGAGCTTCTTCATTCCTAGAACTTATGTAACACATGCTAGTGAAAACCTTTTTTTTTACCCATATTTAATTGTTTGGAGCAAAATTGTTTGAATTCTGTATCTATTACATTATCCCAGGAAGTTATGAATAGCTTCTATTGCACGAAGCCGAAGACTGTCAATTTCTTCAATTATTCTCTTATCCTCGACATCAGTTCCTAGTATATATTTCAATTATATAGATATATATTTCATCAAAACTCCAGGTTGATCGAACAATGCATGATGAACTGCTTCATCAACCGTATCTTGAAGTATTTCAACCATCGGCTTGGGAGATTGTTCCTTCTTGGCATTGACTTCCTCTTCAGACATGTTGGTACAAAACTCGGGTCCTACCAGGCGTGCCAACAGAGTGTTGACGAAAAATCGGCACTCGGCCGATGGTGCCAGAACTGTGTTGGTGCAAACTAAGTCGACAAACACAATAGCCTAGGAGATTTGCTTAGCTCCAGTGCATGTCTAAGGGTTTATGAGATGCGGGCGTGCCTATCAGTTTGATCATGCAACTGACAAGATATAGAAATAGTAGATTAATGAGCCGATCGGCTGGCAAGCCGATGAAGTAAGTCCAGCCGATGCCGATACTAGACGATAGTGAAAGGATTTTGAGCTATCGGCTATATGATTGATGTAGAATCTGACACTTGATGTAAATAGAGACAATCGACTGATGATGATATAATAGAATAAGCAATGATCCGAAGGTTAAAGCATACATCGGCTGGAGGACCGACGTCATGAAATCCAAACGATTAGATAAACAGTAAAATCTTTGTTGCGACTGGCTAAATCCAATTTGTATGTAATCCTTATAAGTCGATGCAACATCCATATAACTTATTGGCTGAAACCCGATGAAACCCTTATTGGCAATCAAAAAGCAGGCTAGGGATTATGGTTCTAAACATGACTTAGTAGATCAAACTTAACTGATGCAGCACTAAGTAAGAAAATATACATCTAGACATGACTTAGTAAATCAAGCCCTTTGACTGATTTTCAGGGTGGTAGATACCTTAGCTAATCTAATCTGGTAAAGCGATTTAGCCGATACCGGCATTAACCCTAAAGCGAATCTCAGCCAATATAAGTAAATCGAACTATCAAACTAGATTAACTAAGATATATGATAGATAGGTGCTTATATGGACAAGATCAGAGTGTTGAAGCCCCAGCCCCACTGATGCAAACAGCCGTGACAAGTATAAAACTCGTTGAAAAAGTAGAAAAGTAAAAAGGGTGGCGATGCACCGAATTTGTATTGATTGTGGAGATGGTTTACAATGACCCTGGGTGGTGTACATATTTATACCCATGGGTAGATACTGGTCCTTATTGGACATGAAAGAAACTTTCCTAAAGATAAAAAGAAAACATAAAGTCCTTATCGGATACTAAACACACTTCCCTAAAGGAAAAAGGAAACTACCAGACTATTCCTAATTAATAGATAAATTGCCATGCCGCATCCTCCTTGAACTTGGTAACTTCTAGACAAACTTCTTTTAGTAGATTAATTTTCTAAACCGAATATAGCAAGAATCTGACTATTGGCGACTTGATAATTCTCATCGGCCGATTCCAGGACTCCGTTGACGAGACTGACTCTAGGCTGATGATGACTTCGGAGCTTACCAAATTTCACTGTTAATAGATCGGCTTCAAAATGTTGGTTAAATTAGCAAGATGTCTAGCCGGCGCTTTCAGTTGGGCCCTTTGTTCTTCAATTGTCCACGGCAAATCGGCAAACTTTTGCTTTTCTGCTATCATATCTTGCTGAGTTTGTTCCAGCTGAGCTAGGAGGTCATCTTCTTTTTGTTCAAGTTCTTGAATCTTCTGTTGGGTTGATCTTGGACCAGCAAGCAGTTCATCAAGTTTGGCTTTGTCTTCAAGGATTTGTTGTCGAATGGCTTCAACAATTGTGGATGTTGTGGTTGTGATGTTGCAGTGTTGTGATTTGGATAATGACGTCTAAACCTAAAATCCACCCTATAAGTATATATATTATGTAACCTCTGATCTCAGGAGCGCCAGGACTCCCCTCGCTGCTGGCTCGAGGTAGGGTTGGTGTGCTTGGGTGCAATGGAGGTTCGTAGTCCTTCTAGCAGGAGTCGCAATGCGAGAGTGACTGAAAAGCCGGGCTGTGACAAAGCCCATGTGTTGGGTGCGTTACGGAGTGCGAGATTGAAAGCATATATCCACTGCAGTGTGAGTAAACTAATCTATTCGAATAGTCGTGCTAGCAGTTAATGAGCACCGGGAATTGTAGTATTCTTGACTAGACTCATAGATCTTTAATATTGCTTAGATTAGGAAAGGACGTGTGTGAGATCTTGCCCGATGGGTGGAGAGATCATTATGATTTTGGAAATATGGACAATTTGGATGCGAGGGTAACACGTACCAAGCGAGACTTGGGCCACATTGGTAAGCCCTCGATGTTTAATGATAACTTCAACACAACTTTGTTTTTATTCAAAACTGCTAGGTCATACGTTTATGCAACCAGACCAAGCCAACAATGTGCCCCTATAATTATTATATGCATTACCATAGTGGTGACGTGCTGAGTATGGTTGGTACTCACCCTTGCAAATTTTACACTCTTTTAGACTTAGTCGATGTGGAGATACCACATGAGAACATTCCCGAGGAGGGAGAACCCGAGGAGATGCCTTAGGAACTGATCCCCAGTCGATACCTGTGGAGTATAGTTGGACCGTCGCAGCTTCGCTTCCGCTACCATATCACGTCCTTTAGTTTTTCATATTGTATCGGACTAGACTTGGTCTATTTGGGACCCACTCGGGCTTCCCATGTAATAATACGTATCGTAAGACTATGTGATGCAGACTATGTTGTACCAGATTGTTAACGACCAAATTTGGTAATATCAGTATCGGAGATAAAGATGGGATCGAAGCGGAATCGAAGATGAGGATTGTTGCAGAAACAGAGTAAGGATCGGCTGGAGTCCGGATCGGCTACGACTGAGATCGGCTCAGCCTGAGTTGGACTGGTTAAGTGATACAGCCGATTCCAGCAATACGACCCGTGTACGACATTGGGTTGAGTTGATGTGCTTCAAGATAATTGCCACACAAGGATAGAGTCCTGGGAAGGCAATTGTATCTATTAATTAGGATATTTTATGTAAATTCCTTAGAGATAAATATGGGCAAAAGTCTGCCGCAAAGACTTATGGTATCTTAGAGTTTGTTAGAGATAAGAGTCGTGTCCAATATGGACATATCTTGTAATTCTCGAGTATAAATAGACCCCGAGCCCTATGTAATGGTTAACACACATGTTCAATACAATTTCGGCGCATCACCACCTTTTTTGTTTTAGTTTTATTTCGACGAGTTCTTGCTATCGGGTTGAGCTGCATCGGTTTCGATCTTCAACAAGAGGTAAAACTTGTTATGGCGGCTTGTGTTCTCGAGATTAGTGCTTCCATCTTTATGATACTCTAACTTTGTTTATGTAATCCATCAAGTTATCATATATCTTGCATAATGTTCGACAATATCGTCATCTAACTTACAATCAGCTAACATCTGCTACCAGAAGACAGCCGATTAGGTTAAATAACGACGTTGGCTTAGACTATATGAGATATCCACCACCCTATGAAACATCCAGCGGCTTGATCGTCTAGATATTGTTCTTCTTTTCATACTTAATGTTGAATCAGTTGAGTTTGATCTATTAAGTCGTGCTTAGAATTTCAATCTCTAGCCTGCTTACTGGTTGCCGATTAGGGTAGTGTCGGAGTTTCAGCCGATCTTATCTGATCTAATTGCTCTCGCTCTATATGCTCAAATAATATGCTAGATCTGCCCTTCATGTTAAGATCTTGTGGCATTTAAGTATATTAGATCTCTGTTTATGTCGCGACCGGGAAAATTGCCTTTTCCCGAACGCTAGTGTATTAATCCCCGTCCCAGGAAAAGCCGGGGTACACCACACAAACATGATATAAAAGACACATCTTTATTACATCGATAGTATTTACATTATTACAAAGGCGCTCCAGGCC
This sequence comes from Oryza sativa Japonica Group, assembly GCF_034140825.1. Taxonomy (NCBI): domain Eukaryota; kingdom Viridiplantae; phylum Streptophyta; class Magnoliopsida; order Poales; family Poaceae; genus Oryza; species Oryza sativa. The sequence continues at coordinate 17,686,752 of NC_089046.1, forward strand.
TGACAATCAAAAATAAACAGCAGCGGACTAGCGGGCCTACGGCTCCATCTTCACAGGCGCTCAACTGGGGTATAAGCCAGGACTCCACCTAAGACATCTTCTCCAAAGCTTCTCTTACTGAAGAGGGGAAGGATTGAGCAAGAATGAGTACAACCACAGTACTCAGCAAGCCACACCGGAGATGCATAATTAATGCAAGGGAGGTACAAGGGAATAATAATATAGGGATTAAGTTTTGCAGTAAACAGCATTTAAAAGTCACTTAGTTGCCCAAAGCCATTTTGTAAAGACGATCCTAGAGCTACACAGTATTATTAAACAAGGCCGTGAACCCTCACGAACCTGCCTTAACCCAAGGCCTACGATGATTTGGACCGAACTGGCAACCCGACCTGGGTTCCAGCTCGTCCCAAGCCAACCCAGGCCAACCATTCCACATTTTAGTGTTGAGCAAATTTTAAGAATTAGAACACTGACTTGGGTACATTGCTCGGCTTGCCCATATCCGAGGGCTCGGCTATTCGAATAGATTTACTCTGATCAGAGGTGTACATCTTTACCCACAAGACACATCTTCCTCACGTGTTGCCACGTGCCACATACCACCACGGTATACGGACGGAAGACGTGACATAGTTTCCAACCCATCCTAGCCTTAGACAAGAGTACCGACCCAATCCTACCTACGGCCGGGATACCCGGGACAGGCAGGCAGAACTGAGCCCCTAGCATTGGGCACCAACCCTCCGCCGTATGACATCTCGACTACCGGGCCGCAGCTCGTGTAGCCTTCATTTGCCCTGGAGAATGTCCATCGACGCCCGACTTCATCCATCTCCAATCCGTGTACTTTTGTTTATGACTAGACTGAGCCACAAACTAAGCCTTACCCATTAGACATGTGGAAGTACGGTAGTGCTTTGCAACAGAGGCCCGAGCTTAATCCTTATAGTGGCCGGGGTGCTACTTCCCATAACTGGCATGCACCCAAACCCCACCGAAAACAGGTTTTAGGGGTTTTGAAAGAGAAAGAGAGGTGTATGTCCAATTCCACCATAATCCAACCATTCCATGGTGTCCAAAAGATATGAGAACTCCCAAAGTCTAAAATTATAAAACCACCTAATGTTGCCTAATTAAATTGCGAAGCATCTACCTAAATTTAAACTAGTGGAACCATAAATAGAGTGTCCACTAGATGGGGTTTTGTTTAATCTAGGGTGAACAAGGTAATAATAATAACAATAACAATAATAATATGGTCGTAACAAAGGTAAATAGGCATGGCTAAATAAAACAGTGATAACGCGGGAATTTAAATAAAGCGATAATGCAATAATTTAAATCAACATAATTTTACAAACTGGGATTCAATATGCTCAAGGATGATGTGACTTGCCTTGCTCGCTTTCCCAAACACCGGCTTCAACTTCCACGAAGAGCGGATCTTCCGAAGCTGCAGCGTCTACACGACCGACGGAAAAGAAAAGGCTTTTACTCTAATAAACTCCAAATAACAGCATAAACAAAGCACAAAAATGGGTTCTTTACTTCTTAAGGAAAAATTAGAGACTTGAACGGTCCAATTCCGAGTTCAAACGGCCAAGATATGGCCATTTGAAGTTTATATGCTCTTTAAATGGATATTTGCGAATTTCTTCATTTAATTTTCAATTAAAAAAATCGGATTATTGCGTCAGCCGAGGGGCGGGCGCGCGGACCGGGTCCACGGGAAGTGGGGCCCACGCGTCAGCCGCTCGGTCCACGGTGGACCGGGCGCACGCGGCTGGCGGCGGTCGGCGCCGTGGGTCCCGCGCGTCAGCCGCACCCGCGGGCGCGGGCGGCTGACGGCCGGGCCCACTTGGCAGCCGCGAGGGCGCGCCCGAGGGCGGCCTCGCCGGCGCGGCCGACGGGAGGAGCGCGCCCGCGCCCCGATGGTCGCCGCCGGCGACCAACGGCGCGGCGGAGCGGCACCCAAGAGAGAGGAGGGAAGGGGGAAACGAACGGAGCGGTCCACGGCTCACCCCAAGACGGCGAAGGCGGTGGAAACGGCGGACGGAGCGGAGGAAGACGGCGGCGCGGCTCGGGATGACGATGACGACGGTGCTCCGGCGGTCGACGGGCGAAGCGGAGCGGCGGACGGGATCGACGGCGTCGCGGCGAAGCGGACGGAGGGGTCGCCGAGTAAGGAGGAAGTCCGGAGCGGCGGCGGCGGCGGAACGGAGCTCGGCGGCGATGGCGGAGAGGGAGGAGCACGGCGCGAGCACGATTTCGACGGCGAGAGTGAGCGGCGAGCGGCGGAAACGAAAGAGCGGAGCTCGGGCAACGTTTTTATAGCGTCGGAAGGGAGAGAAGGCGGCCGGGGAGGAAGGAAACCGGCCGCGGAGATTTCGGCCGCCATTGATTGCGCCGGCGATGATTACGGGCTTGATTCGAACGAATCCGAGGGAGAGAGAGAGGGGAAAGAGGGGGAAACGGGGGAGGGGAACGCGGGGATTAATTCCCCCCTCTTGATTGCACGCGGGGTGGACGGGAGCGGCGGGATTCGCGGCGGCGGCGGCGCTAGGGCACGGACGCGGCGGCGGGCGCGGCGCGGGGTTGGGGATGACAGGTGGGCCCCACCCGTCAGCGAGAGCGGCGGGCGGGCCCGCCTGTCAGCGGCGCGCGCACGGGGGAGGCCGATGGGCCGCGGGGGAGGAGAGAGAGAGAGAGGGAGAGGGAGGGAATGGGCCGAGCCGGCCCAAGAGGGAAAAAAGGGGGGGAAACAGACTTCTTTTAGGATTTTCTTTTTATAAAACCTTTTCACTTTGTTTATTTCTTTTCAATTATTATTTGTGCTCTGAAAATTCCACTAAAATTTGAGGGCTCCTTTTAGACCAAGGAGAATTTAACAAAAATTCTCCGGGTCACATTTGAATTTTTCTTGTACGTATTTTAATGTTTGCCAATTTCTTTTCGAATTTTAATTAATTCTATTATTCCTTTTAGAAGATGATTTTTATTTTGGGATGAATTTATCAGGACGTGACAAATCCACCCCCCTTACAAGAATCTCGTCCCCGAGATTCGAGGAGGCTAGCAAGAGGATAGGTTGGGCGGTCTTCTCTTCTTGTCTGACTTCTTCCGTTGCGTCTTGACGAACTTCCAGCAAAACTTTACCACTCGGAACTGCTTGGCTTGACCTCCTGTTGCGGATGGAATCTTCTCTTCACCTGACTTGGACCAGGGTGCACCTTTTGGCTGACTCAGACTAGGTTGCGGTAGTTCAGTGATGCTTCCGTTCCAGAACTTCTCATGATTCATATCTTCGGAGTCAACCTCGGACAAGTTATCAACTTCATGTCATGCGTCAACACTAGCTTGTCATTACTAGGATACTATGTTTGTCATCATAAGAATATCATGCTTGTTATTCACTTCTAACTTGCCATCAACTGTCTCATATTAGCTTTCCTGGTCTCCGGTGCTAGGTACTTCGGCTATTCGATGCAAGGGTCAACCACTCTAACTATAAGTTATGCTTCCCAAGAGAACCAATTTATCCCACTTGACATACTTCGACGTCTTCTCCAATGGCTTTATTGCTGGATTTGTTATTGTCTAATCATTATCCTGCCAAATCTGAGGCTTCGCTGTTACATGTGATTTTAAACTGACCTCTGCAGACTATCTTCGAACATATCACTTGGTTCATAACTGGGAATAGCTCCCACGAACAAGCAACTCAGATTCACTTTCTTTATGTTCAGTTTACTTTCCGCTATTCTCTTCATGTTGTCATCAGTTAGCACTCAACGTATTCCTTTACACCTTTAACCTTGATGAGTTCTTTCCCGTTGGATCATCTCCCAGGACGTGGCGTCGCCTGGTAACCGGTGCTTGCATTTTTCACTCCGTGTAGCATCTGATACCGAGTGGAAGATTTCACTCTTTGCCTTCATAGAAACACTTTTACCTAGGTCATCTTGCTGACTTAATGACAAGGTGACTGTTGCGGGGCAATTACAATCAGGGGTCTTCCTTGAGCGATGCAGAGCATGTTTCTGTTTATCAATCACCTTTCGGCCTACTTCTTTCATGCTAGAGAACATCTTTGCCAATCTCTTTTTATCAATCATCTTTCGGCTTATCTCTAACAGGTGGTATTCTTTAATGTGGATTGCGGACGCTTCTGGGGACGATGAGGTCCTTTGGCTTGCTGCCTTTCAGTGAAACCTTGATGTGGTTCGTCAAAAAGCTGCACTGACTACCTTCAGGGAAATACATTGCTTGCTATCTGTATCTATGCCACTAGGGTTTAGTGCTTCCTCGAGATGGGGAGCATCCATATTGTTCTTCTGCCATATCACCTTTGACCCTTTTCTGATACCTGATCGACTAATTACCAACCATCGACTATTATGTTCTAGAATATTGATGTCTCCTGGATCTTCTTAACTGTTTGCAGGTATATCCGAACCTTTCAATGTAGAGGCATGGCGGGTACACTTATGGGTTTCATTCAACAATCCTTATCTTGATCTGTAACAGGCGTATCCAAACTCCTGTTCCCCAACTACTGTCTCATTGGCTTTTTAACCCAACACAGTTTAATTGGTTTTCTTTTCCATCAACAGGTTGGTTATTAACTCGAGGTTAGAACATAGTTCCTTTGAAATGAGACCCTAGGTCTCCTTTATCAGTAAGCAATTATACACATAATCACATATTCGCATCTTCCAAAAGAATCCTCATGGAACTTGTCTGTATTACACATTTCTCCCTCATTACATGAATACGAGGCACTGCCTTAAACAAAAAGGGACGGTGCTTAACATCGGTACATTGTATCCTCAACATGAATCATCCATAAGCATAGCAAGCTCACTGTTTATAGACATGAATATATTTATGTATTGCATTATTGCTGCAAACTTTCGATTACACCATGATAAGTAGCGAACTGAAAACCACAAACATGGCTGCTCATTTTGATTCCGGAGAGATATAGCTGGCATTGTTCTAGTGACTGCATCCTTGATTGGTTCTGTGATGATGTGATAGGACTGCATAATGCTATCATTCACAGGAGAAGCTTCCTTCTGATTGCTGGTTGAAGCGGATGACGGTCTTCTGCTGGGTATCGCCCTCCGGAGGTTGATTGCCCTTGGCTCGGCCTGGAGTAGGTCGGGGAGAGACACAACTTCTTCCATCTACGACAATTCTTTGCTGAGGCTGTCGATGCAGAGAATGGTTGCTATGATTTATTGCCGAGTCAGGTGCAGCAGGAGGAGCATTGGTGCATTGTTTCTGCTATGGGTTCTGATTATCACGAGGCCTTACGGGTACGGCGTTTGCTCCAGTGACCACAATACGATTGGAATGTCTGCTTCGTGTAAATTGGCGGTAATGTGGAGGTCGATTTTGCCTTGGTTGGGGACAGTTTTCGGAGTAATGCCCTTCTTCACTGCAGTTGTAACAAACAATAACTTTCTTACACTCGGGTTCTTCATCTTGTACTTGATTTCTCAGCTGCTGTATTGGAACTTCCAAAGGTACAACGCAGATACTGGCCTCTGTCTTGTCAGCTGGTGGCTGGGGCTGAAATTGAGCATTGACACCTTGTGGTAGTGCATTCATTGGAATTGGAGCTGTTGCAACGCGGGCTATAGGACTGCTTCGGGATGCATGGATGACAATTCGTTGAGGAGCAAGCTTCTGATTGCAGGGAGTTGCGTGGACTGTCGTGCCGGCAGCTATGTTTCTCGGTTTTGGGCACTTGTCGGCGAAATGACCCATTCCTTGACAATTGAAGCAACAGATGTCTTCCCGGACTCGGCATTTTCTTTTCTCATTTCGATTCCTCTGTCCTGGCACTGGAGTTAGGCTGGAACTGTAATCTTGGCGAGGATTGGTGTTGCCTTGATGCTTCTCTCCGTTGGAACTGGCGGGTTGGTTAGCCATCTTCTTCGTCAGCAGAAAACTGAATTGACAATCTTTTGGTACATGATCAGTTCCTTCACAAAAGAAACAAGTGATCCTGCTCGTTGGACACCTGTCGGGTGGATGGTCTTCCTCGCAATGAACGCATATAGTGGCACATGAGCTGGCGACATGACCGATTTCTCCACAACGAGAGCATGCCTTACGTTCCATTTCATCTTCATCATCTGAGGAGACTTGATCTGAATCTTCACTATCAGACACTCTACCTCCATTAGCTAAAAGATGTTCTGTCAACTGTGGTGCACCTCGGAAGGTATTTCTTCTCTGACGTCTGGTCATTCCTGGTGGAGGCCATTCTGTGCTGGTAATGATCATCTTACGGACTTCATCTTCGGTTCGCATTGGTGCTTTTCTTTTCTGCTGAGGACAGTTCCTTGCGTAGTGCCCTTGCTCATCACACATAAAACAGATGATACTTGCTTCTTTTGGGTCAACATGTGGCATGGCATGAGGGGCCTTCTGGGATGTTGGCGGTGCGCTGACTTGTGGTGTGAGTGCTTGGACTGCCTCCAACTGTACTTGAGGTTGCATCCGACTCGGGTTCAAAATTGGCATCCGATGCTGCTGTAGTATCTCTATAAGCAATTTGTTCTGGTTAATCAGGTGTTGGACCACTGCTACACAACTGGTGTCTGGTGCTTCATTCACTCGGGAGCTTGAGGTACCAATGTCCTGACTTCTGACCTTATTGCCCTTCTCATTGTCAGCCATCTGTTGCAAAGGTTTGGAGAGGGAGAGAGGGAAAACAAAGGGGAGAGACAGATTAGAAACTAAGGATAGGACCTTAAAGGAACTAACTCTTCTTGCTGATGTGTTGTTTGTTTCACTTATTCTGCAAGTTGATTAAGCAAACAACCTAGCATGGTTACATCACACCCCACTGATGCAAACCACGCGCTACACACACAAACAAGGAAACACACGACTAACGACTCTACCCTAGAGGGCGGCTTAGGTTCTGCGACGGGTTCTCCAAGATCTTCACTCCTGCTTCTCAGCTGGCTTCACTGCTTCCTCCACTTCGCTAGCGGATCCTGCAGTCTTCTGGAGCTTCGGCAAACAATTGACGACATCTTCTTCTTCGCAAACCTGACCATCTAGTACTAGTTGAAATCTGAAGAAGGAAGAAGGGAGTAAACCTTTTGCAAATAGCATTAGGGGAAGGAGAAAAAGAGGAGCTTTCGCAAATAGTTTCATTTATAAAATATGTCCTTAGGTTTTATCCACTTGGCTTATCCTACAGTCGAGATGGCTCTGATACCAGCTTGTCGCGACCGGGAAAATTGCCTTTTCCCGAACGCTAGTGTATTAATCCCCGTCCCAGGAAAAGCCGGGGTACACCACACAAACATGATATAAAAGACACATCTTTATTACATCGATAGTATTTACATTATTACAAAGGCGCTCCAGGCCTGACAATCAAAAATAAACAGCAGCGGACTAGCGGGCCTACGGCTCCATCTTCACAGGCGCTCAACTGGGGTATAAGCCAGGACTCCACCTAAGACATCTTCTCCAAAGCTTCTCTTACTGAAGAGGGGAAGGATTGAGCAAGAATGAGTACAACCACAGTACTCAGCAAGCCACACCGGAGATGCATAATTAATGCAAGGGAGGTACAAGGGAATAATAATATAGGGATTAAGTTTTGCAGTAAACAGCATTTAAAAGTCACTTAGTTGCCCAAAGCCATTTTGTAAAGACGATCCTAGAGCTACACAGTATTATTAAACAAGGCCGTGAACCCTCACGAACCTGCCTTAACCCAAGGCCTACGATGATTTGGACCGAACTGGCAACCCGACCTGGGTTCCAGCTCGTCCCAAGCCAACCCAGGCCAACCATTCCACATTTTAGTGTTGAGCAAATTTTAAGAATTAGAACACTGACTTGGGTACATTGCTCGGCTTGCCCATATCCGAGGGCTCGGCTATTCGAATAGATTTACTCTGATCAGAGGTGTACATCTTTACCCACAAGACACATCTTCCTCACGTGTTGCCACGTGCCACATACCACCACGGTATACGGACGGAAGACGTGACATAGTTTCCAACCCATCCTAGCCTTAGACAAGAGTACCGACCCAATCCTACCTACGGCCGGGATACCCGGGACAGGCAGGCAGAACTGAGCCCCTAGCATTGGGCACCAACCCTCCGCCGTATGACATCTCGACTACCGGGCCGCAGCTCGTGTAGCCTTCATTTGCCCTGGAGAATGTCCATCGACGCCCGACTTCATCCATCTCCAATCCGTGTACTTTTGTTTATGACTAGACTGAGCCACAAACTAAGCCTTACCCATTAGACATGTGGAAGTACGGTAGTGCTTTGCAACAGAGGCCCGAGCTTAATCCTTATAGTGGCCGGGGTGCTACTTCCCATAACTGGCATGCACCCAAACCCCACCGAAAACAGGTTTTAGGGGTTTTGAAAGAGAAAGAGAGGTGTATGTCCAATTCCACCATAATCCAACCATTCCATGGTGTCCAAAAGATATGAGAACTCCCAAAGTCTAAAATTATAAAACCACCTAATGTTGCCTAATTAAATTGCGAAGCATCTACCTAAATTTAAACTAGTGGAACCATAAATAGAGTGTCCACTAGATGGGGTTTTGTTTAATCTAGGGTGAACAAGGTAATAATAATAACAATAACAATAATAATATGGTCGTAACAAAGGTAAATAGGCATGGCTAAATAAAACAGTGATAACGCGGGAATTTAAATAAAGCGATAATGCAATAATTTAAATCAACATAATTTTACAAACTGGGATTCAATATGCTCAAGGATGATGTGACTTGCCTTGCTCGCTTTCCCAAACACCGGCTTCAACTTCCACGAAGAGCGGATCTTCCGAAGCTGCAGCGTCTACACGACCGACGGAAAAGAAAAGGCTTTTACTCTAATAAACTCCAAATAACAGCATAAACAAAGCACAAAAATGGGTTCTTTACTTCTTAAGGAAAAATTAGAGACTTGAACGGTCCAATTCCGAGTTCAAACGGCCAAGATATGGCCATTTGAAGTTTATATGCTCTTTAAATGGATATTTGCGAATTTCTTCATTTAATTTTCAATTAAAAAAATCGGATTATTGCGTCAGCCGAGGGGCGGGCGCGCGGACCGGGTCCACGGGAAGTGGGGCCCACGCGTCAGCCGCTCGGTCCACGGTGGACCGGGCGCACGCGGCTGGCGGCGGTCGGCGCCGTGGGTCCCGCGCGTCAGCCGCACCCGCGGGCGCGGGCGGCTGACGGCCGGGCCCACTTGGCAGCCGCGAGGGCGCGCCCGAGGGCGGCCTCGCCGGCGCGGCCGACGGGAGGAGCGCGCCCGCGCCCCGATGGTCGCCGCCGGCGACCAACGGCGCGGCGGAGCGGCACCCAAGAGAGAGGAGGGAAGGGGGAAACGAACGGAGCGGTCCACGGCTCACCCCAAGACGGCGAAGGCGGTGGAAACGGCGGACGGAGCGGAGGAAGACGGCGGCGCGGCTCGGGATGACGATGACGACGGTGCTCCGGCGGTCGACGGGCGAAGCGGAGCGGCGGACGGGATCGACGGCGTCGCGGCGAAGCGGACGGAGGGGTCGCCGAGTAAGGAGGAAGTCCGGAGCGGCGGCGGCGGCGGAACGGAGCTCGGCGGCGATGGCGGAGAGGGAGGAGCACGGCGCGAGCACGATTTCGACGGCGAGAGTGAGCGGCGAGCGGCGGAAACGAAAGAGCGGAGCTCGGGCAACGTTTTTATAGCGTCGGAAGGGAGAGAAGGCGGCCGGGGAGGAAGGAAACCGGCCGCGGAGATTTCGGCCGCCATTGATTGCGCCGGCGATGATTACGGGCTTGATTCGAACGAATCCGAGGGAGAGAGAGAGGGGAAAGAGGGGGAAACGGGGGAGGGGAACGCGGGGATTAATTCCCCCCTCTTGATTGCACGCGGGGTGGACGGGAGCGGCGGGATTCGCGGCGGCGGCGGCGCTAGGGCACGGACGCGGCGGCGGGCGCGGCGCGGGGTTGGGGATGACAGGTGGGCCCCACCCGTCAGCGAGAGCGGCGGGCGGGCCCGCCTGTCAGCGGCGCGCGCACGGGGGAGGCCGATGGGCCGCGGGGGAGGAGAGAGAGAGAGAGGGAGAGGGAGGGAATGGGCCGAGCCGGCCCAAGAGGGAAAAAAGGGGGGGAAACAGACTTCTTTTAGGATTTTCTTTTTATAAAACCTTTTCACTTTGTTTATTTCTTTTCAATTATTATTTGTGCTCTGAAAATTCCACTAAAATTTGAGGGCTCCTTTTAGACCAAGGAGAATTTAACAAAAATTCTCCGGGTCACATTTGAATTTTTCTTGTACGTATTTTAATGTTTGCCAATTTCTTTTCGAATTTTAATTAATTCTATTATTCCTTTTAGAAGATGATTTTTATTTTGGGATGAATTTATCAGGACGTGACAGTTTAGTATATTCTATTTGCTTTAATATCTTAATATAAAGTAGTGTCGGAGTATTAGCCGATAAATGCCAGATCTATTTGATCAGCTATGCTATGAATATGTATAATCTTATTATTAATATATATTTCAACCTAAGTGATTTATACTGTCTCGGCAAGGTGACCAATCTATCCCAATCACTTGGTTTAAGTATATGTCGGTATAAGGATTATATATCATTGATATCTATAGCCGATCGGGTAGATTTAGTTCCGACTTGTTTCCTTAACAATTGTCGATCGATTCACATATGACATCGGCTCAAAGATAAATGATATGTCATCAGCATCTAGCCGATCGGCTATCATTTATGGATTTAATCACGGTTTCTTTGTCTTTGTTTCTTGTTGATTGCAGGATCAAATCAACTAGCACGCTCATACATCCGAAGGCGAGTTTTGGAGCTGCACTGGAGTTAAGCAGATCTCCCAGGCCTCGTGTTTTCCATCAACACAGATATGTTTATATATGTGTATGCCAACCTACCGATCGAGGCAGTTGGTATTGTGAAGACATGTGGATCCCTGTGTTATAAAACCGGGTCCCGACACATGCTCACCGGTGATACTAGGTGATGCTATGATGGCCATTTAGGCAATTAGACCGAGGACGAAAAGTCAGAGAGACGAGCCCAGTGCATCGCCTACCCGTGGCTGCATGAGTAACCCAAGCAAAGAAGCTTCACAAAGAAGGCGAGCCATCGCTGGTCTTTTGATATGATGCTAATGGACAAGTTGATGCTTAATTATGCACTTGATCTTACACACCACGTGGTTGGGGGGAGGGTTCTGTGGCCCAATGGGAGGTGCTGGGCCCACCCCGGCACTCCAGTAGATGCGCTTGCCTTACCTCATCTCACCCACCATCCCTCTCCCTGGACAACGACTTGAGGATGTTCTTCACCGTTGCCAGAGTTAGCCTAGATATGCCCCTATGCATCTACCAGATCTACATGTGAAGGGGCATGAGGAAGCAGATAACTAAGGTGACGTTGCATCCTTTCGCCATAGCTCGAGGTCTAGCATGATGATAAAGTCACTATTCTAGGGATCAGAGTTGGCGGCATGTTCTTTAATTTGGGGGGGAGAATGGTGTCCACTAGGTTGATCATGAGGACTGCTCTTGACATGTGGTCATCGTCGTGCCCATCAGTTACTCTCTAGCGAGAAGTTGAGCAGCTTCTTTGATGTTGTGTGCATTATGTCTTCGCCGCACGGTTCAGGCACATGGCTGGTCACCCAAGCATCATGATGCTCGTGCAGCAGCGTGTGCACCATGCCTGTTAGTATTTGAATAGTTACAGATAAAATCCGCAAGCGCATGGATATACCAATGTAGCACTTCCCCTACGGAGTATTCCAAGGGTATCGAATCCAAGGGAACATGTGTGATGAGAGGTTCCTTTGGTTCATCCAAGGACACCAAGCAAATGATAGTCCAGGATAGAGAGGATTCACAAGCTCGCTAGGTCCATCTGGCCTGGCCTTTGGCCCATGTCCTCCCCTGGTTCTCCTTTATCCATTTTTTGGTATTTTGGGCTAATTTATTGATGTTTCGATGAAGTTCACAGCCCATCCTTGTATGGATACAGAATTCTCCTCACTTTAGTCTAGATTTCCTCCCAACATCAGAGTTTATCATCTGCATACAAATATATATCAACACTTGTGAAATACGTGAGATTAAGCACCTATCACTATGTTGGATGTTTTATTGTCTGATCTTTATGCAGATGTTGGTGGTATAGAATCGGCATTTAAGAGCCGCCAACAATGCTGTGGTTGGTTACTTGTAAGAAGCCCTACTACTCCAACGCTGCACACATGATGTCTTCATGGCACAGCTTTGCCAATTCACCAGCGTCCAAGATGTCCAAGTTAATGATAGGGAGATCGCACTTACTTCCATTTCTTTTTCCTGGAAACAAGGTGGCACATCTACAGCTCGATTTGAGGAGGTAGATGTCACGCCCAGAAATTCACGAGCCAAAATTTCTAAGCTGGATGTGCATTAAACCCCTATCCAGGACCAGCCAGGGTACACACACGACAATTGTTGACATACAGATCCACGTCTTACAAAAAATATAAAAGATTACAAATGCAGCGGAAAAGATAAAAGTGAGCTAAACCTGAAGACTTGACTCCTGTAGCGGGCGATTCCATTCCACAGGCATCCTTGACGGCAGCGACGAAACCAACTTCTTCGAGACATCTCCAATTGAGAAGGATTTCAACTCTGGAGTGGGGTAAAAGACAGCAAGACTGAATACTACCCCCTGTACTCAGCAAGTCATACCGGAAGAGAAGGTATGATGCAGGATATATCCAAGGGAGGCAAAAAGGTTCTTTTGCATAAAGCTAGCATTTAAAAGCAGTAGTTGAAAGCAGTAAAACAGTTGCAGTAATTAATCAATATTAACCAATCACTGTCCAATGCTACGCCACGTTGGAGAGAAGTTCACTCCTGAACAGAAGAAAGACTTCAATGCAATGATGCAGCAAACACGAGATCAATTTTTAAGTTCATTCATGCAAACTCGCAAGGGCACATTTGTTCAGAAGTACAAGCTGAAGGTGGTTCCTGAGGATTTTGGGATCGGTTCTTCTAAAGAGGGAGAAAAGAAACAAGTTCTAGACGAATCAGCCCAGCCGAGTAACAAAGGTGCTACTGATGGCTCTCCAGGAGATCAAGGCGACAACCCTCAAGGGGTCCATGGGGTTCAAGGTAACGGCACTCAGGGACCGCAAGGGGGAAATCTTAATCAGAATAACAATGCATTCCAAGATTTTTTCAATAACTTTCAAGATCGAGTTGACTATGCTGTGTATAATGCTTTGATTAATTAATCTGGAGTGTTGACTAATACCTTGTCAAATATGATGAAATCGGTAGCCGATGGCTCAATAGCTGAACATCAAGCTACAGGCCCAGTTTACTTGCAAGGGGGTATTTTTCCAAATTATCGAACTTTGATCACCGATGTTCATCCACTTACTCAGGGAGTTCATCCTGTTGCATCATCAGCTCAGCCGACGGCGCCAGCATCAGCTCCAGCACCTGCAGCGCCGTCGTCGGCTCCAGGCCAATTAATCAATCCTCAATTATTGGTGAGAGAGCAATCACAGTACCCTGGACCGAATGTGATTCAACTAACAAAAGACCAGGTTGTATCTATGTTTCTACCTCCTCAGAATGCTATTAATTCGGCTCAGCAGCAGCCGATTCAGCAAACACCGTCCAGGCAACAGGTTGTGCAGCCTATTCAACAAGCATCCCCAATTCAGCAGGCTGTGCAACCAGTTCAGCAGACACCAGCAAAGTAACCGGCTTTACAGCCGATTCAGCGGACATCGTTGAGACAGCAGGTCATTCAGCCGACTCAGCAGCAAGCCTCAATGAATGCATCGGCTGGGTTTGCAATGCCTGGTGGCCAGCCTGTGCAGTACACTGCAAATCAGGTGGTCTCGGAACACTTGGTTCATCATATGCAACCAGATGGTTCGGTGGTGCCTCAAGTTATTCCTGAGCATTTGGCGCGTGGTATTCAGCCGAACCTTCACAATTAACAGGGGGGCAATTTGAGTTATCAGTATCAGCCTCCATCGCCCCAAGTTCAGTACCAACAGGCAGTATCGGTGCCGCCTCAATTCTACAACCAGTTGGAGCCTACACCACAACAAACACCTCAGCAGCGACCATGGGCCAATGTGATAGCTGATGTAATGAGGGAGCAATTTGGGCTTAAACCAAAAGAGACTGGGAATTTGTACCGACAACCTTATCCTGAATGGTTTGAAAGGGTTCCTTTACCTAACCGGTTTAAAATACCAGACTTCTCAAAGTTCTCTGGACAGGATACTACATCAACCTATGAGCACATCTGCCGATTCTTAGCTCAGTGTGGTGAGGCATCGGCTGTAGATGCTTTGAGGGTTAGGTTATTCCGGTTGTCATTAGCTGGGTTGGTTTTTACTTGGTTTTCTTCTCTGCCATGTGGGTCGATTAACAGTTGGGCCGATTTAGAAAAGCAGTTTCACAGTTATTTCTATAGTGGGGTCCATGAGATGAAGCTGTCTGATCTTACGTCAATCAAGCAAAAGCATGATGAGCCAGTGCAAGAGTATATTCAAAGGTTCAGGGAAATGAGGAATAAATGTTACAGCTTGAGTTTGACCGATGCCCAGCTAGCCGATTTGGCGTTTCAAGGGATGATTGCTCCGATCAGGGAAAAATTCTCATATGAAGATTTCGAAAGTTTGTCGCATCTTACACAGAAGGTAGCTTTGCATGAACAAAGGTTCACGGATGCTAGGAGGAACTCTAGGAAGATCAATCATGTCTATCCTTATATGTATGGATCGGATGATGAGGATGATGATTCCGAAATAGCTGCAGCCGAGTGGGTCAGGAGCAAAAAGGTTATACCATGCCAATGGGTGAAGAGCTCAGGAAAAGAGGAAAGGTATGACTTTGACATAACTAAGGCTGATAAGATATTTGATTTGCTACTTCAAGAAAAATAGATTCAACTTCCTGCCGGACATGCAATTCCATCGGCTGAAGAGTTGGGCAAGAAGAGGTATTGTAAGTGGCATAATTCTGGGTCTCATACGACTAATGACTGCAAGGTCTTCAGGCAACAAATCCAAACGGCTATTGAGGGAGGAAAAATCAAGTTTGATGATTCGAAGAAACCAATGAAGGTCAATGGTAATCGTTTTCCTATTAATATGGTACATACAGCCGATAGGGTCTGTGCAAAGGGTTTTCAAGTGAATTCGGCTAAGATGATCAACAAATATCAAAGTAAGTATGACAAGCAGCAGGAGAAGCGTTATGAAGAACACGATGATGGTTTTGATCCTCATTGGGGTTGTGAGTTCTTTAGATTCTGCTGGAATGAAGGGATAAGGTTACCGTCCATCGAAAACTGCCCTGGGTGCAGTGATATCATTGAGAGCTCAAGCCAGTCATATAATAGGAATAATCGACTGAGGCAGGAAAGAGTGTCTGTTCATCAAAGATTGGGCCCCGTGAATCAAGGTCGTGGTCAGAAGGATGAGGTAGTTAGGACAAATCAATGGTGTCCTTCTGGTATTTTCACAAAGAACCAGAAGAGAAGGGTTCAAAGGTTGAGAAACAGGGAGCAGCTTCAAGAAGTTGAACAAGAAATTAACCATCGGCTAAAGAAAGCAAAGCCAAGACATGAATGGCGTATTAAGAACCAGGTTCCTGTAGCCGATGATGATGCAGCCGAAGAGGCAAAAAGGTTGGCAAAAGGGAAGAGTGTTGTAACAGCACCAGTTAACATGGTCTTTACATTGCCAGCCGAATTCGGGATTGATCAAGCCGATATAGATCAAATAGAAGAGGAATCGACTAAGTTGGTTTTGTCACCGGAGCGAGCAATGTTCGAGAAGCCTGAGGGGATAGAGAATCGGCATCTTAAACCATTGTATATAAACGGTTATGTCAATGGGAAGCCGATGTCTAAGATGATGGTCGATGGTGGGGCTGCAGTAAACTTGATGCCTTATGCTACATTCAGGAAATTGGGTAGGAATGCCGAAGACCTCATCAAGACGAACATGGTACTTAAGGACTTTGGTGGCAATCCATCAGAATCCAAAGGGGTTTTGAACATGGAGCTGACAGTCGGCAGTAAAACAATCCCTACAACATTCTTTGTCATCGATGGGAAGGGTTCTTATAGCTTGTTGCTTGGAAGAGATTGGATTCATGCTAATTGTTGTATTCCTTCAACCATGCATCAATGTTTGATTCAATGGCAAGGCGACAAGATAGAGATCGTGCCAGCCGACAGGTCAGTTAATATTGCTAGTGCCGATTTAGCTCTTTGGGAGATGGATGGCCTTGATTGTTTATCTGGAAAGGTTTGGAATGGAGATTTTTTAAAGGTATCCGATTCTGATATACAGCCAATTGACGATGGAGAACCCAAGCTATTATTTTGAGGGCGTCATGGAGGGTTCGAACGTCTACACCAAGGATACAGTAGATGATCTCGATGACAAACCAGGTCAAGGTTTTATGTCGGCCGATGATCTGGAGGAAATTGATATAGGTCTAGGTGATCAGCCAAGACCAACATTTATTAGTAAAAATTTATGTGCAGAATTCAGAACCAAGTTGATAGAGCTCTTAAAAGAATTTAGAGATTGCTTTACTTGGGAATATTATGAAATGCCAGGACTCAGCCGATCGATTGTTGAACATCGGCTACCTATCAAACCCGGGGTTAGACCACATCAGCAACCGCCAAGAAGATGCAAAGCCGATATGCTGGAGCCTGTTAAGGCTAAGATTCAATGCTTATATGATGCTGGTTTTATTCGTCCTTGCCGATATGCTGAGTGGATTTCTAGTATAGTTCCTGTTATCAAGAAAAACGGCAAGGTAAGGGTATGCATTGATTTTAGAGATTTGAATAAAGCTACCCCAAAGGACGAATATCCAATGCCAGTGGCCGATCAACTGGTTGACGCTGCGTCAGGGCATAAGATTTTGAGTTTTATGGATGGAAATGCTGGATACAATCAAATTTTTATGGCTGAAGAAGACATTCATAAGACCACTTTTAGGTGTCCTGGTGCAATTGGATTATTTGAGTGGGTTGTAATGACTTTCGGCTTGAAAAGTGCTGGAGCAACATATCAAAGAGCTATGAATTATATATATCATGATTTAATCGGCTGGTTGGTTGAGGTCTACATTGATGATGTGGTTGTTAAGTCTAAACAGATAGAGGACCATATAGCCGATTTGAGGAATGTTTTTGAGAGAACCAGGAAATATGGCTTGAAGATGAACCCGACGAAATGTGCTTTTGGTGTGTCGGCTGGTCTGTTCTTGGGATTTCTTGTTCATGAGAGGGGGATTGAGATTACCCAAAGAAGTATCGATGCGATCAAGAAGATTAAGCCTCCGGAGGATAAAACAGAATTGCAAGAGATGATCGGCAAGATTAATTTCGTTAGAAGGTTTATTTCTAATTTGTCTGGTAGATTAGAGCCTTTTACGTCATTATTACGATTGAAGGCCAATCAGCAATTTACTTGGGGGGCAGAGCAGCAAAAAGCTTTGGATAGTATTAAGGAATATTTGAGTTCTCCTCCAGTTTTGATTTCTACTCAGAAAGGAGTACCTTTTTGGTTATATCTGTTGGCCGGTGAGAAGTCAATTGGCTCAGTCTTGATCCAAGAGCTTGAAGGAAAAGAAAGGGTTGTGTTTTATTTAAGTCGTAGACTCTTGGATGCAGAGACTAGATATTCTTCTGTAGAAAAGTTATGTCTGTGCCTATATTTTTCATGTACAAGGTTAAGGCATTATCTGTTGTCCAATGAATGCACTGTCATATGTAAGGCCGATGTGGTTAAGTACATGTTGTCAGTTCCAATTTTGAAAGGAAGGGTTGGAAAATGGATATTTTCATTAAGTGAATTCGATCTTCGGTATGAATCGCCGAAGGCAGTCAAAGGGCAAGCTATAGCCGATTTCATAGTTGACTATCGTGATGATTCAATCGGCTCGGTTGAGATTGTGCCATGGGCTTTATTTTTTGATGGGTCGGTTTGTGCTCATGGTTGTGGTATCGGCTTGGTTATAATTTCGCCTCGGGGGGCATGCTTTGAGTTTGCTTATACTATTAAACCTTATGCGACGAATAATCAAGCTGAGTATGAGGCAGTTCTTAAAGGGTTGCAATTGCTCAAGGAGGTTGAAGCCGATGCTATTGAAATTATGGGAGATTCTTTGTTAGTTATCAGTCAGTTGGCAGGAGAATATGAGTGCAAGAATGATACGTTGATGGTTTATAATGAGAAGTGGCAAGAACTGATGAAGACGTTTCGGCTAGTGACTTTGAAGCATGTGTCTCGAGAGCAGAATGTTGAGGCCAATGATTTAGCTCAAGGGGCATCGAGGTATAAGTCGATGATCAAAGATGTTCAGGTTGAAGTTGCTGCCGTAACGGCCGATGATTGGAGATATGATGTGCATCAGCATTTACAAAATCCATCTCAATCGGCTTCTAGGAAGTTAAGATATAAGGCGTTGAAGTATGCTCTATTGGATGATGAGCTTTATTATCGAACGATTGATGGAGTATTACTTAAGTGTTTGAGCGCTGATCAGGCTAAAATTGCAATCGGCGAAGTTCATGAGGGGATTTGTGGTACTCATCAATCGGCTCATAAGATGAAGTGGTTACTTCGGCGTAAGGGGTATTTTTGGCCGACAATGTTAGAAGATTGTTTCAGATATTACAAGGGTTGTCAAGATTGTCAGAAATTTGGTGCAATTCAGAGAGCGCCAGCGTCGGCTATGAATCCTATCATTAAACCATGGCCATTCAGAGGATGGGGAATTGATATGATCGGCATGATTAATCCACCATCGAGTAAAGGACATAAGTTTATATTAGTGGCAAGTGATTATTTCACCAAATGGGTAGAGGCGATTCCTTTGAAGAAGGCTGATTCTGGAGATGCAATACAGTATGTCCAAGAACATATAATCTACCGATTTGGTATTCCTCAGACTATTACAACTGATCAAGGTTCAATCTTTGTGTCCGATGAGTTTGTTCAATTTGCTGATAGTATGGGTATCAAATTATTGAATTCTTCACCGTATTATGCACAAGCTAATGGGCAAGCCGAGGCATCTAACAAGAGTTTGATCAGGTTGATTAAAAGGAAAATTTCTGATTATCCTCGGCAGTGGCATACCCGTTTAGCCGAAGCATTGTGGTCTTATCGGATGGCTTGTCATGGATCAATCCAAGTTCCTCCTTATAAGCTTGTTTATGGACATGAAGCCGTTTTACCATGGGAAATTCGAATCGGCTCAAGAAGAACAGAGTTGCAAAATGATTTAATAGCCGACGAGTACTATAATCTTATGGCCGATGAACGAGAGGACTTGGTTCAGTCGCGATTGCGAGCACTTGTACAAGTTACTAGGGATAAGGAACGTGTTGCTCGGCATTATAATAAGAAAGTGGTACCTTATAATAAGATTTTTCAGAAGAAGAACTTGTATGGAAATTGATTTTGCCGATTGGTACTCGTGATAGTAAGTTTGGCAAGTGGTCGCCGAATTGGGAAGGACCGTTCCAAATCCATAAGGTTGTGTCTAAAGGAGCATACATGTTGCAAGGACTTCATGGAGAAGTTTTTGGGCGAGCGCTTAATGGCAAGTATTTGAAGAAATATCACCCGAGTGTTTGGGTTGACGCGTGATCGGCTAGTATTGCCGATACATGATAGCCGGTGCGTTTGCATCGCCTTGAGATGGCCGATATTGTTATATCGCCCTTAGTTGTTTTATTGTAATCGGTTGCGGTTTTTGCTGATGTACAATGGCCGATATTGTTATATCGCCCTTAGTTGTTCTGATGTATTCGGTTGCAGTTTGCCGATGTACAATGGCCGATATTGTTATATCGCCCTTAGTTGTTTCATATTTTTATCAATGCTCTTGACATTATAAAACTAGGGGGACATATATATATCTCACAATACAGTGCAAAAAATTTTTTTTCGCTGATTACAAAATTATTGGGACAAGTATTGCTGGATAGCCGATATGGCTCTCTGCCTAATTTGTTCTACTTCTTCTATGGCTTAGGCATCTTGAGCATCGGTTCCAGGAATGACCTTCAGAGATTTGGTCATATCAGTGTCACACCCCGAAGTTTTCCTCCCAAGCCAAAATTGTAATTTACAAATGACCCCAAGAAAATGCAGAGGAAATCAGGATAAAACCCTAAGAAAACAATGCAAACAATAATCGGATTTGACATGTGGAATTTTTCTTGAGTTCTACATGTCGAAATTCATTAACAGGATTTTTAGTGGAATTTTCAGAGCTCTAGAAATAATTTCAACCAATTAAAAATCACTAAAGTGCAATTTTTAATTCCAGGGAAAATCCTTTTCCTTTTTCTTTTTCTTTTCCCTCCCTTTTTCCCTCCTTTTTCCTTTTCGGATGGGCCGCCGGCCCATTCCCCTCCTTCTTTCCCCCCCTCCTTGCTGGGCCGGCCGCAGGCCGAGGGCCCAGCCTGGCAGCCGCCGCCCGCCTCCTCTCTCGGGGTCGCCGACAGGTGGGGCCCACCTGTCGGGTCCTTCCCCCACCTCCCGCCGATCCCGGCGCGCCGCCGCGCCGAAACCGCCGCCGCGCCCACGCCTCCGTCCCTCCCGGGCCACGTCGACCACGCCCGCGCGTGCGCCGCATTCCCCGCGCCCGTTCCCCTCTCTCTCCCGCTCGCGCCCGCGCCCGAGATGGCCGGGATTCGAAAACCGAATCCCGCCTCTCTCTCCTCCCCACTTCCCCCACGTCGGCCGTCGAATCCCGCCGCTCCCGGCCAAGTCCGGTTCCCCCATCCCCTATTTAAGCATCGCCGGCACCCCCTCTCGCTTTTTCCCCATTGCGCCGACCTCTCCCGAACTCCCCAACGCCTCCGCGCCGTGCAACCACCCGCCGCCGCCGCTTTTGCTACTCCGGCCGCCGCTAGCCGCCGCTAGGCTCGCCGCCGTCTCACGCCGTCGCCGCCGTTAGCTTCGCGCGGCCGAGGTCCACCTCGTCCACCCCTCCTCCGTCGAGGTTCGTCGCCGGAGCCCTCATCTCCACGCGCACGGGTGAGCGCCACCTCTACCGCCGCCTTCGGCCATGGATCCCGATCGCCATGGTCCATCTCTCTCTCTCTAATCCCTCTCTTCTCCTTCCTTAGGGCACGCCGAAGCTCCTCCGCTAGCCGACGCCGTCCTCCCGTGGCTTGCCGTCGCCGTCCGCCATCGCCTTCCTCCGCGCCGGCCACCCTCGGTGAGGCATCCCCTCCCTTCTTTTCCTCTTCCTCTCCTCCTAGAGCCGCTAGCCGCCGCTTCGAGTCGTCGGCCGTCGCCTTCGACTGCCGCCGCCGTTTCCCGTGCCGCCGGTAGCCGCCGTCGTCGCATGCGTGCCGTCGCCGTTTAACCCAGCCGGCCGGTCGGCTTTGATGCCGAGCCGCGCCGGCGGCCGCATTTATCGCCGCCCGCCGCTCCTCCTCTAGCCGCCGCTCCCCGCCGCCGGTCGGTCGCCTTCGGTCGCCGCCTTGCGCCGCTGCCGCATGCGCGCCGCCGCCGTGTGAGCGCCGCGCCGCCGGCGCCATGGTCGCCGCTGTCTCGCGCCGCGCCCGCGCGCCCCCGGCCGCGAGGTCCCCGTCGCCGTCCGATCTACCCTTGGGTAGATCGGGGCCGTCGGTTCGGCCGCCACGTGGCGCCGCCGCCCCTCCTTTCCCCGTGCCACTGACCAGTGGGCCCGCGCGCCGCCACCCCCCTTTCTCTCTCTCCCGGTCGCTGACCGGTGGGCCCCGCATGTCGGCGCCGCGCCCCCTCGCTGACGTCAGCCCTGGTTGATATTGCGCAATAAATTATTTAAGGATTTCTTTTATAGTAATAAACACAGTGAATCTTCTAAAATTCATAACTAATTCATCCGAGCTCCGTTTAATCCCATTCAAGTCTCAGTAAATCAAGAAAAATGTGTAGAATCCATTAAAAATGGTTTTGTTCTCTGTTTCAGTAGCCTTATAGCCTGTTTGCAATGTTTGCTTTGTATGTCGCTAGATTCCGATCCCTCCGACGCTCCGGTGTACTTCGAGATAGTCGCCGAGGTCCCTCCAGCAGCAGAGCAAGGCAAGTCATGCTTGTCACTTGAACATGTTGATCCCATTTTGCAAATGCTCTATTGTTTTCTTTCAAATATTGCATTGTTTTATAATATCACTATGGGTGGGATACCTATTGTTACAGCCATGCTTTTGGATATCATGCTCCTTTGTTAGCTTGGGTTATAACATGATTAGACTTTGGACTAGGAATTGCTTAGCCATGCTTAGATCAACTAGCACACATTGGGGATCTCATTTAAAACCTAGATTATAGGTTTATATGATAATGTTGGTTTAATACCACCGCTCTGGTGTTGGTTAAATAAAATGAACCACATGGTGGGCTGTGGGTGCATGGTTTTGCTAGTCGCACCCATGGCAGTTAAGGACCGGTTCGCGGGATGCCCTGGAAGAATTTATCGTACTTACCACAAGCCAGCGTGGGCAACGGCTGGGCTTGTAGTGTAGCTTTCCTCTAGTCGACGCATCCAGGCAAGGGTGGGCGTGATGGAGCGGGGCGGGCCCTGCGACGGCCTCTGTCGCTTCCGGATTCACCTAGGCACGAGAGGGGACTGCCCGTCGCCCGCTGGGGACGGGGGTGAAACCTGAGGTGTGGTGTGCTTGGCTAGAGGGGGTTATGCGAAGGGTCCTGTCACGGCCTCTTTCCGGTATGTCGTGGTGGCATGTCGGCGCACGGAAACGTGTCGTGGGGCTGTGTCTTGTGGGTACAGTTGTACACCTCTGATCAGAGTAAAACTATTCGAATAGCCGTGCCCGCGGTTATGGGCGGTCAACCAGATTCACCGTGATTAGTCTCACCCTAGTGAAATCTGTTGAATTGGATAGTTTAGGTGGATGGTTGGGCCTGTCGCAACGTGGGTTAGCGTTGGACAGCGGATGTTTAATACTGCTTAATTATTACAACCGTTTTCGCATTCAATTCCTGTTTATAAATGCCAGTTTTTATGCAAATGAACCACTCTAGCTCTTCTTTGTTAATTCCCTGCATCATACCCCTATTCCGGTATGACTTGCTGAGTACAGTGGGTAGTACTCAGTCTTGCTCTACTTTTCCCAACCCCAGAGGACGGGTATGTGTCAGATGAAGGTTTCCCTGAGGAGTAGGCTTCGTCCGTGCCGTCGAGGATGCCTGTGGAGTGGTGTTCCCGCTGCAGTTCAAGTCAAGGCTTAGCTCCAGTTTCTTTTGTTTTCCGCTGCATTTCTGTAAGACCTTTATGATGTTTGTAAGACGTGGATCTGTATGTCAACATTGTCGTTTGTGTACCCCGGCTGGTCCTGGACGGGGGTTTTAATACACATTCTGCTTGGAATCCTATTCGGGAATTTCTGGGCGTGACAAGTTGGTATCAGAGCCGACCTTGACCGTAGGACAAGCCAAATGGAAAGACCTAAGAGCCCTCTGAATCCTCTTCATTGCATATGTTCTTTGCAATTGGATTTTGTTCCGGGAAAATGGGGATCTGTTCTTGTGGTTCAAGGGAAAAATCTTGGTCGCTCGTTTAAAGTGAGTTTTTCAAAACGAGTCAGTCTAGGGTTTTAGTAAAATTATTGGGATTTATTCGTCAGTCAGTTGGGATTTGATGGGTGAAATGCATTCGGTCCTAGCTCGGTATCATGGGTTGCAAGGTATTTATGCTTTGTTCGTTATTATTATTATGTATCTAATTTCCCATTATTTTATCGTTATGTGAGTCTTATTTATTCGCACTCATGTAAAATGATCTATGCATAAAATTTTGCTCTTATTTGATTCCTTTATTTGAGTCTTTATTGCTTTATTTAAATTTGGATTTGAGCATGCATTGATCCTACTCCTTTGTCTTCTCTAGATGGCCGGTCACCCACCCAACCACCGCGGAGAAGGCATGATTGATTTCGTGGCAGAGTTGGCACGCATGACCCTGGTGGTGGGCTACCCCGACGCGCCGGAGTACACGACCATCCCACCGCTCAGTGGCGAGCTTCCTCACCGTGTCCGCTTGGAGGTCCATGGCTACGTGGGGACTTGCCTCGCTAACATGGCGGTTGAGGCGTCAGGAGGCACCGCAGATCATGCCTGTCAGGAGGCAGCCTACTTGATGATGGCCAGGTTACGGGAGCGCCACGACTACATCTTCCACGACACGGCGTACCGCTACCACCCCCGTCGAGCCCATGGTGATGGCGTCAGCTCCTTCCGTCCGACAGCTGGCGAGAACGACACCACCTTCGGTCACATGTGTGCTGTGATGAGGGGATTGGATAGGATGCACTCGGACCTGCACAAGGCGACCAAGGCCTTGAACGATGGGAAGCTCATGAGGATCGTCGCTCTGAAGGACGAGGTAGCGCGCCTGAAGAAGGAGAATGCTCAGTTGAAGGGTCTTCCAGCGCCAGGAGGAGTCCGGATCCGCACCACGCCCCGTAAGAGGACGACTGCACCTGTGCGCATCCAGCTTGCGCCCAGGAACCCACCTCCACCAGCAGCTCCCGCAGCAGCTCCGGTTCCGCCCGCAGTTCCTGCAGCTCCAGTTCCAGCTCCCGCGTTCACTCTCTCCTTCGCTCCAGCATCAGCCGCCAGAGGTTCAGCCAGTGGTACCGGAGGTTGGCTGTCTGCTACTCCCAGTGGCAGCGGCGAGACTGATCCGTCAGGCTCCAGGAGTCGCTCAGAGGGACCGGGTGACGAGCAGGAGGACGCCTTCGACTCCACCGACCGCAGGAGCCGTTCCGAGCATTAGGCTCGTTTTTCCCATTAGTTTATCGACTGTCTAGTTTTTGTTTGTTAGTTTGTGTGTTTAGGTTGCTCGTTTGGGGTCAGTCGACGGTCGATATCATGTGCCTATGATATGGCTGTCTTAATAAGGATTTTTGTTTGCTCTTTTTAAGTGTTTTAATTCAGATCAGAACAATTGCAGTTTTAATTCCTATATAATAAAGCTTAGTTCTTGAGCATCTGTTTTTCTTCTTTTCCCCGTCTGCTCTTCCCTCCAGATGGTCTACACCAGGACTGGCAACCGCACGGCAGGCGAGGGCAGCAACGGCGAAGAACGCGCTGATGGTGTGCACCCCAACGGTGATTCTGGCAATGGTCCGCCACCACTTCCCGAGAATCCGACGCTTGCCCAAGTTATGGCACATCAGACTCAGATGATGGCCGCCATGATGCAGCAGATGCAGCAGCAGCACCAGCAGATGCATCAGAGGATGATGCAGCACGCCGAACAGCAGCACCAGCAGTTTGGTCCCCCTCCCCCTCAGTCCAAGTTGCCGGAGTTTCTACGTGTCAGGCCACCCACCTTCTCCAGCACTACCAACCCCATGGAGGCAAATGACTGGCTCCATGCGATAGAGAAGAAGCTGAATCTCCTGCAGTGCAATGATCAGGAGAAGGTCGCTTTCGCCACACACCAGCTTCAGGGTCCTGCGTCAGCTTGGTGGGACAACCACATGGCCACCCGCCCACCGGGTACTGAAGTCACATGGGCAGAGTTCTGCCGTAGCTTTAGGAAGGCACAGGTGCCAGATGGGGTCGTGGCACAAAAGAAGAGGGAATTCCGGGCGCTCCACCAGGGCAACAGGACTGTGACAGAGTACCTTCATGAGTTCAATCGCCTCGCGCGATATGCACCAGAGGATGTCCGCACCGACGCCGAGAAGCAGGAGAAGTTCATGGCGGGTCTGGATGACGAGCTGACCAAGCAACTGATATCTGGGGACTACGCTGACTTTGAAAGGCTGGTTGACAAGGCAATCCGTCAGGAGGATCAGCGCAACAAAATGGACAGGAAAAGAAAGGCGGCGCAGTTCCGGTCCAACCAAGGTAGTCAGCACCGACCGCGCTTCACTCCCGGACAGCAGGGTGGACCTACCACCATGATCGTCCGCCAGCACCGCCCGTTCAACCCTAGCAACTTCCATCAGGGCACTAGTGGCAGTCAGAACCACCATGGAGGCCAGCCCAACCGCGGTGCAGCTCCACGCCCACCAATGGCACCGGCACAGTCAGGCCAGCCCGCACAAGCCAAGAAGGAGACGGGAGCAAAACCAGGGTCCTGCTTCAACTGTGGCGAGCTTGGCCACTTCGCTGACAAATGCCCGAAGCCCAGGCGTGCCGGACCAAGGTTTATCCAGGCTCGTGTCAACCACGCATCTGCGGAGGAGGCACAAGCAGCACCAGAGGTCGTACTGGGTACGTTTCCTGTTAACTCAATCCCTGCAACAGTACTTTTTGATTCTGGTGCAACGCATTCTTTCATCTCCAAGAAATTTGTCGGGATGCATGGGTTAATAAGAGAGGAACTTAGCACACCGATGCGGGTTCATACCCCAGGGAATAGCTCCACTTCGGTTCAATTCAGCCCTTCTATAACAATAGAAATTCAAAGGTCACCGTTTCTAGCCAACCTCATCCTTCTCGAATCCAAAGACCTAGATGTCATTCTTGGGATGGATTGGCTGACCAAGTTTAAGGGAGTCATCGATTGTGCGAATCGCACAGTCACCCTGACCAATGAGAAAGGAGAAACCGTGGTGTACAAATCTCTAGTCTCGCCAAAGAAAGGAGCCTCGTTGAATCAGATTGAGACGGAAATCCCAGTGGACACCGAAGAGAAGAACTTGAGAAAATTGGAGGACATACCCATAGTCTGCGAGTATCCAGAGGTGTTCCCCGAAGACCTCACCACCATGCCACCCAAGAGGGAGATTGAATTCCGGATTGATTTGGCACCAGGAACCGCTCCAATCTATAAGAGACCGTATAGAATGGCGGTCAACGAATTAGCGGAGGTCAAGAAGCAAGTTGATGAACAGCTGCAGAAAGGGTACATACGACCAAGCACTTCACCTTGGGGCGCTCCGGTCATTTTTGTGGAGAAAAAGGATAAGACAAAGAGGATGTGCGTCGATTATCGCGCACTTAACGAGGTCACAATCAAGAATAAATATCCTTTGCCGCGAATCGACGATTTATTTGATCAACTGAAAGGAGCTAAAGTGTTCTCTAAGATAGACCTGCGATCAGGCTACCACCAGTTGAGAATCCGGGAAGAGGATATTCCGAAGACGGCCTTCACCACTCGGTACGGGCTATATGAGTGTACGGTTATGTCCTTCGGACTTACTAACGCACCCGCATTCTTCATGAATCTGATGAACAAAGTGTTCATGGAATTTCTGGACAAGTTTGTTGTGGTGTTCATCGACGACATACTTATCTACTCAAAATCCGAGGAAGAACATGAGCAACATCTCCGTTTGGTACTCGAAAAGTTGAAGGAGCACCAGCTATACGCCAAGTTCAGCAAGTGTGACTTCTGGTTGACG
The DNA here is from genome assembly GCF_034140825.1 of Oryza sativa Japonica Group. NCBI lineage: Eukaryota > Viridiplantae > Streptophyta > Magnoliopsida > Poales > Poaceae > Oryza > Oryza sativa. The sequence goes on from NC_089046.1 coordinate 17,714,221, forward strand.
GAAGTCAAATTTCTGGGCCATGTCATTACAGCCCAGGGTGTAGCAGTTGATCCATCGAACGTGGAGTCGGTTACCAAGTGGACCCCACCGAAGACAGTGTCGCAGATTCGAAGTTTTCTAGGACTGGCTGGTTATTACCGTCGTTTCATCGAAAACTTCTCAAGAATCGCCCGACCCATGACTCAGTTGCTTAAGAAAGACGAGAAGTTTAAATGGACAGCTGAGTGCGACAAGAACTTTGAGGAGCTCAAAAGGAAATTAGTATCCGCACCGGTTTTGATCCTGCCCGACCAGACGAAAGACTTCCAAGTCTATTGCGATGCATCCCGTCACGGACTTGGATGTGTCCTAATGCAAGAGGGCAGAGTGGTTGCATATGCCTCGCGGCAGTTGCGTCCACACGAAGGAAATTATCCAACTCATGACTTGGAATTGGCAGCAGTGGTTCATGCTTTGAAGATCTGGAGGCACTATCTGATTGGCAACCGCTGCGAAGTATATACGGACCATAAGAGTCTGAAATACATCTTCACCCAACCAGACCTAAACCTTCGACAACGAAGATGGTTGGAACTAATCAAAGACTATGACATGAGTATTCACTACCACCCGGGTAAAGCCAATGTGGTGGCAGACGCTTTAAGCCGGAAAAGTTACTGCACTGCTCTATGCATCGAGGACATGTGTGAGGAATTGCGACAGGAGCTTGAACATCTCAACATGGGAATTGTTGAACACGGGTTCGTAGCCGCTCTGGAGGCACGGCCTACGCTCGTGGATCAAGTTAGAGCCGCTCAAGTAAATGATCCGGAAATAGCAGAACTGAAAAAGAACATGAGAGTCGGAAAGGCTCGGGATTTCCTTGAGGATGAGCATGGCACAATCTGGATGGGAGAAAGATTGTGTGTACCGGACGACAAGGAATTGAAGGATCTGATACTCACCGAAGCTCATCAGACCCAGTACTCCATTCATCCAGGCAGCACTAAAATGTATCAAGACCTCAAAGAGAAGTTTTGGTGGGTCAGCATGAGGAGAGAAATAGCTGAATTCGTCGCACTCTGCGATGTTTGCCAGCGAGTGAAAGCAGAGCACCAAAGACCAGCAGGTTTACTCCAACCTCTTCAAATCCCGGAATGGAAATGGGAGGAGATTGGAATGGACTTTATAACGGGACTGCCCCGGACATCATCGGGACATGATTCAATCTGGGTAGTCGTGGACCGACTCACCAAGGTGGCTCACTTTATACCAGTACATACCACCTATACGGGAAAGAGATTGGCAGAATTGTATCTCGCAAGGATCATGTGTTTGCATGGGGTACCCAAGAAGATAGTATCCGACCGAGGTAGTCAGTTCACCTCAAAGTTCTGGCAGAAGCTGCAGGAAGAATTGGGGACCCGTTTGAATTTCAGCACGGCCTATCACCCGCAAACTGATGGTCAGACCGAGCGAGTCAATCAAATCCTGGAAGATATGTTAAGAGCTTGCGCTCTTGATTTTGGTGGAGCTTGGGACAAAAGCTTACCATATGCGGAATTCTCGTATAACAACAGCTACCAGGCCAGTCTACAGATGGCACCGTTTGAAGCTCTATACGGCCGGAAGTGCCGCACACCTCTTTTCTGGGATCAGACAGGCGAACGTCAACTGTTCGGAACGGAAGTATTAGCGGAAGCAGAAGAGAAAGTCAGAATCATCAGGGAAAGGTTGAGAATTGCTCAGTCTCGACAGAAGAGCTACGCGGATAACCGCCGAAGGGAGCTCACTTTTGAGGCAGGAGATTACGTGTATCTTCGTGTCACCCCGCTCCGGGGAGTACACCGCTTTCAGACAAAAGGCAAGTTGGCACCACGCTTCGTGGGACCATACAAAATCTTGGAACGAAGGGGAGAAGTTGCTTATCAGCTAGAACTTCCATCCAATATGATCGGCATCCATGACGTGTTCCACGTGTCCCAATTAAAGAAGTGTTTAAGGGTACCCGAAGAACAGGCTGATTCGGAACACATTGATATCCAGGAGGACCTGACATATGTGGAGAAGCCGGTTCGCATACTTGATACCAGTGAAAGGAGAACCAGAAACAAGGTCACCCGGTTTTGCCGAGTTCAGTGGAGTCATCATTCGGAAGAGGAAGCAACCTGGGAAAGGGAAGATGAGTTGAAAGCCGCCCATCCGCACCTCTTCACCAGCTCCTCCGAATCTCGGGGCCGAGATTCCGTTTAAGGGGGGTAGGTTTGTCACACCCCGAAGTTTTCCTCCCAAGCCAAAATTGTAATTTACAAATGACCCCAAGAAAATGCAGAGGAAATCAGGATAAAACCCTAAGAAAACAATGCAAACAATAATCGGATTTGACATGTGGAATTTTTCTTGAGTTCTACATGTCGAAATTCATTAACAGGATTTTTAGTGGAATTTTCAGAGCTCTAGAAATAATTTCAACCAATTAAAAATCACTAAAGTGCAATTTTTAATTCCAGGGAAAATCCTTTTCCTTTTTCTTTTTCTTTTCCCTCCCTTTTTCCCTCCTTTTTCCTTTTCGGATGGGCCGCCGGCCCATTCCCCTCCTTCTTTCCCCCCCTCCTTGCTGGGCCGGCCGCAGGCCGAGGGCCCAGCCTGGCAGCCGCCGCCCGCCTCCTCTCTCGGGGTCGCCGACAGGTGGGGCCCACCTGTCGGGTCCTTCCCCCACCTCCCGCCGATCCCGGCGCGCCGCCGCGCCGAAACCGCCGCCGCGCCCACGCCTCCGTCCCTCCCGGGCCACGTCGACCACGCCCGCGCGTGCGCCGCATTCCCCGCGCCCGTTCCCCTCTCTCTCCCGCTCGCGCCCGCGCCCGAGATGGCCGGGATTCGAAAACCGAATCCCGCCTCTCTCTCCTCCCCACTTCCCCCACGTCGGCCGTCGAATCCCGCCGCTCCCGGCCAAGTCCGGTTCCCCCATCCCCTATTTAAGCATCGCCGGCACCCCCTCTCGCTTTTTCCCCATTGCGCCGACCTCTCCCGAACTCCCCAACGCCTCCGCGCCGTGCAACCACCCGCCGCCGCCGCTTTTGCTACTCCGGCCGCCGCTAGCCGCCGCTAGGCTCGCCGCCGTCTCACGCCGTCGCCGCCGTTAGCTTCGCGCGGCCGAGGTCCACCTCGTCCACCCCTCCTCCGTCGAGGTTCGTCGCCGGAGCCCTCATCTCCACGCGCACGGGTGAGCGCCACCTCTACCGCCGCCTTCGGCCATGGATCCCGATCGCCATGGTCCATCTCTCTCTCTCTAATCCCTCTCTTCTCCTTCCTTAGGGCACGCCGAAGCTCGTCCGCTAGCCGACGCCGTCCTCCCGTGGCTTGCCGTCGCCGTCCGCCATCGCCTTCCTCCGCGCCGGCCACCCTCGGTGAGGCATCCCCTCCCTTCTTTTCCTCTTCCTCTCCTCCTAGAGCCGCTAGCCGCCGCTTCGAGTCGTCGGCCGTCGCCTTCGACTGCCGCCGCCGTTTCCCGTGCCGCCGGTAGCCGCCGTCGTCGCACGCGTGCCGTCGCCGTTTAACCCAGCCGGCCGGTCGGCTTTGATGCCGAGCCGCGCCGGCGGCCGCATTTATCGCCGCCCGCCGCTCCTCCTCTAGCCGCCGCTCCCCGCCGCCGGTCGGTCGCCTTCGGTCGCCGCCTTGCGCCGCTGCCGCATGCGCGCCGCCGCCGTGTGAGCGCCGCGCCGCCGGCGCCATGGTCGCCGCTGTCTCGCGCCGCGCCCGCGCGCCCCCGGCCGCGAGGTCCCCGTCGCCGTCCGATCTACCCTTGGGTAGATCGGGGCCGTCGGTTCGGCCGCCACGTGGCGCCGCCGCCCCTCCTTTCCCCGTGCCACTGACCAGTGGGCCCGCGCGCCGCCACCCCCCTTTCTCTCTCTCCCGGTCGCTGACCGGTGGGCCCCGCATGTCGGCGCCGCGCCCCCTCGCTGACGTCAGCCCTGGTTGATATTGCGCAATAAATTATTTAAGGATTTCTTTTATAGTAATAAACACAGTGAATCTTCTAAAATTCATAACTAATTCATCCGAGCTCCGTTTAATCCCATTCAAGTCTCAGTAAATCAAGAAAAATGTGTAGAATCCATTAAAAATGGTTTTGTTCTCTGTTTCAGTAGCCTTATAGCCTGTTTGCAATGTTTGCTTTGTATGTCGCTAGATTCCGATCCCTCCGACGCTCCGGTGTACTTCGAGATAGTCGCCGAGGTCCCTCCAGCAGCAGAGCAAGGCAAGTCATGCTTGTCACTTGAACATGTTGATCCCATTTTGCAAATGCTCTATTGTTTTCTTTCAAATATTGCATTGTTTTATAATATCACTATGGGTGGGATACCTATTGTTACAGCCATGCTTTTGGATATCATGCTCCTTTGTTAGCTTGGGTTATAACATGATTAGACTTTGGACTAGGAATTGCTTAGCCATGCTTAGATCAACTAGCACACATTGGGGATCTCATTTAAAACCTAGATTATAGGTTTATATGATAATGTTGGTTTAATACCACCGCTCTGGTGTTGGTTAAATAAAATGAACCACATGGTGGGCTGTGGGTGCATGGTTTTGCTAGTCGCACCCATGGCAGTTAAGGACCGGTTCGCGGGATGCCCTGGAAGAATTTATCGTACTTACCACAAGCCAGCGTGGGCAACGGCTGGGCTTGTAGTGTAGCTTTCCTCTAGTCGACGCATCCAGGCAAGGGTGGGCGTGATGGAGCGGGGCGGGCCCTGCGACGGCCTCTGTCGCTTCCGGATTCACCTAGGCACGAGAGGGGACTGCCCGTCGCCCGCTGGGGACGGGGGTGAAACCTGAGGTGTGGTGTGCTTGGCTAGAGGGGGTTATGCGAAGGGTCCTGTCACGGCCTCTTTCCGGTATGTCGTGGTGGCATGTCGGCGCACGGAAACGTGTCGTGGGGCTGTGTCTTGTGGGTACAGTTGTACACCTCTGATCAGAGTAAAACTATTCGAATAGCCGTGCCCGCGGTTATGGGCGGTCAACCAGATTCACCGTGATTAGTCTCACCCTAGTGAAATCTGTTGAATTGGATAGTTTAGGTGGATGGTTGGGCCTGTCGCAACGTGGGTTAGCGTTGGACAGCGGATGTTTAATACTGCTTAATTATTACAACCGTTTTCGCATTCAATTCCTGTTTATAAATGCCAGTTTTTATGCAAATGAACCACTCTAGCTCTTCTTTGTTAATTCCCTGCATCATACCCCTATTCCGGTATGACTTGCTGAGTACAGTGGGTAGTACTCAGTCTTGCTCTACTTTTCCCAACCCCAGAGGACGGGTATGTGTCAGATGAAGGTTTCCCTGAGGAGTAGGCTTCGTCCGTGCCGTCGAGGATGCCTGTGGAGTGGTGTTCCCGCTGCAGTTCAAGTCAAGGCTTAGCTCCAGTTTCTTTTGTTTTCCACTGCATTTCTGTAAGACCTTTATGATGTTTGTAAGACGTGGATCTGTATGTCAACATTGTCGTTTGTGTACCCCGGCTGGTCCTGGACGGGGGTTTTAATACACATTCTGCTTGGAATCCTATTCGGGAATTTCTGGGCGTGACAATCAGCAACATTCTTGATAGCTGATTTTAACTTTGCTTTTTGTTCTTCGATCGACTGCGGGAGATCGGCTAACTTCTTGTGCTCTAAATCCAGTTCGGCATTGCATTCTTGAAGTTGTGCTAAGAGTTCAATCTTGCGAGCTTCAAGCCAGTCAATATTGGATTTGATCGGGCCTTCAGATAATTGATCGAGCTTGGCTTTTTCTTCATGAACAAGTTGTCGAGTGGCCTGGATTGTTGCTTCAATGTCTTTGCGCTCTCGACGCTCGGCTAATCTTAGCTTAGACTTTTCCAGCTTAAATTGATGTTGTTCAAGATAAACAGCTGGAGTAAGGATACCGGCTAACTCATCTGAGATTTGAGCCTGGACTTCATGAAGCCAAGTCCTGATTGATCCACAGTCGACTACTAGGCTGTCTAGTGATGATGTCTCTAGCCGATGAGAAATATCTTCAAGAATTTTCTTCACGTCGTCAGACAAAGGAGCTAAAGCTTTGCTAGTAGTGTCATCCTCTATCTCCTCATCAAGATAATCTCTGATATCAAAGGAGAAAAGATCGGCTAAGACCTGCAGTAATGATTTGAAGAGGGTTAGAGATCAAACAGGCATAGCCGATCTGCATATGTTAGTTATAAGTAATTTACTGGAATAGCCGGAGCAATTGGTTGAACTTCTTCTTCTATGTGATGACTCCCTACAGCTGATGGGGTTCGATCGCTTGATGCTTGTTGAATAGGAGGGGAATGAGGCTGAAAATAAACAAGTGTTATATAAAATCGGCTGACATTAATTAATAAAAGAAGTAAGATTATTGTACCGGTGGAGCTGGTTTAGATGTCATTGGAGTCGATTTCTTCTTTACAGCAGCCTTCCTTTTCTGCAATTACCGAGTATGTGAGGAATCGGCCATAAAGTGAGATGATTACAAAAATAGTTAAAGAAGGGTGCTTACTCTTGTAAAGGGAGTTGGAGCAGAAGGAGTTGGAGGGGTCTGCTTAGGTGAAGCTGATGGTGTTGTCAGTATCGCTTACTTCGGCTGCGGCTTGATCAACGTCTTCTCCGATTTCTTCTTCATCCAGAGCTTGTTCAATGGATGGATCTAGGGCAGGCAGATCATCAGCTGGTTTAGCTTTCTTTTTGATTTTCTTCTTTGGAGCTGGGGCTGAAGTATCTACAGCCGATGATCTGGTTTTCCTTTTCCTACCGGCATCGGCTGGTTCTCTGATAAGCCCTTGGAGAAGAGCTGAAGTCTTGGGGGCATCATAGCTGATGACAGGGTGAGATGGCCCACCTCCATTAGGAATTAAGCCTGGGGCGTAGGTGATATCCTTGCCGCTGTTGCTTTGACGAGGAGGAGAGGATTCTGTTGTCTACAAATCAAAGAAAAGATTAGTTAAGATAAATCGGCTAGGAAGTTATTCAAATGAAATCAAGTTGAGTCAGAGCCTTACTTGAGGGACAACATCTGGAAAGAGGTCTGTCATGTACATTGAAGCTAGTTGGTGGAATAGATGCAACTTCCATTCACCCCACCATCTATCAAAGTTTTTGCTCCTAAACATTGCTAGCTCCAGATTTCCAATGCTTCCCAGAGGGGGTCCTGGAAGATTGAGCAGCCGATCCATCATCAAGGTTGATGAATTTCTCCTCGGCATTGAATCTTGTCAGCAAAGAATAAGCCGATTGGGAGTTGGCCCATTCCAAACTGTATAGCTGAACTCACTGGGTGATAGAACTCATAAGAGGCTTGAATATTTCTTCCTTGATGGATGCCGACTGGAAGAATACATGGGCTGATTGCAGCTGTGAAGATTTCTCTGGATGTTTGAAATCTTTCATGATTAATGTCTTCGAATCTAAAATCTGATGGGAGCTCAAGGTCTACTGAATCTTCATAGGGAAACCAAACTCGAGCATCTTTTTGAAAGCCTTCATAGAGACTGCAGAACCAATTTTTGCGCAGTTCGGCTGATAACTTTGCTCCAGCATCAGCCGGTGTGGATGCGTATTCTCCATATGACATACATCGGCGGTGAGTGCGTTCTTCGTCATCTTTTGTAATCGGCTCTAATCTTGGAAATTCAGCTTCTGTCACAGATGGCCGATTGACGACTTTCATAACTACCAAGTTTAGCCAGGTTTGCAACAACCACCATGGTCCACCTGCCCCAACTGCTGAGTTGATGGCTATCTTGGCCGATGCATTATTTAACATTTGATATAGATAGCCGAGGAGGATTTTGCCCAAGGGAAATTGTTTCTTTGATTCTAGGGCTTCGGTTACAAATTGCCAATTGGTAGTAGGGCCACAGCTTGATCCACAAAAAAGGAATTTTTCTAGCCACATCAGCAGAAAGGCTACATGCTCTCGAGGAGTGACGGGCCCTTTACCCATGTATGCTGCTACATAGCCTGACCAACCACCTATGCTCTTGGTCTTGAAGTCGTATTGATTCTTCGTGTTCAGGCTCATAGGGTTAGCCGATGAGGTGACATCCAGACCCGTGATCATAATGACGTCTATGAGAGTTGGGGTCATCGGCCCTTGGTTGAATAAGAAGGCATTGATAGTGTTGGACCAAAAATAGGTGGCGGCAGCCATCAGAGGTTCGTCCTTAGCAGAATTAGCTATGGTAAGGGCAAGCGCTTGGCTGATTCCGATCTCATCCCAGTGAGCTGCTTTATTCGCCGATACACGCTTGTACCATGTGGTCCAACTCTTCTCAGGGGCCGTTTTCTCAAGAGATGGCCAAGATTTGAAGGTATTCTTCCAATGATTCAGATTAGGGTTGGCTAATCTAAAGGGGATTCTGTTGGTTTCACCAGTGATAAAATCGGTAGGGTCGAGGTTGCCGATTGGGCCGAGAAAGTAATGGTTCTCATGCGACAGACTCGGAATTGCAACCAGGTTGGACAGATGCTGCAGATGCAGGTAGGGATGGAGGAGAAGAAAACAAGATAAGGCAAAAGAAAATCAATCTGCTGCGGAAAAAAGGGATCTAGCTGATGGGTGCTTACCTCTGCGTATTCGGCCGATGGCGCGGTGGATAGATTGGCGGAAGTCGACATTACCACAGGCGGAGATCTGGCTGGCGACGGAATCGTCTTGAAATCGCCTGGCGCTTCGGAGGAATTGCTGGAGAGAAAGAGGGTGAAGTTTCGCATAAGCGGTGAGGATGGAAGTTACGGTGTGAGATTTCTCGGGGATAACGGTTAGTATTTGAAGCGCTAGGGTAACAATCGGAAACGACCGATTGCGAAACTTGCTCGGAGTCGATACACGGCAAATCCGGAACATTACCAAATATCCCGGACTTGGGGGGCATGTGTTAACGACCAAATTTGGTAATATCAGTATCGGAGATAAAGATGGGATCGAAGCGGAATCGAAGATGAGGATTGTTGCAGAAACAGAGTAAGGATCGGCTGGAGTCCGGATCGGCTACGACTGGGATCGGCTAAGTCTGAGTTGGACTGGTTAAGTGATACAACCGATTCCAGCAATACGACCCGTGTGCGACATTGGGTTCGAGTTGATGTGCTTCAAGATGATTGCCACACAAGGATAGAGTCCTGGGAAGGAAATTGTATCTATTAATTAGGATATTTTATGTAAATTCCTTAGAGATAAATGTGGGCAAAAGTCTGCCGCAAAGACTTATGGTATCTTAGAGTTTGTTAGAGATAAGAGTCGTGTCCAATATGTACATATCTTGTAATTCTCGGGTATAGATAGACTCCGAGCCCTATGTAATGGTTAACACACACGTTCAATACAATTTCGGCGCATCGCCACCTTTTTTGTTTTAGTTTTATTTCGACGAGTTCTTGCTTTCGGGTTGAGCTGCATCGGTTTCGATCTTCAACAAGAGGTAAAACTTGTTATGGCGGCTTGTGTTCTCGAGATTAGTGCTTCCATCTTTATGATACTCTAACTTTGTTTATGTAATCCGTCAAGTTATCATATATCTTGCATAATCTTCGACAATATCGTCATCTAACTTACAATCAGCTAACATCTGCTACCAGAAGACATCCGATTAGGTTAAATAACGACGTTGGTTTAGACTATATGAGATATCCACCACCCTATGAAACATCCAGCGGCTTGATCGTCTAGATATTGTTCTTCTTTTCATACTTAATGCTACATCAGTTGAGTTTGATCTATTAAGTCGTGCTTAGAATTTCAATCTCTAGCCTGCTTACTGGTTGCCGATTAGGGTAGTATCGGAGTTTCAGCCGATCTTATCTGATCTAATTGCTCTCGCTCTATATGCTCAATTAATATGTTAGATCTGCCCTTCATGTTAAGATCTTGTGGCATTTAAGTATATTAGATCTCTGTTTAGTATATTCTATTTGCTTTAATATCTTAATATAAAGTAGTATCGGAGTATTAGCCGATACATGCTAGATCTATTTGATCGGCTATGCTATGAATATGTATAATCTTATTATTAACATATATTTCAACCTAAGTGATTTATACTGCTTCGGCAAGGTGACCGATCTATCCCAATCACTTGGTTTAAGTATATGTCGGTATAAGGATTATATATCATTGATATCTACAGCCGATCGGGTAGATATAGTTCCGACTTGTTTCCTTAACAATTGCCGATCGATTCACATATGACATCGGCTCAAAGATAAATGATATGTCATCGGCATCTAGCCGATCGACTATCATTTATGGATTTAATCACGGTTTCTTTGTCTTTGTTTCTTGTTGATTGCAGGATCAAATCAACTAGCACGCTCATACATCCGAAGGCGAGTTTTGGACCTGCACTGGAGTTAAGCAGATCCCCCAGGCCACGTGTTTTCCATCAACACAGATATGTTTATATATGTGTATGCCAACCTACCGATCTAGGTAGTTGGTATTGTGAAGACATGTGGATCCCTGTGTTATAAAACCGGGTCCCGACACATGCTCACCGGTGAAACTAGGTGACGCTACGATGGCCATTCAGGCAATTAGACCGAGGACGAAAAGTTAGAGAGACGAGCCAGTGCATCGCCCACCCGTGGCTGCATGAGTAACCCAAGCAAAGAAGCTTCACAAAGAAGGCGAGCCATCGCTGGTCTTTTGATATGATGCTAATGGACAAATTGATGCTTAATTATGCACTTGATTTTACACGCAACGTGGTTGGGGGGAGGGTTCTGTGTCCCAATGGGAGGTGCCGGGCCCACCCCGGCACTCTAGTAGATGCGCTTCCCTCACCTTATCTCACCCACCATCCCTCTCCCTGGACAACGACTTGAGGACGTTCTTCACCGTTGCCAGAGTTAGCCTAGATATGCCCCTATGCATCTACCAGATCTACATGTGAAGGGGCATGAGGAAGCAGATAACTAAGGTGACGTTGCATCCTTTCGCCATAGCTCGAGGTCTAGCATGATGATAAAGTCACTATTCTAGGGATTAGAGTTGGCGGCATGTTCTTTAATTTGGGGGGGGAGAATGGTGTCCACTAGGTTGATCATGAGGACAACTCTTGACATGTGGTCATCGTCGTGCCCATCAGTTACTCTCTAGCGAGAAGTTGAGCAGCTTCTTCGATGTTGTGTGCATTATGTCTTCGCCGCACGGTTCAGGCAAATGGCTGGTCACCCAAGCATCATGATGCTCATGCAGCAGCGCGTGCACCATGCCTGTTAGTATTTGATACAGTTACAGATAAAATCCACAAGCGCATGGATATACCGATGTAGCACTTCCCCTACGGAGTATTCCAAGGGTATCGAATCCAAGGGAACGTGTGTGATGAGAGGTTCCTCTGGTTCATCCAAGGACACCAAGCAAATGATAGTCCAGGATAGAGAGGATTCACTAGTGAGAAACAGTGTCTAGGGAATGCTTAATTTTAATCCTAACGCAATACTTCAGGCACTGGCAACCCGCTGTTCCCAGATGTCGCTCTACTACGTACCCGGACAGGGAGGACTTCATTGATCTCGAGGGCTGTCACCACCTCTACACCCACCTCAACGTACTGTGGGATACGCAACAATTACTGGATAACAATTACCTAAACACCACGTCAAAGCAATTACTATCTACTTTGGTGTTTATAACTCACCAAAGCAATCACTATATTTTAGTTGATTATAGTGAACAATAATCCCGTATGCTAATTAGGAACTAACCAAGAGGTAATTCTCGCAAGATAAATCTAATTACTCAAGAAGAATATTATATTGAATTCAGAGTAATAAATAGATTAAAAGAAATAGGAGAAGATTACCGACAACTCCGGAATTCTTCCGACTCCTTCTACTCTACTCTCTTCCTATTCTATTATACAATATAGTACAATAGAGCCTCTTATAATTCAGCTCAACCTTGGAAGTGTGTGTGTGAAGTGAGGGAGTGAAGCCTTTATATAGAGGTAGGTATGACGGTTGGCGAAGAGGAAATGTCCGAAGTGCCCTCCAACCGCCATCAGGGATGCATCTGGAACGTCCACGCCAAACCCCACATCCAATGGTGGAGATAGTGGTTCCGCCGAACCTGGTGGTTTGGCCGAACTTGGGCTAGGTCCATTGTCACGCCCAGAAATTCTCGAACCAGAATTTCTAAGCTGAATGTGCATTAAATCCCTGTCCAGGACCAGCCAGGGTACACAAACGACAATTGTTGACATACAGATCCACGTCTTACAGAAATAGAAAAGATTACAAATGCAGCGGAAAAGATAAAAGCGAGCTAAACCGGGAAGCTTGACTTCAGCAGCGGGCGGCTCCACTCCACAGGCAATCCTTGACGGCAGCGACGAAACCAACTTTGACAAAACAGCTCCAACTAGGAAGATCTTCAGCTCTGGTGTGGGGGAAAAGAGAGCAAGACTGAGTACTACCCACTGTACTCAGCAAGTCATACCGGAAGAGGAGGTATGATGCAGGATATAACCAAAGGAGGCTAGAGGTTCTTTTGCATAAAGCTAGCATTTAAAAGCAGTAGTTGAAAGTAGGAAAACAGTTGTAGTAATTAATCAATATTAACCAAACACTGTCCAACGCTACACCACGTTGCAACAGGCCCAACCAACCACCTGAACTACACCAGTTCATTAAGCTAAACTAGGGGTGAGACTAATCACGGTGAATCTGGTTGATCGCCCATAACCGCGGGCACGGCTATTCGAATAGTTTTACTCTGGCCAGAGGTGTACAACTGTACCCACAAGACACGATTCCACACATGTCGCCATGCCCCGAAGTATCACCATGATACTGCAAAGGGGGGGATCGTGACAAGACCCTCCACATAACCCTCCCCTAACCATCCACACCACGCTAAGGTTTCACCCCCACCCCTCAAAAGGCAGTGGGCGGTCCCCTCTTGCGCCGCGGTGAATCCGGCAGCTGGACAACCGGACACCCCGGCCGACCCAACTCCATCACACCCACCCTCGCCACCGGTGCCTAGGAAAGGGTCGAGCTATACTTCAGATCAAGCAGTTACCCACTCCCGCTTGTGGTAAGCACGGTAAGTCTCCCAGGGTTTCCCGTGAACCGGTCCTTAACTGCCATGGGTGCGACCAGCAAAACCATGCACCCACAACCCACCATTCAATGTATTTTAATTAACTAACACCATTGCGGTGGCACCAATCTAAAGCTATGCCAATAGACAAAGTCTATGTAATAAGGTGATCCCCATTTGTGTGCTAGTTGAACTAAGCATGGCTAAGCATTTCCTAAACCAACATCTAGTCATTTTGATACCCAGGTTATCAATGGCATATGGTACAATAAATGGCTGAGTAATAGGACCCATTCCACATGTTATTGTAAAAGAATGCAACATTTAATAGAAATGCGGGATATTTGTAAATTGGGTACAATATGATCAAACGTATTGCATGACTTGCCTTGCTCTCGCACTGACGAGACCTCAGCAACGTCTTCGAGAAACCGTGGATCGACGAAACGGCCGAAACCTACGCGACAAACAAAGCACACAAGCAAAACATGCTATAAGACTACAGAAACAGGAAACAAAACCATTTTTAATGGATTCTTTGCATTTTTCTTGATTTACTGAGACTTGAATGGACTTAAACGGAGCTCGGATGAATTACTTATGAATTTTAGAAGATTCACTGTGTTTATTACTATAAAAGAAATCCTTAAATAAATTATTACGCAATAAATTCCAGGGCTGACGTCAGCGCGGGGCGGCGCGGCGCCGACATGTGGGACCCACCGGTCAGCGGCACGGGAGAGAGAGAAAGGGGGCGGCGGCTCGCGGGCCCACCGGTCAGCGGCACGGGAAAAAGGATGGGGCGGCGGCGCCACGTGGCGGCCGAACCGACGGCCCGGATCGCCCTCAGGCCGATCGGACGGACGACGGCGGCGGCAACCCCGGGCTCGGATCGGCGTCAAAGCCGATCGGCCGACCCGAGCTAGCGGCGGCGGTGCGGGCGCGTCGCGTCGCCGGCGACAGCATCCGGCGGCGGAGGCGACGCGAAAGCGGCGGCAGCGGACGGCGGCAACGACCCAAAACGACGGCGAGCGCGGGCGACGGCGACGCACGGGGAAACGGGGAAGGAGAGGAGAGGAGATGCCTCACCGAGGGTGGCCGGCGCGGAGGAAGGCGATGGCGAGCGGCGGCGGCAAGCCACGGGAGGCGACGGCGACCGGCGGACGAGCTCCGGCGTGCCCTAAGGAAGGAGGAGAGAGGGATTAGAGAGAGGGAGGTAGACCCCGGCGGTCGGATTCCATGGCCGAAGGCGGCGGTAGGGATGGCGCTCACCCGTGCACGTGGGGAGGGGGTTCCGGCGACGAACCTCGACGGAGGAGGGGCGGACGAGGTGGACCTCGGCCGCGCGAAGCTAACGGCGGCGACGGCGCAAGACGGCGGCGAGTCTAGCGGCGGCTAGCGGCGGCCGGAGAGCGGAAAGAAGCGGCGGTGGGTGGTTGCACGGCGCGGGGACGATGGGGAGCTCGAGAGGGGTCGGCGAAATGGGGAAAAAGAGAGAGGGGGCGCTGGCGATGCTTAAATAGGGGGAGAGGGGGTCGGACGTGGCCGGGAGCGGCGGGATTCGCCGGCCGACGTGGGGGAGTGGGGCGGAGAGAGAGGCGGGATTCGAAATTCGAATCCCGGCCATCTCGGGCGCGGGCGCGAGCGGGAGAGAGAGGGGAGCGGGCGCGGGGAACGCGGCGCACGCGCGGACGTGGCCGACGTGGCCCGGGAGGGGCGGAGGCGTGGGCGCGGCAGCCGTTGCGGGCGCGGCGGCGCGCCGGGGTCGGCGGGAGGTGGGAGACGGGCCCGACAGGTGGGCCCCACCTGTCGGCGACCCCGAGAGGAGGGAGGCGGGCGGCCGGCTACTGGGCTGGGCCTCGGCCTGCGGCCGGCCCAGCAAGGAGGAGGGGGGGGAGGAAAAGGGAAATGGGCCGACGGCCCATTTCGCAAAAAGGAGGAAAAAGAGGGGAAAAAGAAAAAGAAAAAGAAAAAGGAATTTCCCTGGAATTTAAAATTGCACTTGCTCCATTTTAATTGGTTAAAATTATTTCCAAGGCTCTGAAAATTCCACTAAAAATCCTGTTAATATATTGTGACATGTAGAATCCAAAAAAAAATTCCACATGCCGATTCTGATTATTATTTGCATTTATTAATTAGGGAATTAGCTCTAGGTTAATTAAGATAATTTCTTCGGACGATTTATTTAGCCAATTTTTAAAGCAAGCAAAGGGGGGAAAACTTCAGGGCGTGACAAACCTACCCCCCTTAAACGGAATCTCGACCCCGAGATTCGGAAGAGCTGGCGAAGAGGTGCGGGTGGGTGGCCTTCAACTCATCTTCTCTTTCCCAAGTGGCCTCTTCCTCTGAGTGGTGGCTCCACTGAACCTTGCAGAATCTTATTACTTTGTTTCTGGTCTTTCTCTCGCTGGTTTCGAGGATACGAGTTGGCTTCTCCACATACGTCAAGTCTTCCTGGATTTCGATTTGATCCGGACTTGCCTGTTCCTCAGGAACTCTCAAACATTTCTTCAACTGGGAGACGTGGAACACATTATGGATGCCAAGCATGTTGGAGGGAAGCTCGAGCTGGTAAGCAACTTCACCTCTACGTTCCAAAATCCGATATGGTCCCACAAAGCGTGGTGCCAACTTTCCTTTGGTTTGGAAGCGATGTACTCCCCTGAGCGGAGTGACACGGAGATACACATAATCCCCTACTTGGAAAACGAGCTCCCTTCGGCGGTTGTCTGCATAGCTTTTCTGCCGAGACTGCGCGATTCTCAATCTTTCCCTAACAGCTCTGACTTTCTCTTCTGCCTCATTTAAAACTTCTGTACCAAACAACTGGCGTTCCCCTGTCTGATCCCAGAAGAGCGGAGTACGACACCTTCGTCCATACAGTGCTTCAAATGGTGCCATCTGCAGACTAGCTTGGTAACTGTTGTTGTACGAGAACTCAGCATACGGTAAGCTTTTGTCCCATGCTCCACCAAAGTCAAGCGCACAGGCTCTCAACATATCCTCTAGTATTTGGTTGACCCGCTCGGTCTGGCCGTCTGTTTGTGGATGGTAAGCAGTGCTGAAATTCAACCGGGTTCCCAATTCTTCTTGTAATTTCTGCCAGAACTTTGAAGTGAATTGGCTTCCTCGATCAGACACGATCTTCTTAGGTACACCATGTAAACACATGATTCTTGCTAGATAGAGTTCTGCTAATTTCTTTCCTGAGTAGGTAGTGTGCACCGGAATGAAGTGAGCCACTTTGGTGAGTCGGTCAACGACTACCCAAATAGAATCATGCCCCGATGACGTCCTGGGCAAACCGGTGATGAAATCCATTCCGATTTCTTCCCACTTCCATTCTGGAATCTGAAGTGGCTGTAGCAAACCTGCTGGCCTTTGGTGTTCTGCCTTTACTCGTTGACAGACGTCACAGAGTGCTACGAACTCAGCTATTTCCCTTCTCATGCTGACCCACCAGAACTTTTCTTTGAGGTCTTGGTACATCTTAGTACTACCGGGATGAATGGAATATTGAGTTTGATGAGCCTCGGTTAGTATCAGGTCTTTTAATTCCTTGTTTTCGGGTACACACAATCTTTCTCCCATCCAGATTGTTCCTCTTTCATCCTCAACAAAACCTCGGGCTTTTCCGACCCTCATGTTCTTTTTGAGCTCTGCTATTTCAGGATCACTTGCTTGAGCTATGCGAACCTGCTCCACCAGTGTGGGCTGTGCCTCTAGGGCAGCCACGAATCCGTGCTCAACTATACCAAGGTTCAAATGTTCCAAATCATGTTGAACCTCACAGCATAGTTCCTCTACCCATGCGACGTTGCAGTAACTCTTCCTGCTCAAGGCATCTGCTACCACATTAGCCTTGCCGGGATGATAGTGTATTCCCATATCATAATCTTTAATTAGCTCCAACCATCTTCGCTGTCGGAGATTCAGATCAGGTTGGGTGAAGATGTACTTTAGACTTTGGTGATCTGTATATACCTCACAACGGTTACTGATGAGATAGTGCCACCAAATCTTTAAAGCATGAACGACTGCGGCCAATTCCAGATCATGCGTCGGGTAGTTGCCTTCATGAGGACGCAACTGCCGTGAAGCATAAGAAACCACTTTGCCATCCTGCATCAACACACATCCTAGCCCCTGGCGAGATGCATCACAATAGACCTGGAAATCTTTCGTCTGATCAGGCAGGATTAAGACTGGTGCAGACACCAACCGTCGTTTGAGTTCTTCAAAACTCCTATTGCATTCAGCAGACCAGATAAACTTTTCTTCCTTCTTCAATAGCTGTGTCATTGGCTTAGCAATTTTAGAGAAGTTCTCAATGAACCGGCGGTAATAGCCCGCAAGTCCTAAGAAACTCCGAACCTGAGTGACTGTCCTTGGTGGGGTCCACTTGGTAACTGACTCCACATTTGCTGGATCCACAGCTACTCCTTGAGCATTCACGATGTGACCGAGAAACTGAACTTCCTTAAGCCAGAAGTCGCACTTGCTGAACTTGGCATATAGCTGGTGCTCTTTTAACTTTTCAAGTACCAGTCGAAGATGCTGCTCATGTTCTTCCTCGGACTTGGAGTAGATTAGTATGTCATCGATGAAAACCACGACAAACTTGTCTAGAAATTCCATAAACACCTTGTTCATCAAATTCATGAAGAAGGCAGGTGCATTAGTGAGTCCGAAAGACATAACTGTGCATTCGAACAACCCGTACCGAGTGATGAATGCTGTCTTTGGAATATCCTCTTCGCGGATCCTCAACTGGTGATAGCCTGATCGCAGGTCTATCTTAGAGAACACAGTAGCTCCTATCAACTGATCAAACAGATCATCAATCCTTGGCAAAGGATACTTGTTCTTGATGGTGACCTCATTGAGTGCGCGGTAGTCAACGCACATCCTCTTGGTTTTGTCTTTCTTCTCCACAAAGATAACCGGAGAACCCCAAGGCGACGTGCTCGGGCGGATGTATCCCTTCTGTAACTGTTCATCAACTTGCTTCTTGACTTCCGCCAACTCGTTGGCTCCCATTCTGTAAGGCCTCTTGTGGATCGGTGCAGTTCCAGGTACCAAGTCAATCCGGAACTCGATATCCCTTTTTGGTGGCATTGTTGTCAGATCGTCCGGAAAAACCTCTGGATACTCTCTGACTATGGGAATATCCTCCAGCTTCTTAGTGGTTTTCTCCACTGCTACCTCTTGTTCTTCACCAGCAGCCTGGTTTAAACTAATCCCTGGCTTCCGCGGCACTGGAGACTGGAAGGTTACCACCTCTCCTTTTGCATTGGTCAACTTGATGGTGCGGCTGGCGCAATCAATCACTCCTCTGTGCCTTGTCAACCAATCCATTCCAAGTATGACGTCTAGGTCCTTGGATTCGAGAAGAATGAGGTTGGCTGGAAAAATCAACCCTTGAATTTCAACTGTCACAGATGGGCAGTAGTGAGTTGTGGTCATGCCACCTCCAGGAGTATGAACTCGCATTGGTATCTTAAGCTTCACTAAAGATAACCCATGTGCACCAGCAAAACGCTTGGAAATGAAGGAATGGGTTGCACCAGAATCAAACAATATTACTGCCGGTGTCGAGTTGACGGGGAATGTGCCCAATATAACCTCTGGTGCTGACTGCGCCTCCTCTGCAGATGCATGATTAACACGGGCCTGAACGAACTTGGGTCCGGCACGTCTTGGCTTCGGGCACTTTCCAACCGTGTGTCCGGGTTTGTTACAATTGAAGCAGAGTTCGGGTTTTTCTCCCAACCTCTTGGGCTGTTCTGGCAGAGCTGGCTGAACTGATTGAGCTGGAATCTTTAGTGAACTCGGAGTAGGGTTGAGGCTGTGCTGCTCACTGTTGTTGTGACTGCCACTATGGTGGTTCTTGTTGAAGCTACCCGGGTGGTAGGGACGGTGCTGTCGGATAATCATGGTGGAAGGTCCACCGTGACGTCCCATCGTGAAACGAGGCTTCCGACACTTCCCCTGGGGAGTCCTGAACTGGGCTGCCTTCCTCTTACGGTTCATTTTGTTACACTGCTCCTCTTGACGGATGGCCTTGTCCACAAGCTTCTCAAAGTCCTCATAGTCTCTAGAGATCAGCTGGTTGGTCAATTCATCATCAAGACCAGACATAAACTTCTCCTGCCTCTCGGCATCGGTACGCACGTCCTCAGGGGCGTAGCGCGCGAGGCGGTTGAACTCATGCAAATACTCTATAACTGTTCTGGTTCCTTGTTGCAGGGAACGGAACTCTCTCTTCTTTTGTGCCACGATTCCCTCGGGAACCTGGGCTTTATTGAAACTATGACAAAACTCTGTCCAACTAACCTCTGCCCCAGCTGGACGGGTCACCATGTAGTTGTCCCACCAAATAGAAGCGGGACCTTGTAGCTGGTGTGTAGCAAAAGCAACCTTCTCCTGCTCGTTGCATTGCAAAAGATTCAGCTTCTTCTCAATGGCATGAAGCCAGTCGTGGGCCTCGATTGGGTTGGTGGTGCTTGAGAAGGTGGGCGGCTTGACACGAAGAAATTCTAGCAGTTTGCACTGAGGAGGTGGAGAACCAAACTGCAGGTTCTGCTGCTGCAGCTGTGCTTGCTGCTGCACCTGCTGCAACACCTGATGGTACTGTTGCTGCATCTGTTGCATCATCATTGTCATCATCTGAGTCTGATTGTCCAACACCTGAGCAATTGTTGGGTTCTCGGGCGGTGGGGACGGACTGTTGTAAGATGCACCGTTGGCACGTGCTCCATTGATCGGCTCTTCGCTGCCACTGGCGTTGTTCGAGTCGCGTGAACCATTCCTTATCTCCATCTGAAGGGGATAGGTAGAAATATGAGAAAAGGAAGAAAAACAGGGGCTCAGAAACTAATCTTGCTTATGAATTTAAGTGCAATTATCTTAATCTTGATTAAAACACTGAAAAAGAGGCACGCAACTCCTAATTGAGGCAGTCATACCACTGACACATGATATCGGCCGCCGACTAGCCCACAAGCAACAAACCTAAACACGAAAACTAGCAAGCAACCAGACTAAGAAGACGATAAAGCTAAGGGCGGCGACTCTGAAGCTCGAGGCGGCGCTTTGCAAACGAGGGATAGGACTGACATCTAAAGTAGACAAGGGATAGGAACCAATTCATGCTCAAACCCAAATTAAACAAAGCAAAAGAAAACTCAAATAAATAACCGAGCATGATGATTTTTATGCATAGAACATTTTTCATGAACTCAAATAAAGACACTAATGCAACTAAACAATAAATTAATGCATAGACTAGTTGCATGGAAAACGATGCGCATAACATTGCCCCCATCGAATATAGACACGACCTAATGCATAACCCCCAATAAATTCCCGACTGACTGTCGAATAAACTCCAACTAAAATTTTTCTAAAGCCCTAGACTGAGCTAATATTTTTTTTTTTTAAAAAAAAAAAATCCGATCCGAAAGAACGACCAAGATTTTTCCCGCAAACCAAAGAGGCAAAACTCCAAATTTTCCCGAAACAATTCCAGGTGCAAAAAGGCATATGCAGATGAAAAAGGGGTTCAGAGGGCTCTTAGGTTTCCAGTTGGCTTGTCCTACGGTCAAGGTCGGCTCTGATACCAACTTGTCACGCCCAGAAATTCTCGAACCAGAATTTCTAAGCTGAATGTGCATTAAATCCCTGTCCAGGACCAGCCAGGGTACACAAACGACAATTGTTGACATACAGATCCACGTCTTACAGAAATAGAAAAGATTACAAATGCAGCGGAAAAGATAAAAGCGAGCTAAACCGGGAAGCTTGACTTCAGCAGCGGGCGGCTCCACTCCACAGGCAATCCTTGACGGCAGCGACGAAACCAACTTTGACAAAACAGCTCCAACTAGGAAGATCTTCAGCTCTGGTGTGGGGGAAAAGAGAGCAAGACTGAGTACTACCCACTGTACTCAGCAAGTCATACCGGAAGAGGAGGTATGATGCAGGATATAACCAAAGGAGGCTAGAGGTTCTTTTGCATAAAGCTAGCATTTAAAAGCAGTAGTTGAAAGCAGGAAAACAGTTGTAGTAATTAATCAATATTAACCAAACACTGTCCAACGCTACACCACGTTGCAACAGGCCCAACCAACCACCTGAACTACACCAGTTCATTAAGCTAAACTAGGGGTGAGACTAATCACGGTGAATCTGGTTGATCGCCCATAACCGCGGGCACGGCTATTCGAATAGTTTTACTCTGGCCAGAGGTGTACAACTGTACCCACAAGACACGATTCCACACATGTCGCCATGCCCCGAAGTATCACCATGATACTGCAAAGGGGGGGATCGTGACAAGACCCTCCACATAACCCTCCCCTAACCATCCACACCACGCTAAGGTTTCACCCCCACCCCTCAAAAGGCAGTGGGCGGTCCCCTCTTGCACCGCGGTGAATCCGGCAGCTGGACAACCGGACACCCCGGCCGACCCAACTCCATCACGCCCACCCTCGCCACCGGTGCCTAGGAAAGGGTCGAGCTATACTTCAGATCAAGCAGTTACCCACTCCCGCTTGTGGTAAGCACGGTAAGTCTCCCAGGGTTTCCCGTGAACCGGTCCTTAACTGCCATGGGTGCGACCAGCAAAACCATGCACCCACAACCCACCATTCAATGTATTTTAATTAACTAACACCATTGCGGTGGCACCAATCTAAAGCTATGCCAATAGACAAAGTCTATGTAATAAGGTGATCCCCATTTGTGTGCTAGTTGAACTAAGCATGGCTAAGCATTTCCTAAACCAACATCTAGTCATTTTGATACCCAGGTTATCAATGGCATATGGTACAATAAATGGCTGAGTAATAGGACCCATTCCACATGATATTGTAAAAGAATGCAACATTTAATAGAAATGCGGGATATTTGTATATTGGGTACAATATGATCAAACGTATTGCATGACTTGCCTTGCTCTCGCACTGACGAGACCTCAGCAACGTCTTCGAGAAACCGTGGATCGACGAAACGGCCGAAACCTACGCGACAAACAAAGCACACAAGCAAAACATGCTATAAGACTACAGAAACAGGAAACAAAACCATTTTTAATGGATTCTTTGCATTTTTCTTGATTTACTGAGACTTGAATGGACTTAAACGGAGCTCGGATGAATTACTTATGAATTTTAGAAGATTCACTGTGTTTATTACTATAAAAGAAATCCTTAAATAAATTATTACGCAATAAATTCCAGGGCTGACGTCAGCGCGGGGCGGCGCGGCGCCGACATGTGGGACCCACCGGTCAGCGGCACGGGAGAGAGAGAAAGGGGGCGGCGGCTCGCGGGCCCACCGGTCAGCGGCACGGGAAAAAGGATGGGGCGGCGGCGCCACGTGGCGGCCGAACCGACGGCCCGGATCGCCCTCAGGCCGATCGGACGGACGACGGCGGCGGCAACCCCGGGCTCGGATCGGCGTCAAAGCCGATCGGCCGACCCGAGCTAGCGGCGGCGGTGCGGGCGCGTCGCGTCGCCGGCGACAGCATCCGGCAGCGGAGGCGACGCGAAAGCGGCGGCAGCGGACGGCGGCAACGACCCAAAACGACGGCGAGCGCGGGCGACGGCGACGCACGGGGAAACGGGGAAGGAGAGGAGAGGAGATGCCTCACCGAGGGTGGCCGGCGCGGAGGAAGGCGATGGCGAGCGGCGGCGGCAAGCCACGGGAGGCGACGGCGACCGGCGGACGAGCTCCGGCGTGCCCTAAGGAAGGAGGAGAGAGGGATTAGAGAGAGGGAGGTAGACCCCGGCGGTCGGATTCCATGGCCGAAGGCGGCGGTAGGGATGGCGCTCACCCGTGCACGTGGGGAGGGGGTTCCGGCGACGAACCTCGACGGAGGAGGGGCGGACGAGGTGGACCTCGGCCGCGCGAAGCTAACGGCGGCGACGGCGCAAGACGGCGGCGAGTCTAGCGGCGGCTAGCGGCGGCCGGAGAGCGGAAAGAAGCGGCGGTGGGTGGTTGCACGGCGCGGGGACGATGGGGAGCTCGAGAGGGGTCGGCGAAATGGGGAAAAAGAGAGAGGGGGCGCTGGCGATGCTTAAATAGGGGGAGAGGGGGTCGGACGTGGCCGGGAGCGGCGGGATTCGCCGGCCGACGTGGGGGAGTGGGGCGGAGAGAGAGGCGGGATTCGAAATTCGAATCCCGGCCATCTCGGGCGCGGGCGCGAGCGGGAGAGAGAGGGGAGCGGGCGCGGGGAACGCGGCGCACGCGCAGACGTGGCCGACGTGGCCCGGGAGGGGCGGAGGCGTGGGCGCGGCAGCCGTTGCGGGCGCGGCGGCGCGCCGGGGTCGGCGGGAGGTGGGAGACGGGCCCGACAGGTGGGCCCCACCTGTCGGCGACCCCGAGAGGAGGGAGGCGGGCGGCCGGCTACTGGGCTGGGCCTCGGCCTGCGGCCGGCCCAGCAAGGAGGAGGGGGGGGGAGGAAAAGGGAAATGGGCCGACGGCCCATTTCGCAAAAAGGAGGAAAAAGAGGGGAAAAAGAAAAAGAAAAAGAAAAAGGAATTTCCCTGGAATTTAAAATTGCACTTGCTCCATTTTAATTGGTTAAAATTATTTCCAAGGCTCTGAAAATTCCACTAAAAATCCTGTTAATATATTGTGACATGTAGAATCCAAAAAAAAATTCCACATGCCGATTCCGATTATTATTTGCATTTATTAATTAGGGAATTAGCTCTAGGTTAATTAAGATAATTTCTTCGGACGATTTATTTAGCCAATTTTTAAAGCAAGCAAAGGGGGGAAAACTTCAGGGCGTGACATCCATCTGGCCTGGCCTTTGGCCCATGTCCTCCCCTGGTTCTCCTTTATCCATTTCTTGGTATTTTGGGCTAATTTACTGATGTTTCGATGAAGTTCACAGCCCATCCTTGTATGGATACAGAATTCTCCTCACTTTAGTCTAGATTTCCTCCCAACATCAGAGTTTATCATCTGCATATAAATATATATCAACACTTGTGAAATACGTGAGATTAAGCACCTATCACTATGTTGGATGTTTTATTGTCTGATCTTTATGCAGATGTTGGCGGTATAGAATCGGCATTTAAGAGCCGCCAACAATGCCGTGGTTGGTTACTTGTAAGAAGCCCTACTACTCCAATGCTGCACGCATGACGTCTTCATGGCACAGCTTTGCCAATTCACCAGCGTCCAAGATGTCCAAGTTGATGATAGGGAGATCGCACTTACTTCCATTTCTTTTTCCTGGTGGCACATCTACAGCTCGATTTGAGGAGGTAGATGTCACGCCCAGAAATTCACGAGCCAGAATTTCTAAGCTGAATGTGCATTAAACCCCTATCCTGGACCAGCCAGGGTACACACACGACAATTCTTGACCTACAGATCCACGTCTTACAAAAAATATAAAAGATTACAAATCCAGCGGAAAAGATAAAAGCGAGCTAAGCTTGAAGACTTGACTCCTGTAGCGGGCGATTCCTTTCCACAGGCATCCTTGACGGCAGCGACAAAACCAACTTCTTCGAGACATATCCAATTGAGAAGGACTTCAACTCTGGAGTGGGGGAAAAGAGAGCAAGACTGAGTACTACCCCCTGTACTTAGTAAGTCATACCGGAAGAGGAGGTATGATGCAGGATATATCCAAGGGAGGCAAAAAGGTTCTTTTGCATAAAGCTAGCATTTAAAAGCAGTAGTTGAAAGCAGTAAAACAGTTGCAGTAATTAATCAATATTAACCAATCACTGTCGAATGCTACACCACGTTGCAACAGGCCCAACCAACCACCTGAACTACACCAGTTCAAAAGCTAACTAGGGGTGAGACTAATCACGTTGAATCTGGTCGACCGCCCATAACTGCGGGCATGGCTATTCGAATAGTTTTACTCTGATCAGAGGTGTACAACTGTACCCACAAGACACAGCCCCACGACACATTTCCGTGCGTCGACATGCCACCACGGCATACCGAAAAGAGGCCGTGACAGGACATTGCCCACGCTGGCTTGTGGTAAGTACGATAAGTTCTTCCAAGGCATCCCGCGAACTGATCCATAATCGCCGTGGGCACGACTAGCAAAACCATTCACCCACGGCCCACCGTGTAGTGTATTTTAATTAACTAACACCATTGCGGTGGCTCTATTCCAAAGCTATGCCATTAATCAAAGTCTATGCTTTAATGTGATTCCTTCTTTGTGTGCTAGTTGAACTAAGCATGGCTAAGCATTTCCTAAACCAACATCTAGTCATTTTAAAACTCAAGTTATCAATGGCATAAGGTAAACAATATATGGCTGAGTAGTAGGACCCATCCCACATGATATTGTAAAATAATGCAACATTTGATAGAAATGTGGGACATTTGTAAATTGGGTACAACATGATCAATTATAATGCATGACTTGCCTTGCTCTCGTGTTGATGAGACCACAGCAACATCTTCGCGGAACCGCGGATCGACGAAACGGCCGAAATCTACGCGACAAACAAAGCAAACAAGCAAAACATGCTATACGTCTACTGAAATAGGAAACAAAACCATTTTTACTAGATTCTATGCATTTTTATGAATTTACTGAGACTTGAATGGACTTAATCGGAGCTTGGATGAATGAGATATGAATTTTAGAAGATTATCTGTGTTTTTACTATAAAAGAAAAACCCTTAATCAATTTATAGCGCAATAACTCATCCCAAGGCTGACATCATCAAGGAGGGGGGCGGCGCCGACGTGCGGGACCCACGGGTCAGAGGCACAAGGGTGAGGTAGTGGGTACTGGTAGACAGGGCCCACTGGGCAGTGGCTCATGAGTGAGGAGGTGGCACCGGCTTTGCTCGGCTCGGCTTCAAGCCGGATGACTATGATGGCGATGCGGCGGCGGCGGGTCGTTGCCGGCGACGGCTACCAGCGCGAGAAGCGGCGGTGGGCGGCGCGAAAAGCAGTGGCGGCGGCCGAAGGCGACGCCGCGCGCGCGGAGGACGGCGGCGCACACGGGAGAGAGGGAAAGAGGGAGGAGAGGGAGTTCTCACCAGCAGGCACGGCGGCCGGCATGAAGGATGAAGGCGGCGGCGATGACCTGACAAGCGGAGGGGTAGGCGGGCGGAGGTTGCTCCTACGGAGGAAAATGGAGAGGACTTAGGGGTTGGGAGGAAGCCCACGGCGGCTAGCGTGGCCGGTCGGAGATTGGAAGGGCGGCGAAACTCACCGGCGCACGGAGAGAGCAGCGTTCCGGCGGCGGGATTGGATGAGGATGCGGCGGCCGGGGTAGCTTTGGCGGCGGCGGCTTAGCTCGGCGGCGAGCGGTGGCCGGAGGAGTGGAGATGGCAGCGATGGATGGTGCACGGTGCGGGAGCGGTGGAGAGCTCGGGAGCAGCCGGCGAGTGAGGGAAACGAGAGAGGGGGTTGCGGGGAAGCTTTATAGGGGCTCGGGTGGGGCGGTTGTGGCCGGGAATGGGCTCTATTTGGCCGGTGACGACGTGGGGAATTTGGGGAGAGAGAGAGAGAGCGATAGAGACGGGATTCAAAATGAAACCCGCCTCTATGCGGGCACGCGCGCGCGGGCGGGAAGGCGACGAAGGGGGCGGGCAACGTGGGCGGCGACGTGGGGGGGCGTGTGGGCACGGAGTGGGGTGCGGATGCGGACGAAGCGGCGGCGTGGGCGGCGGTTTCGGCGGCTGTTGCTGCCGGCTGGAGGAGAAAGACGAGGCCGACAGGTGGGCCCCACCTATCGGTGACCCGGAGAGAGGAGGGAGGGACATGTGGGCCGGCCCAGCAAGGAGGAGGGCGGCGCGGGAGGAGTGGGCCGACGACCCAAATGAGGAAAAGAGGAAAAAGAAAAGAGGGGAATAGGAAAAAAAGATTTTCCTGGGATTTAAATATTGCACTTTGCTTATTTTAATTAGGTAAAATTATTTCCAAGGCTCTGAAAATTCCACTAAAAATCCTATTAGCATATTTTGACATGTAGAATCCAAGAAAAATTCCACATGTCGATTCCGATTATTATTTGCATTTATTAATTTAGGGATTCACCTCTAGGTTAAATTAAATCATTTCTTCGGACAATTTATTTTATGAATTTTAAAGCAAAAAGGGGAACTTCAGGGCGTGACAAACCTACCCCCCTTAAACGTAATCTCGACCCCGAGATTCGGAAGAGCTGGCGAAGAGGTGCGGATGGGCGGCCTTCAGTTCATCTTCTCTTTCCCAGGTGGCCTCTTCCTCTGAGTGGTGGCTCCACTGAACTTTGCAAAACCTGATCACCTTGTTTCTGGTCCTTCTCTCACTGGTTTCGAGGATACGTATCGGCTTCTCCACATCTGTCAGATCTTCCTGGACTAGCTTGTTCCTCGGGTACCCTCAAACACTTCTTCAGTTGAGACATATGAAACACATCGTGAATACCAGCCATATTAGATGGAAGCTCAAGCTGGTAAGCAACTTCACCTCTGCGTTCCAAGATCCTGTATGGTCCCACAAAGCGTGGTGCCAACTTTCCTTTGGTTTGGAAACGGTGTACTCCCCGGAGCGGGGTGACATGAAGGTACACATAGTCCCCTGCCTAAAAAGTGAGCTCTCTTCGGCGGTTATCAGCATAACTCTTCTGCCGAGACTGGGCGATTCTTAATCTTTCCCTGACGGTTCTGACTTTCTCCTCTGCCTCGGTTAGCACTTCTGTCCCAAACAGTTGGTGTTCTCCAGTTTGGTCCCAGAAGAGCGGAGTGCGGCACTTCCGTCCGTACAATGCTTCAAACGGTGCCATTTGCAAACTGGCCTGATAACTGTTGTTGTAAGAGAATTCCGCATACGGTAGACTTTTATCCCAAGCTCCGCCAAAATCAAGTGCACAGGCTCACAACATATCTTCCAATATTTGATTGACTCGCTCGGTCAGACCATCAGTTTGCGGACGATAAGCCGTGCTGAAATTCAAACGAGTCCCCAATTCTTCTTGTAGAACTTTGAAGTGAATTGACTCCCTCGATCAAATACTATCTTCTTAGGTACCCCATGCAAACACATGATTCTTAAAAGGTAGAGCTCTGCCAACCTTTTCCCAGTATAGGTAGTGTGCACTGGAATGAAATGAGCGACCTTCGTGAGGCGATCCACGACTACCCAAATTGAATCATGCCCTGATGATGTCCTGGGCAAACTAGTGATGAAATCCATTCCGATTTCTTCCCATTTCCATTCCAGGATCTGAAGGGGTTGAAGCAATCCTGCAGGTCACTGATGTTCTGCCTTAACTCGCTGACAAACATCACAGAGCGCGACGAACTCTGATATTTCCCTTCTCATGCTGGCCCACCAGAATTTCTCTTTGCGGTCCTGGTACATTTTAGTTCTGCCGGGATGAATTGAATACTGAGTTTGATGAGCTTCTATGAGTATCAGATCCTTCAGTTCTTTGTCTTCAGGTACACACAATCTTTTTCCCAACCAGATTGTGCCATGCTCAATATCATGAGAATCTCGGGCTTTTCCAACCCTCATATTCTTCTTCAGCTCAGCTATTTCAGGATCATTTATTTGAGCTGCTCTGACTTGATCCACGAGCGTAGGCCGTGCCTCTAGAGCAGCTACAAACCCGTGTTCCACGATGCCCAAATTTAGGTGCTCAAGATCTTGCTGCAATTTGTCACACATGCCTTCGGTACATACTGCATTGCAATAGCTCTTTCTGCTCAAAGCGTCTGCCACCACATTTGCTTTGCCTAGATGATATTGTATCCCCATGTCATAATCTTTTATCAACTCCAGCCATCTTCGCTGTCGGAGATTCAAGTCGAGCTGGGTGAAGATATACTTCAGGCTCTTGTGATCAGTGTAGACTTCACAGTGGTTGCCGATAAGATAGTGCCGCCAGATTTTCAGAGCATGAACCACTGCTGCCAACTCAAGGTCATGAGTAGGGTAATTGCTTTCGTATGGACGCAACTGCCGCGAAGCATATGCGACCACTCTGCCTTCCTGCATCAGCACACATCCCAGCCCTTGGCGAGATGCATCACAGTAGACCTGGAAATCTTTCGTCTGGTCTGGCAGAATTAGAACTGGTGCAGATACTAACCTTTTCTTGAGTTCTTCAAAACTTTGGTTGCACTCAGCTGACCACTTGAATTTTTCATCTTTCTTTAGCAACTGTGTCATGGGTCTGGCAATCTTTGAGAAATTTTCGATGAACCGACGTTAATAACCCGCAAGTCCAAGAAAACTCTGGATCTGAGAAACTGTCTTTGGTGGGGTCCACTTAGT